>NW_024037071.1:7761074-8361074 GCF_015706575.1 Patiria miniata
CATTCTTCCACTCTAATGAACAGTTATCCTGCTGGGACAGACTAGGCCGACAATGCGCACCTATTGACATCAATATAACTCAGACATAAGTAATCAAGCGATTGAGGGTATATGCATCGTGCGTGATGGGCCCATCTGGCCTATAATAAATACCTATATCATAAACAAATCGCGGTTGGGAAACATATGATGAATGACAGTTAAGTCTGCAGGATCCTAATTGACATCATCATCTATTACACATTCGGAACATGCATTGCGTTAAATCGGAGCGAAGTTATGGTAACCCTCTTCTTTTTTTTTTTATAGCGAGGTCATTAAAATAGCTCCCAATGAATGAAGAAAGGAAACGAGAACTCATGTCATTAAAAGGATGACGGAATACTAAACAGGTAGGCCTAATGACACAAACTGAACAATTTGAGGCAAAGGGGGAAAGACTAAACCTGGGCCTATTAAAATCGTTTAAGTTTGCGTGTGTCCGTGCTGAAAACATTGGACTCACAATTAATTAATTTTTGAACAAAACTTATTTTCGGCAAATATTATATCCATGCCCCTGAACTGCATTGACAAAATGATGAGAGAGCGGTTTATTTTAAAAGTCTCACTGCTATTTCCTGCTGACAATGGGGGCACTTTTGCTGTAATGGGGTTGCTGTCCCTAATGTGCCACCTGCTCAAGTAGGGTGTTGGTGATGTGCTAATTTTGCTGACACTTACCTAAAATTCCGAGACGGTAGTTAAAAGTGACAACAATGACGTCACCGTAACTGGCGAGTACGCTGCCATCATACATGCTCCCCGATCCTTCCTAAAGCCATCGCCGTGAATGAAGACCATGACCGGGTAGCCATCGACCGGCGGGCCCGTGTCGTCCCCCATGGGTTCCTCGGCACCGCCGCGGTCACCGCCCTCTTGGTCGCCGGTACCCTCCGGGCTGGTCCGCGGGTTGCTCCTCGGCCTCCGAGCCCTGCTGGCTTCCAGCTGCGGCCTCACTCCACGTCTCGGCGTCCCCAGGAACCCCCGGGTCCCTCGCTGCCGGTCACCGGGGGCGCGTCGCCGGCGAAACTGACGCTTCCTTCTGTGTCTGTTTCGGTTCCATCGCCATCTCTTGGTTTCATTTCTGTAAAATATGTATTCGTTAAAGAAACATTCAGTTGAATAAAAACAGCCTGTTGCTCCTAATCCAGGCTCTCATGTAGACTTCAGGTTTGTACGTTAGGTCTAGCTATAGCAATTAAATCACGAGCCATAAAGTCTCCATTCAAGTGGCAAGTTTTTGAAATGTAATTTTCTTTGTCCATTTGCTGTTTTTTTTTGCAATCACTTCTGATTGACTCGACTCAAACTCTGAAACACTGTCATTCCTGTCCTCGAAAGAAGGTGACACTTTTTATATTTTAAGCTTTTATACGAGTAATGTGTCTTGCTTAAGAAAACAAGCTTCAAAGTTCTCGGATGAATTTAAATCAACACTTTCACATTTCCCCCTCACTCTCCAGTACTTCAGCTTACTGGCCAATTCAGAAGCACAAAAAGTTAATCTTTGATCAGTGGCTATTATAATTTGCTTAGACCTATATTTTAAAACATCGGATTTTGTTTTTTAATAAGGGAATAATGTGTGCTTGGCCGGTTTAAAATAATCTGTTTAAGACCGGTTGGAGTCTTGATGATGATAATTACCCGAGCCGAAATATCAATATCGGTATAAAATATCAAAACTTTTCGGTCCAAAAGTCAAAAAGGTCCACAATTATCAATTTCCAACGATTTTGTTTTTGGAACATCCTCTAGCAGTATTATGAATTATCCCACTCGCGAGTATGGAGATTGCGCGCGCGTCGCGCGTACTGCGCGATGTGGCGCAGAACGCAGCTGTGCCGGTGTATTGTGCATTTAGGACTACGAAATACTGACTCACTGGTAGTATTGCGCATGCCTACGTGAGCATTGTAACCGTTCAACCTATAAACAGTAAATGCGCCGGATTTCACAGGAGTTTCAAATTTCATGCGACACTGGAAAAGTGTTTAAGACCAGGCAGCCGGCCTTTATCCATCGTTTAAAACCGGTCACGTGACGGGCTCTCGACCAACATGAATGGGTAAACTGTCTTAAGTTTTTATGAATAGCTCATGTTGGTAATAGTCTGAATTTAACTTACAAGTTTAGATATTTAATTCAATGTTCGTACCGCCATCTAAAATCAAATCTGGGTATCCGAATCCCCACACCCTGAACGTGTATTAAATGCAAAGGGTGCATGGCCATTGTTTGACAAAAAGGGGCAGAATTCAATGACAAAAAAACAATCGCAGAACGAAAATTCAGTAATACTACTCCTCATTCTTCTTCTAATTTAATTAGGTGCAAATGTCATTCTCCAGACAGTGTTCTCTCTCCGTTGTTCATGCGTAGCATACCACGGCTGAGGAGAATATATAGCATCGGGCAGAAGAGCATAATTCACGTCCCAGATAAGACATTATGAGATTTATTGATCCGGCAACTCAGCAGTCACGCAGCCGGCTCGACGTGCACGATCCCGGAACGGTCCCACGCCGGGCAGAACATTCTAATCTTTCAATCAATTCATGCAGCTGCAGGCAACATTGTCATAAGAAATGTAAGACTTTTTCCTGGAGTAGGTGTTGAAATGTGAGCAATACCTGACAATTGCCGTGATTATAAAGAGTATGGCTATGGATTTTCCTTCAGGTTTTTTTTTGTTCAAGACGATATTCGGATGTAATAACAAACTATAATACGAGCCGACAGCATTCAGAAGCAAGTCCATCTGCACCACAAGCAATTGACAAGCAGTGGACAAAGCGGTTAGAAACAACAGCAGTATCACAACAGCAAAAAAAACCTGCAGCGCGAGAAGAAACTTCAGTAAGCAGCTGCTGCAGCGAAGGAGGGGGAAACAGCAACTACCAAGTCGGCAGTTGAAACAGCAGCAAATGAAACAACATTAGCAGCAACAACAGCAGCATCAACATAAAAAAACACTGCAAGGTCAGAACAAGCAGCTGACGCAGCAGCAAACAGGAAACGACACAAAGAACAACGCAGCAGTATATAATTATAACAACAGCAAAAACACCTTCAGCGAGAGAAGACATTTCAGTACGCAGCTGCAGCAGCAGAGTAAAAGCAACTTCATCATCAGCAGTGGAAACAGCAGCAAATGCAACAGCAATAGCAGTATTGTATGCATCACTTCGTAAGACGACAAACGGGCGCGGCCAGGACATCAGCCTTACAGAAATTGTGGGCATGATTTTAAAATATTGGCGCCGAAATAGCCAATGCAGTCAATTCCTCAAAAGTCTTCGTAAGTCAATCATGAGTAAGCCATCCAGTCTCAAGTCAAGTGAAAAGCTAACCAAATAGCTACAAATCGGCATTTGTATTCTTTCTAAATTGTTGACAACAACATTCTAGAAATACTATGCAAAGCTGCATTCATTTTGTCGCGTAGGAACACAGCATGCGAGCCAGCTAGCCTCAGATAGGTCCGGAGAGAGACTGGCCCGATTTACCAACTAAAATGATCATAATATTAACTTCCCTTTCTGGTATCGCTGAGTTCAACAATTAATTTGGTTACTACACATGAGTTCCGAACGTGTCATGTTCGATGCAGGCAAACTAAGCCCTTGCGTTGGACCTGGTAAAGAGTTTGGTGTTTTGTTGCATGTGACTGATGTTGTTCCAGTTGTTACACAGTTTCGTATTTGAGTCATTTCATGCCCTTTAGAATTTGGTTCTTCCTGAACCGAAATGTGAGCCAAGTGCAAGTGCATCACCGCAATAACGCCTCTAGGCAGGTGCTTTCCTGTCCATTTTGACAATCCGTGACCTGATTTGACAACCGAGATTTTGTGCATTATAGAAATGAAGTCCTTGGCTGTTTTCCTTCAATTGGAATTCTTGACACACACATCCAGCAATCACTCTCCCCAACTCTGGACTGATTTCCTGCACTTTTAGTATTGACGTGCCATGCACAACATCTTTGAGACCTTGCACTCTGGAATGATGATCCTCAGCGAGTGATTTTACTTTATATAGACAGACAGCAAGGGCTGGCTTATTTGGTGTTATGTTGCAAGAGCATGCATGTTTGGATCAATTCTGTCAAAAATCACGAGTAGGTCGCAATAGGCGCCCCACACTTAGAAGTCACGAACAAGCAGGGCTTGGCCATTTTGAGATAATCATGGATAGTCATTCGTCATTCAAGAAAACACCACACCTATGAAAAAAAAAGAGAATGTACAGCTTCATTTGTGTGTTAGTTTACGTGCTTAAGTCAGTTTCGTTGCTATATATTTTAGAACCATAAGTAACGAACACACTAATACATTTGGTTTAAGCCCTATAAACCATAGGCGATAACTTTACTTGAAATAAGTAAAATAAAGGTACTTGGTCTCAAATTAAGCAGGACCTACAAATGAAGTATGCATATGTATGCACACATGCAGACTTTTCCCAAACATTTGTTCATAATTATGGATGGTAAATTACAACAGCAAACAGGTAGACCCTACGTTAAGTTAGTCTCGAAATTTAGATAGGAGGGTAATAGTTAAGGAGAAGCTGTCCAGGAATTTCGTTGATCCGAAGACAGTATGAACGTAGCGTTTACCCGTCTTAGTGTAACATCACATCTCCACTGGGTTTCCTCATTGCGTTACCGTATAATCCACTGAGTCACAACAACCATCGTATCTCATTATGTCGGTCGCGAGGGGAGCGCGCCGGTAATGTCGCCGTCATTATTCGGCGGTGACACCGGCTCACCTTTCAGCATTTTTTTCATCCGCACGCTCGTCAGTTTGTTTGTTCTCCCATTTCGCGTACCATGATACGTCTGATCGGGCGAGGAGCGAGGCCCCCGCGCGTAACACGGCGATGCGCGTTAACTAGCCTCACGCACTCGAGCTCGCTGTCGAGTGGGGCTTTTGCGAGCGGCCGCTTTTTTTTAAGTCAACTGTGTTGCCTCGCGTGCCCCGACTCGGCCGGCCGGGGGCTAAGGGCCAACTCGAGTGGCTGGTCGGATTTCCTCAGATTCGAACTCGTCTCATAACATTAGCATTGCATTCTACACCAAGAATTCGGACTAGTAACTGCCGGGTTTGACAAATAACAATCTCCATATGTACAAGGAATGGCAAGACGAGGAATACCAGTTGGATATTTCTCGTGCGTCAGTTTTCTTGTCATGTGATAGACAATAGTACATGTATATTGAATGATACTGGTTTGTTTCAAGTGTACGGAACTTTGAAGATTACCATTCTACACAATATTCTGTACAATATATTCTGTTCGTGCAGTGACCAGATTGGTCCCGTACAAGCTTCACTTTTATAGCACAATCATCTGTGTTTTAAGGACACTGCAGAAGCCACGGTGTTAAATTGACAATGTGTCGTGGGTCTACCTATCAACCATTGTCAGACCATTGTCCGTCTCACTGTGGTTCATAAAGAGAGTCATTGGTCCTATAACACACGCTGTTAAAGCTGTCCCAGATAATTACATGGTTAATTTGACAACGTAATTTTGTTACAAGTTGGTTAAATTTGTCCGTTTTAGATACTGAGTGTGTTAAATAAACATTCTCATAGAAGCCAACATATTATAGAACTTTTGAACCATTGGTCCTATTTTAATGAAAGTGCTAGGTCTGTAGCACTTATATATGTTAAATTAAACACAGTGGTTTATAGCGGTATTACACGCCAACAATAACAGTGCATTAGTTTCAAGGTAAACATCAAGAACCAAACTACCAAATCATTATGAAATACCTTTCTTGACTGTATGAGTGAGTATAATCTCAAGCGTCCTGTGAAATCGCACCTGGTGTACTGTTATTTTCAAGAAAAGTATTATTTTTTTTATCGATTACCAAAGACCGATCATCATCGGCAAAAACTGATTTTTTTAATCAAATACTGCCCCCAATTTACTAAATTTAGTTAGTCAACATTTTGTTTGCATTCGTTTACATATCTGTGGATGGGTGCAAGCCATGTAGTCTGGTTCCATGACCTGACAATTTCCCGACGTCTATAATTTGCTCAGTTTCGTCTGAGGTAGGGTCAGGGAACTAGACTACAAAAAGAGCCTCTTATTCTTTGTTTCTCCAACATCTACGAACTCAAACCTTAACTTTAAACAGGTCAGTGTAACAACATTTGCTTTAAAATACTAACCCCCAAATCCATCCATTTCTGAAAATTACAGCAAAGCAATTGTTGTATAATGAATATGTATTACCTTTAATATAAGTGCACACAGTCATGTAATCATCCATGAATATAGCTAAATTTGATGGAAATACTAATGATGCATGAAATGGAAATTCTTATCACCAAATGCCCAAGGCCGCAGCAGACCCAAAAATGGTGCTGGAATAAAAATGATAATGAGGTGTTGCTTCCACTAGAGAGATGCTAAGGAAATCAGGTCGATGAAAATTGTTACCATGGATACATTGGGTTCCCTTGGCAACGAGATGCTAATTTATATATTTCAAGATTGAAAAATAAAATCTGTCGTTCGATTCCTACCATGAGCACGAACTGTACATTAACGCCCACTCAGCGAATATGAGGACATCCATCAATATTTGTTATTCCAGAAAATGACTGTCGAACAAAATAAATTCTACCAAATTCCGTCCGACGGGCTCAGTCTGGGTAAAAAAAGTCAAGCTTATCAGGAAAAAAAGAAAGAAACTATTTGAGAAAAAAAACCGACGTTAGTCTTTAACATTAGGTCCAAGGTGGAAGGTTCGAATTTGCTTAAGAATCAGTGTCAGTAAATGTGGAAATGTAAATTGCATTCATTTTAATAATTTCTGCTTTTGAAACAAAGGGTTCCTGAAATGTACACAGACGCTCAAACATGGAAGCCTAAAGAAACGTAACGAGACAAAGCAACCTGAAAAAAAGATGTTATCGCGGAGGGCGACAAAAATATAAATAAAAAAAAAATTTAAATATAATATATCGAAATAATAACAAAAGTATCAATTTGTTTCTGGTATCCTTTACCTTCAAAACATCGTATTCTATCTCCTTTGCAATTTTCCTTTATACAATGTGTTTCTATCTATTTTGAACCCGCTTATTGCAATAAATCTAATCTACTTATATGGGCTATTCACACTTGCACGGCTCGTCCCAGGTGTGCTTTAAAAATGTACCTCAACCTTATCTTGTGCTAAGTCTTTGGGAAAAAACCATGCATCAACCCAGAAGATGCAGCACTCAGCAGACAGTGAACTTTTCCTCAAATGGATTACGGGAGTTGATATTAAAACATCCGCCAGAATATTTTGTTGTTGATAAATTGCCGACATTCGCTGACCTACATCTCATTGCAAAAATTCAATTTCACATCACGTCCTCTATGCAGGCATCGTGCTCCGTCGCGCTCCATGTAATTCCACGCTCCACGCAGCAGAACACGACGCGTTTTAATTAACACTCCGTCAATGTTGTTGGCCAACAATTGAGGAACTTCGCACTTCCAAATCGACACCGGGGGAAATCGCATAAAATACCTCTCAAACCGGGCACCCAACAAATGCGATAAGATCGGAAGAGGTAGATAAAGCAGAGAGACACAGAGAGATGGGAAAATGTCCCAGCCAATCAACAATGAAATTGTAGCAATCGTACAGTTAATTTTGGCTCGCTCCAGCTCCCTGCGGGTTACGTATTTCCAACCGGTCACGATGCATCCACGCGGATAACATTCATAACTTGCAATAATTTTCATCTTCTTCGACCTACTTCAAAAGCTCCAGGCGACGTACCGATGTTGCGCGCGTTTCCTCATTTCGCGGATACACCGCGGTAAGGAATTCCTTCGACCGCCCCAGAAGCTGAGTCATTCGTTCTTTCTGGCGTCTGTTAAAGCAGCAATAAGGCGAAGTTTCATCCAAGCATAATACTTGGTACAGATCTCGGGACAGAAATAACACGCATTGGATAGTCCTTTCTATTACTTATACGCTTCGGGAACGCCTTGAGCCTTTTTTTTTATTAATATCATCTCAGATAACAATAACTTGTGCTTAATTGCGAGTTGCTCAGTTGAAAGGCGCTGCCTAAGTGTTTTGTTGGTATCTTTTGTAGATAGCGGTAGTCAAAAAGTACAGTCTGTCACGAGCCAAGGTGGCCCATCAGGCCGGCGTTTATCTCCGGTTTCAGTAGCATGAAACGACTGAGAATATTTCTATTCCTCCTGGACGGGATGCTAGTCCATCACAGATTACTCCCCAGCTAATGCCGGTATACCCACTCCTGGGTGCAGAGAGGCAAGTGGGGGTAGAGTGGCTTGCCCAAGGGCACAACATATGACCAGAGGCTGAATTCGAACCCCTGAACCTCTGATCCTGAGTCTGGAACCCTAACTACAAGGCCACACTCCCCACGGTAATTAAGGATGCAAAATGTGGAACGGTTTTGAAAAGGTTCTCGCGTGTAAACTCATAGCAAACAGATACACATCCAAACGTTGGTCCTATATCACTCGAATAAAAGAAAGAGAACCACACAATCTCGAAAGGGCTTGAAAAGATGATATCATGCTTCAAAGATGGTTGCATCAAGTATACATTGCTGTATCAAGGAAACGAAAACTTTAACATGCACTTGAAAATTTCGAGCTGTCTTTGGCACATTCCACGGGTTAGCTTTGGATTGAGATGGCTAACTATACTCCCCCGTCTCTCCGCCATTCGGCAAACTATATACTGGAAATACTAAATATCTATTAGATTGCATGTAATCTCCTGCAACATAATTGCTTATAGCACTTACATCTCGGCATATTGATTTAAAGTTCGGTCACCCCCTTTAAAAATATCCCGGACTTCAAAACTTCAGTCGTCCACCTCCCACCTTAAAGAAAATCTGTCATACAAAGGGCAGTATATACCTGCACCAACTAAACATTAGTATTCTAAAAGCTTTTTCTGTTGACCGTCATGTGCGGATAAACAAGGACGGTGCGCCAAACGGCGGTGAGTAAATTCCCTCAAAATTGAAACCATGCAGCCGGAAGATTGACCCCGATAGAAGGGAAGCCGCCAACCTCTTCTACTTCTGCTGGACGCTCCCAAGTGCAATGACGTGAACTTTTAGCTCCCAAAGCACTTCCCGTTATAAACAGGTGTGGTCCCTTGAGAGCCTGGACAGGCTTAATCAGCTAGGATTTGATGAGCAAGATAAAAGAGAGGAAGATATAAAGGGAGTTTGGTGCGCGACATCCGTAGTAAATTCAGGGCAAACCATGCGACTAAACGGGCGGGGGTAAACGGGGATCTGGCGTAGGCCGTGGATTAAGCGACGAACGCAGGCAAGCTAATTTCAGAGTGAAGCCTCACGTGGATTATTAGTGAATTCTGGCGATGGTGAATTCACGAGAGCGCGTCGTGATGGTCGCCTGCATTTTATGATGCCGCGGCTCTTAAGATACCTCCGAGAGCTTCTCATCTTTCCTCCCCGGTTTCTCCCTCCTTGACGCATGGAAGCAATAAAGCAGGAAGCCCCGAAATCAATTTCCGGAGGAAAGATTCCATGTTAAAGGCGCCGTGGGAAATCCGACAATGGAGGAATTCAGAAAATGGAACGGAGATTTGTGACATGATTAAATACCCTTGTCGTTCGGTGATAGGCGCGTGTTGGTATATAAGTCTGTGGCTTAACTGTTTTATTTATTGACTGATTGGAAGGATAATCAGTTGACGACGCAACAAAATGCTCTCCTCGCAAAAATGCGCATAGAACAGC
The DNA here is from genome assembly GCF_015706575.1 of Patiria miniata. Taxonomy (NCBI): domain Eukaryota; kingdom Metazoa; phylum Echinodermata; class Asteroidea; order Valvatida; family Asterinidae; genus Patiria; species Patiria miniata. The sequence goes on from NW_024037071.1 coordinate 7,770,905, forward strand.
CGTAGCCTCGTCACTAATTACATAGACATTTGTGTTGCCAGCCTCGACTAACTGGTTTCCCAAATATTTTTCAGTTATTGGAATATTTGCCATTAAACTGAGGCGAGACGAAATATTTCAACCGATAAGTTGGAGGTTCGAATTTAACCGAGCAACTGCCAATTTCATTACACTAAAAAAGAAAATTAAAACAACTTTGAGAACAGTTCACTTCTTTAAAAGTGTGGTTTATGGTTAAATCAATACAAGACATGGGGAAAATGAGCTCGGTGATATATTACACGTGAACAAACACTGAAAAACGCCAAGAACCGGTCACACTATTTGCTTTAATATATAGGCCTGCTTATACCTTTTTTGGGGTTGCTCGGTAAAATATTTTTGTGCACGGATCGAAATTGTGTGATTAACAGTTCCTTAAAATCGGCCCCTGGGGACGTGTCATGGGCTCAGACTCTTCACACAGTCTGGGAAGTGACAAACAAAACCGCCAATGCGCCGGGACGAGGTTGTTAAGGGGGGCCAGTTTTCACTTATGGTTGTGGTTGTGGTCGTGGTTGTGGTTGTGGTTGTGGCCCTGGTTGTGGTTGTGGCCCTGGTTGTACCCCTGGTTGTGGTTGTGGTTGTGATTGTGGTTGTGGTTGTGGTTGTGGTTGTGGTTGTGGTTGTGGTTGTGGTTGTGGTTGTAGTTGTAGTTGTGGTTGTGGTTGTGGTTGTGGTTGTGGTTGTGATTGTGGTTGTGGTTGTGGTTGTGGTTGTGGTTGTGGCCCTGGTTGTGATTGTGGTTGTGGTTGTGGTTGTGGTTGTAGTTGTGGTTGTGATTGTGGTTGTGGTTGTTTAGGTTGTGGTTGTGGTTGTAGTTGTAGTTGTGGTTGTGGTTGTGGTTGTGGTTGTGGCTGTGGTTCTGGATCTAGTTCTGGTGCGGTACTGGTTGTGGTTGTGGTTGTTTAGGTTGTTGTTGTAGTTGTGGTTCTGGTTGTGATTGTGGTTGTGGTTGTTTAGGTTGTGGTTGTAGTTGTAGTTGTGGTTTTGTGGTTGTTATTGTGGTTGTGGTTATTTAGGTTGTGGTTGTGGTTGTTCAGGTTGCGGTTGTGGTTGTAGTTGTGGTTGTGGTTGTCCAGGTTGTGGTTGTAGTTGTAGTTGTGGTTGTGATTTTGGTTGTGGTTCTGGCTCTGGCTCTGGATCTAGTTCTGGGGCGGAACTGCCCAATCTCCTCAGCATGCAGTTATGCTCTATGCAGCCGCAAGGTGCCTGAGCTGGACTTCCCTTGAAACCACCGTTCTAAGAAAGGCAGCTACTTCACGCTTACATCGTCCACAAAATATTTTGCGGAAAGCTCAACCAGTGACAAAATCATGCTTGGTCCGAGACTGCATTGAATTTCGGCCGATCCCAGACAAGCGCGGTAAGACCGCCGCGATGGTAGAGGCCGCTTTCAACAATCGAATTCCTGGGTAGCGCTGCCGAAATTCCTAAGAGTGGAATTGATTCATCTTGTTGAAAGCATGGACCTCTACCGCCCTGGGGGCTTTATACCGCGCTTGGGACTGGCTGCATTAGGAATTTAAAAATCCAAATCCAGTCTTGATCAAGACGACTTAAAGATATGAGACAGGGAGTATTATGGTCAAATTGTACAGCAGTTCCAGCAAGGCATCGTCTCTTTAAGTCTGCAATATGAGTAAGCATTGCCAACAGAAAATAGCCGCCTGGCACGCCGGTTCGAGTCACGCCCGAAATGAGAACTACAATATGCAATCACTTGTTTACCGCGATTTGCCTTTTCATCTCCCCAAAAGCACCACTGTCTTCATCCCTTGGCTTCATCGGAATCTCCCGCCAGAGCCCTCGGCCCGGCTCTCTCCAATTAACGCTGATTCCAGTCATTGGACTGGAGGGGTTGAACACGAGACGAAAATGAAACAAAAATGTGCAAATTTCTTGTCTCGGGGCTATAGAAAAAAAAGATGAAATATTCCTCATTCATAATTCAACCTTTTCTTTCTTTCGAAATGAACTAAACTGTCGCCCACGGCCGGGAAAAATTGCCATTTCCTTTTCAGGAAATAATTAATTAATGGATTCTAAGCGTGTTCACGCGTCCTGTTCGGAATGGCACAGATACAAATGAAATTGTGTTTTTGATGAGTCTTCTTTCTATGAAACTTGACATGCTCTTCATCCTGTCTTAAAAAGTAAGTCAGTGAAACAGAACGAGTACACTACTAAAACAGACAGACTGCAAACCATCATGTGGGTGAATAATGATGTTTTACCCCGTAGGAAAACCGAGTGAAGGTAGAAACAGTGACAAGGGATCGGATGAACAAGTGAAAAGCCTATATGAAGCCAGTAAGAATTATAATAATTCTAATAACTCTGGATTGCATAATAGGGCGACACTTCCATAGAAACGTGCACAAAAGTTTTCAAACTTTAATGTGACCTAACCCAATTTTACCTTATCCGATCCCAACCAAGTTTGGTATGTAGACATTTTGGACCACGGGGCAAACCCCTTCTCTTAGTGAAACTATTACCCCACACCTGGGACCTACGGCTTTACGTCCCATCCGAAGGACGAAGCAATAATGGTAAAGTGCTTTGCTTAAGAGCACAAGCACCATGTTCCCACGGTCAAGGTTTCGAACCCATGTACCATGGCACACGAGTCGAACACCGTAACCATTAGACCGCAGCACCAAGTTTGAAGTTTCACTAGATTTATTTCAGTGATACCGGGTAACAATAATCAAGCCCTGAAAGAACAAGTGCACGGGTAACATGATGACAAGATTCAAAATCGAGGTATCTGCGAACACGTGAAATGTTTCAAAGTTGAAAATGAATGGAACGTTTGATGCTGAAAACATGTGAAGACTAGGACATGGCCATCAAATACGGCGCCGTCTGTGCAGCGCCCTCTTAAAAAGATATGCATCAGCTCATTCGAATGAATCATATGGGGGATACGGCGTTTCTAAACCTCGGCCTCCTCCCCGGATTCGGCCTCTGTGTCATGATGTTAAGGTTCCTCACCTGAGGGTCAGAGGTTCCTAAAGAATACAATACTCGGGAGCCATAGATGTGTATGTCTACTTTCAGCCAAAAACATCAGACAGACAAACAAACACGATGAGTCAGAAACATGCCTAAAATCCACGAGAACCCTTTTCAATGTAAGATAAAAAAAAATAAAAAATACCCCCTATTCTCATGTCACAACCGCACGATCACATCAGCTTTTACAGAATCAAACATGTAATTATGAAAACAAACAAAACAGCCAAAACAACAACCACCCCAGTTAAAAAGCCAGCCGTTTGAATATATCGGGAACCCCAGAAATCTTAAGACCCCCGAGAGTATTACAGGAAGTAATCCATCAATTGAAATAGTAATATTTATTGAAAGTAAAATGACGCATTTCCTTGATTCTTGCTTTGTGATGACTTCCGTTGCATGTATGGCAAGGGATGTGCTGACTTGATGAAGACAACATACTGTTCCCCTTCCCTTATATGCCTTTTGTTTTATCCCTTCGAAACGTAACATCAAATGACGATCACTCATATTAATTAAGAAATCTTGACAGTCGCCAAAAGTGGATCCATCAGAGTTAAACATTGCGTAGCAAGAGATGTACTTTATTACTTCAGATTTTCGATGCACAAATTTCGCGGGTAGTGATGAGTAGCCTAGATGGAAAAATAATGCAAAAATCAAGGGTGTGAGATTGTATGTATCCGCATTCAATATTGGACTTTGAACAACAGAGGACAATAAGGTCCACGATTGGGTACAGGTCCACGATTGGGTGCTGGTCCACGGTTGGGTGCAGGTCCATGATTGGGTGCTGGTCCACGAATGGGTGAAGGTCAACGATTGGTTGCAGGTCCACGGTTGGGTGCAGGTCCACGAATGGGTGCAGGTCCCCGAATGGGTGCAGGTCCACGATTGGGTGGAGGTCCTCGATTGGGTGAAGGTCCACGATTGGTTGCAGGTCCACAGTAGGAACTCATTAACAAATTCCAAAATGCTTGAGCATACCATAGAGGAATTACAGAAAAATACGCAAGAGGGCAACAGGAGGTCCGTGGGTGTGTGTTTGTTGGGAAAGGGTAGGCGAGGGCCAACCCCCTCCTATGCCGCTGGTAATTTATTCGCTTGAAAACTTAAAGCTTGTTTGGCAAAATGTTACAATATTACGCAGCATATAGTAAGCCGCTTGAAGATAAGTTCCGCGGGGGAAGCGATGACGCATCGAAACGCACAGAGACTCCAGGTCACACTGGTGCTTCTCTTTCAGGTATAAACCCATAAAACACCCCAGCCCCGACGTGCCCACGCACACAGGAAAACCGAAATTGAAGTGAACTATCTCGGTAGGGAAATCCGGCAGGGTACTTCAGACCTCCCACTTGGCTCGAGCCGAGTTGGATAGGTCAGCCTGCTGCCCTAAGCCCTGGACACAAGCCAGCTCTGATGACTAGGCGTGGAAGGAAAAGGGTTTGTCAGGTCCGCGATCAGTCCCAAAATGAGTCCTCGTAACACAAAACCTGAATTCCGCGGTAGGCTGTGTGTGTGGAGAGGGTACTATTACATCTGAGAGTGAAGTGCGTATTCGCTTTCATAATCTGTAATTTGGCTGCACGTCAGAGCAGAAGGCTAAAATATATAACTGTGTGGTACAGTGAGCACGAGAGGCATGGAGAAACCAATGCCGAGCTAACGGTTAATGTGGTGCATTGTGAATAAAATGTATTCAGATAATATATTCATTATACATTTTCGTTGATGTCATTATTGCATTTCGTTTTTTATAGTGGCGTTTCCGGGTCAGGGGAGGGGTGGGGAATGACAACATGGGTGTATTTCTGAAAAAAAGGTGACCCACATCTGTTCTTCATTAGTGCATATGGGAAGCGAGGGTTTATCAGTTCCGGTTGTGAAGTGCTGCGCTCCGAAGTTCTTAAAATAAGAAAAAAGTCGCCATCTTGGGCAAGTCTCCATGTATACGCCGCTGTATTACTTTGCCATCATTCTGGTCATTAAACCGTATGCGTTTATAACAGGCGCAGTTATAGAGGGCAATCGTTTTGTATTACTTGGAAAAGGCTTGAGTAAAACTTTTGTGCATTTTGCGTCAGACTGTCAGTACATGGCAGTCAGCCAATAAGCAAACTTTTCTGGGGGTTCAAATAATTTTTCGGGGGTTCACAATTTGAACAGAAAATCCTAAACTAAACTGCTGCCCGGAAAGTATGGACATTTTTTAAATGTATAAAGAAGTACACTTTTCAATAAAAATTAACGAAGAAGAGGAGAAGAAAATTGCTCAAAACATGTTTCTCAGAAAAACAATTACTTCATGAACCCTTTAAAATAACAAAGAACAGCTTCGGAGACACCCGCAATGCATACGGTCTATTATGAGCAGTGATCTCATTTTCAGCCAGAAAAGGTATATATAGACAAACAGTGAGGATCTCATACAGAGGTCAATCTATCACGTTCAAAAGCTCTATTAACTGCGATGGGTCATTCAAAGCCAATTAAGTTTCTGTCACTGCATTAGAAACGGAAACGATGAAGGATTGTGGATCAATCTTAATCCTTTTTCCTTAAGTCTCAGTCCTTTCAATTGCTTGAGGGCAGCTATGAGATTTCAACTCAGTTGTTAAGCTGATGGCCACAGACTTACACCCGAGAGCGGGCCGCCATTCCTGTCAATGAATCAAACACTTTTTTTTGTAATTGTAAATAAGCTGAAAGGTAACATGCGTCTATCGCTTGAAAATGCTAATTTTCATATCCAGAAACAGGAAAAAAAGAGGACGGAAAAGTTTATTTCTCCTTTTTAATTTTTTTTTTTTTTTTGGGGGGGGGGGGTTGGAGGATGATAACAAGTGTCACACATCCGAGGGACAAACTACATTCCCATGTGGTATGAATGGATAATATTATTGGAAAAGTGATATACTTTGTTAAAAATACAGGTTATCCCCCAAAAAGTTGTGCAAGCAGAATAACCTTTGATTTCTCAAAAGTACTGAACATTTCATCTTGATGGAGCATATATTATACTCTTGTGCATAATGAGTGAAAATGCCATGGAAGTCCGTTCATGCAAACCAGAGATCTAACAGATTGTAAAAGCCTATGGGGTTGTCACCTATTCTAATGGATTTACACAGTTTAATAGTGATGTCAGGGCATCAGATTGTCAGGGGCCTTTTCACACTGATGTAAATATAGTTACAATCCCATCCTATTGGAATGGGTGAAAAACATAGCCTTTTAGAATCTGTTAGAATCTGGTTTGCATGAACGGATTTCCATGACATTTTTTCTAAATATACATAAGAGTATAATTAACATGCTCCATCAAGATGAAACACTCATGTTAACTACAGTTTTTGAGAAATTAAAGGATATCTGCTCGCACAACTTTTTTGGGGACACCCTGTATATGCAAAACTATATACTTTTTAAACTGGCTACATTAATGGGGGATTCATACATGCTAAATTTAACATCACTGTGCATCTTTCTGGTTTTTTTCATTCCTAGGTCTAAGGGGCAATTCAACCTCCGCAGAAATGATAATTGAGCCAGCATGATATGCGCTCACAGGCGAATACAAGAAGGGTTTTGCTCTCTCCGAGCGATGTTTTATTTTTTCAGCCAGAACATATATCACCTTTTGATTACAGCGGAAGTGCAACACGCGTTTCTAATTTATTGCAGTCCGTCTCTCTCAACCCCCCCCCCCCCCCACTCCCGCTGACGTCACCGTCTCCTCTTGGCGTATGAGGGAGACAATATTTGACTTTTTTGTGTCTAGGGTACACTGTGGCAGACTGACTCGCAAGCAAAGCCCATCATCGTTTCCATACGCACATCCTGTGCTTCCGCCATGATGCGTCTTGCCCGCGATATAAGTATGCACACACAATGTTTACAGTGTCAATACTCTGTGCAAGAAAGAATCTCTTTACAGTTTGGGCAAATACCGATTTCTGGGCATCATCGTTAATTCTATTTGGCTTGGAGATGGGAAATGACGGCAGGTCAACGGAAAGCTAAACACCTCGGGATTGTTTTTGTCACTTTTTGAAAGGTCAAAGCTGTCATAAATTCGCGATTCTGGTTCAGGTTTAAACAACCTATAAAGATGTCGGATAGCCATACCCATTGGAATAAAGAAATAACATAAAGTAGAATATATAAATAAGAATGAGAAAATCAAGATAATGCTATTATAGGGAATTTCCTTTAAACTATGGTAACAAGCCAATATAAAAACTGAAGGCTTATGTGTATTGACATTTCCGAGTTGTGAGGTCATATGTACTGGTCTAGGCTTCTGACAAATATTGTGGAATATGACGGTTACTTATGGGAGATAATCTTCCATAAATAACTTGACTTTACATAAAAGCGAACAAAGGACTGATTTAATCAAATGCAACAGTATGAAACTAGCTAAGTTGACCCATGAAATCAAACGCTGAAATCTTAAGTAAGAACTGTAAAGCACGATATATTGTTATATACAATTTAGGCCTAGTCCTGTTAGCAAAATACTTTGATATATTTATATTTTTTACGACTTGCAATGGAAGAAACACATACTCATCCGATGAGGTCATTGCAAAATGGAAACCAATTGCATTAATACGTTTGAGAAAAAAAACCTAAACGTACTAGATTTTCGTTTTAAAATGCAAAATGCATTGCGACGTTTTACTGCACGAAACATTCAAAGAGCAATTTCTGAAAGTATCATAGCTACCATTCTTCCCTCTAAACCTCGATTCAAAAGCTCGTTCGCCCAGTCTTGAAATGTTACCATCATAATTACCGCATCTATCACATAACGAGCTGCGAATGAGACTGCGTTTGTTTACAATCTGCCTTGCAGCTATGACAGATCGATCGCCGTGCCCGATAGTGCAGTGCTATTAGGGCGTGAAATGTGCCACATTTGCGGCCAGATGATGAATGTGCCCCCGTAACGTCCCGAAAAGCAACACATTCATTTTTATTTCTAACGATCGACCGAGGCGCCGTTTTGTAATGCTCGACCAGTGGAGTGTAGGCCTATAAGTTGCAACCAAAATGCATCAGAAAAATCAAATGCCTCATCTACGAATCGGCCATCTTGAATCGAAGGCGAGCAACTTAAGAAGGCTATACAAAATATGATGCAATTATGTTCAAAATATAGATTAACGTCATTTTGAGTGACCTAAAGGCTATAGTTTTATACAATGGACGAAAAGTCATATCAAAAGCGAGGCCAACAATGCAATCATTTAAAACGCAGTCTGGTGCCCTCCCATTCAAGAGTTAACAATACATTAAATGATTTGGGGAATTCGATCAATTAAATTTCCCTCTCGTGACATAAGGGCGCCCAGCGAAGCCTTGCGCAGGCGGACTGCGCCACGGTATGCAGTGCCTGAACGGTTGCACGAAGTGCTTCCTGGCATACACCGCTGAAACGGATATTGGCTGAGATTTCAGATTACCTATCAGGCCGGGTGCGTTAGTTTGTCAAATTCATTCCATCTTCTTAATTTTTTATCTTGCCCTTGTAATAGTGGATGAGTGGGCAGAAGCTCTGGAAAACCAGGTACTTGTGATTACATCGTGTTTCGTCCATGTCCTTGAAAGTATGAATAACCGTTTTCCACCATTAAAGAAAAGTTAAAATTGACATCATTCAGCACATAAAATGTACCCGCCCATGTCTGTATCATCCTTTCATAATTCGACCCAAGTGTCATCGGGTCAAATGTGACCTAGTTTGGGTCAATTTGAACACAAGTTTTAGGAGTGTACACCTAAAACATTGGCGGATGCAGGGGGAGGGGGAAATGGGACTACCCCACCCCCATTTTGGTTTTAATTTTAATTCCACTTCCATGCTTGTATCATGAAAGGCACAATCCCATCACCTATCTGCCGTACTAAACCGTCTTTGGGTCAAGATGAAAACGGATATCTCACGTTTTGAATCGGTGTGCAACTCTGTGCGAAATCTGAGATTGGTCACTATATATATAATAGTGTTACACCCCAGAAACGAAAATATGTCTGCAAGCCAAATCCCTGGAACGTGAAAACGACCTTTACTCTTTTGGAAACGAGGTTCAATCCCCTGCGCTGTCTCACCTTGTATTAATCCAAGGCTAAATCAAACTCCTCAGCCGCGTTCCAAGTCTTATATAATTAACCTCTTTCTTAAAACAAAAACCCAAAAGCAAAACGGTAAAGAACGGAAGCACCCGTGATAAGATGAGGAGAAAGATGCCCGATGTCTACCCGTGGGCAGACGGCAAGAGTAAACATTTCTCTCTTTTTTCCCCTCTGCTCCAAGGTCTGGTAGCTGGGACAAGCTGACAGGAGCCTGTAGACCCAATTAGATTAGCAGCCCGTATAAGCCTGCGGTAACTTCATTTTAGGGGAAACGGCCGCAGCCAAAACGGGAGGCTGTAGGGTACTGTGTTATAATACCACGCTTGTCTTGATATATCACTGACTGCGGTTCTGCTTTATTGGATGAAAATATCTCTAAAAAGAGGCCTTCAGTGTGTCTCGTATACGCCAGATACGATAGCAGTTCCATATGATGTACCACGCGACGCCATAAACACCGCCCGGAGATACTCGCATTTTCGAGTGGCCGTAAAACAAGCCTCGATAAACACACGGAGCGAAGAAGTCCGCGTTTATTAAAACAGACGTGATGATCCGAACGCACCACGAGCTAGCTGCGAGCTCTCAGGCCCAATTAAAGGGTGGTTGGATTGAGAAGAATACACGGGTATTTTGATACAGTTGAATGACTCATGACATCCCCTTTGGTATTATGCAGATTCCTGTTCTTCTTTGGCATACCGCCGGAGCTGATTTGGCTACGGGAGAACTGAGATGAGGGACACGGCTCTTCAAACCACAAGTCCCCTGTCAGTTTTTTCTTCTTTAAATCCGGCCCAATAAGGTGACTTCCTAAACTATTTCATCGGAAAGCGGTCCCCTTTAGGCTTAGGAGGTTGCTGCTGCTATATGCTGCTGCTGTTGTTTCTGGCAGTCGATGGCGTTTGTACGGCTATTGGTTGCTGCTTCTATTCGGGGGTATTCACGCAATCTTTGGGACCTAGCTTCGCTTTGAAGAAAGACATGTCAAATTCATAACCGTTATAGCCAGTCAAGATCAAACAACTTCTTTTGGCAAGCTATCTATCCAATGTTGAACTTCTCCGCTTTTTTTTAATGAACCACGCCTAAAAGTAAGATTACCGGGATTTTTTCTCAACTTCACCCATCATCTATCTGGTTGTTAGTGTGACGTCACTTCAGTGTATACCACGCCTACTGCCTATTAAGTAGCATTGGAACCATTGGAACCGGAAGTTAACGCAACTCGAGCGTTCATCCAATGGACGCTATTTAATCAATGGTGCGCGCGCGTGTGTGACTTTTTACTAACGAACAGGATGTCGGAAGATGATAGGATATAGATGGGGATGATGCTTTTGTACACAGTCAATGAGCGTTGAAAAAGTTGTTATACGTTAACTATGCTGGATTGAGTGGGGGAGATGATGTACCCATCCCCACCCCAGGATCGCCACATTACAGACTTATATCTCATTGATACCCCTATTTTAACATTATAGCTCTCATTGCATTATTTGGGTTTAATCTCGGTTGTTGTTTTTGGGGTTTTTTTTGGCGTCTGAGTGCTGAGGATTTGTCGTCAAGTTCTAAGTGGATTTCGCTGTTTATACGATGAGCTATTGCAGTCAATTAGCTCAGTCCTGAGTGACAACTGGAACTAACGCGCGCGCGACACCTGACTGCAATATATCGTTGTACTGTGTTTACATTTTTCTCTCTAAAGGCGCATATTTCGGGTTCAAGCAACGACAAACGTTTTTTTTCCCCCGTGGAAAATGTTTGGTCAAGAGAGCTTTACGGCGGTTTCAACGCAAACAAACTCAAAGTAAAAATGTTAGGGGTTCCAGCCTATACAAAAACTATAAATCTATCTTTTCTCAGTCAACAATTTACATTCGTTTATAGCCTTCACGTCTGAAGATCCTTACAACCTAAACAAGACAAGTGATACATATTCTAACCAAGTTGAAACACCAAACCAAATTGACCGACCGGCCCAGTAAAATGCACATACCGAGTTGAGCTACACTATAGCCAAGTCGAACTAAATAATATGAAACAATTGAGCAAATGGAATCAATTTATCGATTAGAACCACCTGACCAAGTCAACTAACCAAATTGAGCCAACCAGTTTATTGCACTGGCACACCAAGCCCATCCAGATATAAATCAAGTTCAGTTGAGCCACATCCGACCCACCAACCGACAGAACAACAACCAAGAGTAAATCACATTCTGTTACGAGAACAGGTATACTTCTAGTTTACATGCGCGACCCAATTTCTTCAATTGCGTTCCCTTAAAATGATTAGAATACGACGACAGAGATGCATGGTTCTCAAGAGGAGCAATCTATTCGGGCTGTTTTGAACAATCTACAATACGCATATACTTATATAGCAGCTTGCAGTTCTTGTAAAAAAAATGAAACGTGCGTAAACAGTGATATCTCTCGTTGATTCCTTACCACACGAGGACAGCACGAGAATGCAGGCATGCTCGGTTTTGTTTTGTCTAGAAGGAAAACAAGTGCCAAATTTCAAGCACAGAGTAACAAATAACTGTAGCCAAGCCGTCCGATCAATAGGCATCAACCTTCGGCATCGCACGGTTAATTTCATATTCGTATTTTGCCCGAGTGTGCACGCACGCACCCCAGACGGGCGATGTATGTAATTCAATTGCATTGCCGCCGGGAGCCAGTTATCACCAAGCCGTCGTTTTTTGGGTGCATGGTAACTGGCCATGGTCTACAACACAGGGGTATATAAGATGGTGGAGCACCATCGATGGCAAAATGAGCAACGGGCGAAGGAAGGACGAAAGAGTGGCATGTCTACGATTGATCGTTTCAAGCCATACTCGAGTTGTCGCAATCAGGTTATTTTTGACTTGCAAATACAATGTTGCTCACAAACGTCGACGAAAGGAATCAAAACTGCGTTCCAATGCAAGCCGGCTCACCGCCGTTTCGAAAAACGTTTCAAGCATCACTTGAGATGAAACTACTGCAATAGGGTTATTTTGGGCACGCAGATACTGCGCTCGCGTTTGTGTAGATTAAAAAACGACGAGCGGAGCCATTGGCGAAAAGGCCATTAAGTCACCCCAAGCCTCTCTGAATATCGCTACGAGAAAGGGTAATGTTTCCACTCGTGAATAATTCCAATACGACCGTAAAAGTAAGAAGCAAGGTTGATTATAGCGATAACAATTCACAGGTCGCATTTTATGTAGTCATTATGAGGTGTTTTTTTTTTAATTTGTTGCACCGCACTTCATCCTCCGCAAAAGTGAAAAAAAATTCTTAAAATTTTAGTCCAGGAATAAAGCACAAACGATGGATGCTCGTGTGAAACTAGCGATTGATCGATATTTCGTGATATCGTCAATCATGGTTGTCATTTTCCCTTCAAAATTAAAGGATATAGAATTGGTTTGATAAGTTGTACTTGAAGTCCAAATTAAACCACAAAGTGGTATAAAAGGAAACAGTATCACACTTTAAAAATAATATCTGACAAATCGTGCGTTATTTTGTGAAACGTGTGTACATTGAAATGCGCTGAACAGCAATTTGAAATAGCACAAGATCCAGGACAAGCCATACGCTAGCAATATCTGACTATTTTCTGCCGTTGTAAACAATATTCTGTAAACAATATACTGGCTCCTAGCGTTTCTTAATTATAGACCGTATCTAAGTTCAAGAGAAACCGATATAGCCTACGCGTACTTCTTCTGCCAGCACGTCACCTTTATATTTTATCGAATACCTACGTGGTAATAAGTCCATATGTAATTCTGACGTAGCCTAAAACAACTATATGCAAGAACATACTCTGAATTATACGATACCGACACTCTTTTTTATTGTGGAACATTCGTCAGGGTTCAAGATATGTAAATTATACTTGTGGAGGACAAAGGTCAGTAGGAAAAGGCGTGATCGAGCCTGAGGCACTTATTGCAACTGGATCAGACGTAATTGGGGAGACTGAAACGTGACTTGGCCGCTCCTTTTACAAATAAATCCACAAATCCTTCAATTTGGTATCCATCTAGCGTTCCTCCAGGGTGAACATATAGTTGGAATGTCGTCTGGCCCTAGACTAGCATGCAGTTGTAGATTCAAGGTGATAAACGACTGCTAGTAAAGCACCTCATCATAAAACTTCACATGTTAACATTGATCTCTATAAACTGAAACACTTGATAGGTTCGCTTCATTAAATTCGTAACATAAGGTGTTAACTGAACACGTCATCTTGTTTTGCAAATAGGCAAGTGATAAAACCATATCTTTATAAAATAACAAAATCATTTCCAGAATTGATCAAAGGTTTCAGGCAGGTTAGTCACCGAGGCAGAAAGACACAGCTATAATGATGTAGACTGTACCACGATGTATCAGCTCCAGATCAATATAGATAGAAGCACTTACGACTACGAGAGTTCATCGATTGTACGCCAGATGCTCGGACGCGTGCAGAAAAGAGAGCAAGACTTATTGCGAGAGACTCAGCACACATGAACTCAACAGCCTTATTACACAAACCAACGGAAACATTAATCAAACACAGGTTCAGAAATTATCATCACAGGTCCTCTACCATATTCTATTATGTTATATAACTTGTATCGAGAACTTTTTTCCCTAGTTTGTTCTCATCAGAAAAACACAATTATAACTTTCCTGTTTAGATACACGTATCTGAAAGCTATCTTCGAGTTTCTCTTTAACACTCTTGCTCGGAGATCTCAGATTCCGTCTCTGTATTCCCCCCAAAAAATGAAAAGAAAAGAACTGACCAAAACCACACTTATCAATGCAAGCAAATACAATGACAATACACACTTTAAGGTTGGACTAAAAATATAAATTGGAATATGTCATGAGTGAATAAGTCGTATGCATTTACTTTGATACAAGCCAGGTCCCACATCCATCCAGCACAGAAGATTCATTCCATCTTGCAAGCAGGTTGTGCCCCTCGCGGACTGTAGGCCCATAGGCCTAATACACATTCTCATTTTTGGAGTGCTTGATCCTGATCATGGAGAGATCCATGTCACAGTTAATTGAAATTGACAACTCCAAATGAATGACAATTGGGGAGGCGGCCATTTTCTTTTTCTTTTAAAGGTTACCGCCATCCCATCGCGTCCATCTGGCGTGTATAAGAAGCGAAATGAGAGAATCACACGCAAACGTGGACACAGTTGATGATTGAAAATGTCATCTACACCGCGCCTCCTCCAAAGCGCGAGGGCCGCCATTATCTCCGGTTCACTGCCAGTACACGCGCCCCAAGGCAGAAAATCACATCATTTCTTATATACAAGTTGATACAGTATATTTATGTAGGGTGTGTTTGTGAGACCATAGACCTTGCTAGCTGCGTCACGGCCAAAGTCTTTGCCAACGATTGGTCTGAAGAAAAAAACCGAGAAGGCCATCATTGCAAGACGACCTTAGAGCAATCCACGGTATATGTAATTGTTAAATAAAAACTGGAATATCAACAGACATGCCCCCAAAAAAAGCAAAAGAAAGAAGATACCAACCTCTTAAAATACTGATGATTAAAATGCGTACTATGGGTGAAAATTGTAGGCAACCAAGGTAGAAATGTCGCTCACTATTCAACAAAGGTTTTTATTGTACAACACATGGATGTTTATGAGTGCAATGGTCAGAATAATGTCAAGAGGTGACCGATGGAATGTTCCATTCCGCGAGGCGAAGAATAGAACATTCCAATCTGTCACCGATTTAAATTATTCTGTCCATTGCACGAATGTGAAACATTCATTATTTGTTTTATACAACACCTGCATTAATCCTCGTCATCTGATTGGTCAGAGCCTCCAAACATGTGACCGTGCAATGGAACTTCTTTTGACCATGGAAAAGAACTTATATTTTTTACGGTGCGGCCGGCCGTGAGTTGGTACGATCAATGAAATGACATGTGATCAACGACTTACCAATCAGATATACGTAATGATGATTCCGTAATTCGTTTCATGTTTATAAATACAGTTTTGATGCATCAAGGTAGTTTTCGAAAAAAAACGCTTTCCTTTAAAAGGAGACGATACTTTCATGAGCTGCTCACCTGCCTGTTATAATGAATCTGCTATTGCAATTGGTGAAGGTTTGGCAAGCACGATCTGAACATAAACCCTTCATCGTCTCGACGAAGACCACGTCATTATAATTACCAACATTTCGGGTGATGGATTCTGTAACAAGACTGATTGGTAATTCTGTATTGTCAAATCAACTATGTGCACAGTTTTCACGAGGGGTGTCTTGGGAACTAGACCAAGCAACTTTAAAAATCCATGCGCTGCAGGTATAGATTTTTTGCCACAATTTGCACGGCTACCTAATTAACTCTCCCGATGTGCCATCTAGGTTGGACACTCAAACTTGGTTCACGATTGGAAAAAAAAATCGTTGGAAACCAACTTATAGGAAACATAAGAGTAAATTAAGAAAAGGTGCGAACATACTTGGGATGACCCTTAAGTTGTAAAGTTCAAAAAAGGGTGCCCTTTTAATAAAGCAGAAATGATTATACCATTCGATGAAATGTTATGCCACACAGAAGGATAACGCTTGGGTGAAACGAAATGCAAGTTTGCAATTAAAACAACCAGCAGAGTGTGACGAAAGTTCAGGTAATTTGCAAAAACCAATCAGCGTAAACAAATATGAAAAAGGTGAGTATACCCTTCGTGGAAGTTGTTTACTGCCATGCAATTATGAAAGGTGGGGGAGGGGGGGGGGAGTTTCAATCAGAAAGAAAGGATGCAATATTTCCGAAACAGCAGTTTCGTCTCCAGTTCGGCATCTGGCGCCTGACTTGCGGAACGTATATGCATACTCAATATTAGTCAATAGTCTGTTCTATTGGAGCATCAAATAGTACAATATCGGCCAAAAAGATTGGAATTTTTCTGTTTGGTTTCGGCATCTATAGGGCCTAGTGGGGCAGATAGTGGAAACATCTGGGGGAATTGTGCCCTTGATGATACAAACATTGGCACACAGTCAGACTATGTCCTAAGAGCGATATTTGGCTATACGGCCATCGTAGAGTTGTCCTCTGAAAAAAATATAACAAGCAATTTTCAATATTTTCAAAATGGCTGCCATTATTGTTATTCTACTGCATTTTCAAAGGACAAATCTGCGGTGGCCCTATATCCCGACATCGTTTTTATGACATACTGTGACTTTGTGCTTGTTTCATCAAAGGCACAATCCCATCACCTATCTGCCAGGTCTAATCATTGAGGAATTGTTTATGGGGGAGTAGATAAATCCGAAGCCCGAACAAAACCGATGTTTGGGAAATGGACAGGCCGCATTTTATTTCTTCCCTTTCAGTATTTTATTCGGTAAAAGACTAAAACTGCATTGTGACTTCAACGCGTGCTTTCAAGTGGCATTGTTTTATCAGGCCCGTTGGCTTTGAATGCAGATGTGCGTCCACGCGAAGACAGGTGCAGCGAAATCCCCACAGGTAGGCCTCCCTCTTATCTGCTATCCCCAGCCTATCGTTGACAGAAATCACCGCCCCTGGCTACAAGACTATATGCCAACAAGTGAAAATGCACAGACCACACACACACCTGAAACATGTAATACCTGAATCTGATTGCAAGAAGCATTCATAGTTGCAAACCGTACAGACAACAGAAGATACAAGTCCGATTTTTTTTAATTTGTTTGGACAGTGTTTTTTTTATAATTATTTGGAGAAAAACATACCGCGGAGTTTGATCCTTTGACAAAAACACACAGACTCCATGTTAAAGCCACTTTGGATGAAAGTGGCTAAAGCAATTTGACGTTTCCCACAAATGTTAAGTATTAATATTGTTTTTCGTCAATTAGTTTGGTATAGTTTTTGCCTAATTGAAGTGGTTCTTTGGCTTTTCATGAATAGAATTTGAAGTCTTACGAACACTATGATGGTGTTTTCCCAGACATTTTGTGGCATCATTTTGGGGGTTTTTTTGCCAGATACTTTGGCCTTGGTTTAGAAAAAAAAAGTGGTTTTTGAGATTCTGCCCGACATAACGGTAATTGAGTATATGCCAAAGATTCGGGGATTTGAACTTTTGCCTATAACATTAATGTATTATCCTTGTCTTGCATCTAGAATCTCAGCATCATAGTTTTGTTCTGCAGTTTTACGAACTCTAAGCATATCAAACCATGCATACTCTTGATAAATCCGTGCGTCGCGTTTACGAAACGCTCGAAGCCATATCTAAGAAACACTAAACCCAAATCATGCAATTTAAAACATAAAATTCCACCACCGAATTTGGAATAATTTTCCCAAACAAAATTACAAACAGTCCCCAATGGTCATGTGCCCTTTTCTTCTTACATTTCTCCGCGGTGAACATTCTCGCATTTTCGCGGGGAAATATAAGGATGCTGTCCGCACTACAAAACCGTACACCCACGGACCGGATTACACCGTATAATTCTCCGGTGTAGGAATCTAAACAGTATTAAACATGAACGGTGTTTGTGGGGATGGGTTGCGGGTATAATACGGCTTCCTGGTGTACCGTCTCTAGCTCGGTGTCATCAGGGGCTCGGGGCTCGGGAAAACAGGTCGACTTAGGCATAAGCTTAGGATAGGTCAACATCTCATATCACCTCCGGGGAACTGACGGGGGAGGAAAGTGCTAAGAACCTCGGGAGGTGTGATAGGCTAAAAAAAGAAGAAGCAATATCATATATTTTAAGGGTCGCTCAAGCGAGTGGTGGACGTTATTAAATCTGGACTCTTGGCTCGCACGGAAGATGGGATAGACGTGCATCACAAAGTGAATGGGGGGGATGCCCCATTGCGAAAACTTTTTAATCAGAACTGATTTTAGCACCTCAACGTCTGGGAAAGCTACAATTTTTCAGCCCCTTCAAACAGTTACGTATTTTTGTAGACATTCCAACTTAAATAAAATTGTTGCAAAGCCAAGGTTGATAAAGTTATTGCTACTGAAATCTAAGTGCAACAAAGGACAATGAGGTAGAGCTTTTAAAATGGGGAGGGGGGGGGGCTAAACAGTTATTTTCATACATTTAGAAAAATTCCAAAGTACTTGGCTGGTGAATATTATAATTAGCAATCGATATTCTTATTATCTAACTTCATTTAATGGAAGCAAGAATGTAGTATTTAGCACCGGTGTATAACAAACATTTAGTTTCTGTTTACGCAAGCTCTTTCCAAAGAAGTAACATGAATGACTCAGCCGTTTTTATTGAATAAAGTAGGCGCGGATATTAAAA
The DNA here is from genome assembly GCF_015706575.1 of Patiria miniata. Lineage (NCBI taxonomy): Eukaryota > Metazoa > Echinodermata > Asteroidea > Valvatida > Asterinidae > Patiria > Patiria miniata. The sequence goes on from NW_024037071.1 coordinate 7,789,427, forward strand.
ATAAGTCCAAAATTGAAAGGGGAGTCCTGTCTTCCTTTTCTTAATGTCAAACACCGTCAGGCATTTCCTCGTCTACATTCAGGGCGTCCCTGGTTAGTATTTCCCTTTTGAGGCCTTGGTGAAGGTTGGAAACTCTAAGTACACCCGTGCCATTTGGTGTGGTTTATTCTTAGGCTACAATCTCCACATTTCCCCTCAAACGTCTACAATATCTAATGGTCCATCTGAGTGCCTTTCTTTCTACAGTATGTCCCAAAAATGTGTCCGTCTGACTATTTTTGGAACAACTACAAACCATGAGGTCAATTTTGAAGTGTTTTGATTGTGCAGATATACTCCTTATCTTTGGCCTAAACCCCTATGAGTTTAATTTAATTTCTGTCACGCATCACTGCACAATTGTCAATTGATCACTTCAACATTTTTTGGACACTGTGACCGAGTTCCTGGCCTTAATGACTTTCAGTGCTATGTTATGTAAGCTGTGTGAAATCTTGCATGCTGTGAACAGGGCTGCGGTTGGGATTGGAATCGTTTGCCTGGCTATCAGTTATCATGGTAAGACCTCAGTTTAATGCTCAAGAGCACAATTATCTAATCCCAAACCATATCATCCTTTCTTTCACAACATGCAGGATTTTACACAACTTGCAAAACACAGCACTGAAATTCAAGGAACTTGGTCACTAGTGTCCAAAACTGTTGATCAACCATTGTGCAGTGATTGCGTGACTGAAATGAAATTAAACTCATAGGGGTTTATAGGCAAAGGATAAGGAGCATCTGCACAACCAAAATAAATTTCCAAATGGACTTCATGGTGTTTTAGTTATTTCAAAAACAGCCAGACGGACATTTTTGGGGGACATACTGTTAATCCGTAAACCAACACCGACATGTGCGAGTGCAACGGCCGACAGGCCTTTTTCCCCTCTCATTATCAACCCTATCTGATATCTTAAAAGACGACGATTCTCGCATTCGAAATCAAATTATATCTAGAATCCACTCGGTCGAGGGGGCACTTAAGGACAAAATCTCAAAACTTGTTACAACAAAAGGAGCAGCTTCGGGAAAAAAAATCCTCGCTCGTGGAGGAGGCATTTTCTGAGACTTCCGGTACTTAAGTCATCCAAGCCGTGAAAAAAAAAAGAAACCGCTCTGCTCATGCAATGTATCATTTTTTTTTGCCGATGCGTGTGGCCCAAGTAAAAACATGACCTGATCTTTTGATCCATGGTAGTTTTTTTACCAGATCGGGCGAAGCTTTCGGCTAGGACGCGTGTGCTCTAAGGACAGGTGCAAGAGTGTTTTTCTCTGGAGAGCCCTGATACTCTCTAGACTGGGATATGATTATGCTCGGTTCCCTACAGGAAGTGACTGCGTTTCTTTTCTCACACGTAAAGTGTGACCAGACCGTTCCTGTCTGTCACTGAGAGATCGGAAAAGTATCGTTATATCTATACAGAGGCGGTATATATCACTGTGGCAACCGCTTGGATTTGCTGTGGCAACGCAAAGACACATTATAAGAAAAAAATGTATCGATTTGTGTCGACCTTTCTCATTTGGGCATTAATAATTAAAACTGGCTGATTACAGAAGAGCTGCAATATATGCTTCAAATGAATCATTCAAATAGCCGAAACTTCCCCTACAGCCCCTCTTTATGTGTTGTCGTGAACAAGACACAGAGAGGTGATTCCAGGGAATTTGCAGTAGCTGCGTTTACAAACTAAAACAAACCTTTCATCCGGGATGACAAATAGACAAAGTCATTTGAAGCGAGATGTGTGGCGGAGGGAACCCCAACCTCCCCCCCCCCCCTTGTGTTCCTCACTGTGTTCCCCGAATCTCAGGAATTCTTTTGAGGTATCTAGGAGGATGTACTAGGTAAAAATAGTGTTACGTGTGCAGAGTTATAATGACTTGAGTCAATGACTCGACTCGAGTCCGACTAGAGTCAGAAATTTTGGCGACTCGACTCGACTCGAGTCCCAACGGGTAATTGACTCGACTCGACTCGAGTCACTGCGAGCAAATGACTCCACTCGACTCGAGCCCCTTATCGAGTCGAAGGCTAAAAACATTCGAGTCACAAAACCGTGCCAAAATATATTTGCAGTGACTTATACGGTACAAAGTTATTTATGTTCGCGTACTTCGCATTAGCGTCAAGCTGTGGCCAGTTCTGGCTCATAATATATACCCGTATCAAGGATTCCCACCTCGTGGTTTTAACGATAGGGCAAAAACTACTACACGTAATTCGGAACTATACGCATTTCCCAATTCTTGGTTTCACCATCGGCCTCGGGCAATTTCTTAAGCCCTTGATGTGACTCCGGCTAAAGTGATGTCGGGCTTTCAAAAAACAATAGTTCGATATATTTCTATATAATCAGAAACTGTAGTTTCGTATGTTGCAATTTGGTTTTTGATATTGTCAGCATAAACTTATTCCAGACCCGAAGCCAAACCAGAGATAAAACCGAAGTTCCACTTCTCGCTATCTGATGTTATATAGATTTCTAAACAAGCGATCTCCACGCAACAGCCTTTGGATCTAATATAATAAACTAATGCTTGATTCGACTCGACTCGACTCGACTCAACCACACACTGTCACTCGACTCAACCTTCTTGACCTGTGACTGGACTCGACTAGAGTCACTTCCTTAAAATGACTCTCAAGGTCGACTCGAGTCTCAAAATACAGCGACTCGTTACAACTCTTTAAGTGTGCATACTGTAAGTATGAAGGGACACTGGAGACCTGTCTCCAGTCATGCACGATAGTCATGCACGATAAAGCATTAGAGAGAACATTCTCTCTAATTTCAAATGAGCGAAATTATTGGCCTGACGATTTAGAGTTCCAATCACTCTGACTTTAGATTGAAACACTTGAACAAGAATTGCTTAGTAGAAACTCGAGTGTAAACTCATGGATTGTCGATGGATTGAATTTAGCTTGAGTAAAGAGAGGGAATTTTCACGCATTGGATATAAGAGAGGACTGTGTCACAAGATGAAGCTCATTTCAAACTCTGCACCAAACGCGCACTAAACAAACAGGTAATATATTGTATACCAATGCAGTCCGTCCCAAAGGCGACACACAAGTCCGATGGAATATTGCTATATTAAAGGGAAGATACAACATTTGCAAACATCAACAAAATGAAATGATCAAATTATCACGAAATACCTTACTGAATTGTTAGGGACTGTCAGTCTAAAATCATCTTTTAAAATCGTGGCTCAGGGTGTGCTGACATTATAAAAAAAAACTGTATTTTTACAACGCTGGTTGTTTTTTTTTTCTTTTCAAAAGCTTTTCTTTACTGTTCATATTTAGTTATTCTGACTTTTCTTTGCAATTTATTACAAACCTGTGAAGGGGTACAAGCCAGCTAGACTGATTGTCTGGCCTAGTTACAATTCCTTAAAGTGTATTAATTGCTCCATCTCATCTTAAGTGGGGTCAGGGAACCAGACTATAGGTTTTCTTAGTTTTTCTAGCATCTAAAAGCCCAAAACGTGAAATAAGTCAGTTTAACAATATTTACTACAACATCCTCCAAATCCATTTATTTCGGAAACTTGCAGCCAAAGCAAATGTTGTACATTGCCTTTAACGAAAAATGCAGCCGGCTCTCTGACAACATAATGAAAGGAAACTAGAAACATGCGCAGGCAAGCTAAGAGAAGCTAATCGAAAGGCACCACTTGAACGTGATCGGGAATGACATTATAGACCCACTAGCGGTAGAAGGCCAAAATTATCATTGCGTGGGTGTTCGATCATGTTGAAGTGTATCATGTAAATCCGTGTCAGAATTATGGGCCTTATATTAGGAGATCGCCATTTAAAGGGACATTACGGCTTGAAAAAACCAAAATCTATAGGACTAGTCCACTTATGCTCATAATTCACAAAGTTTGCGCTTGAATATTTGTTGAGTATTCCTTTAGAAGGAGCCTATCTTATACATTAAATACCAAGAGGTCAAAGAAACACCAAGCATAGACCCTTATAGTACACTATTGCAGGCCCGGGAACAACTCAAAAGTCGGTTTGACAGAAACGTGACTCATTTCCAGACGATGGGTCATCGGGGTGATCGGATACCTGAACGGCCCGGAAATTCGTTAATAAGTTGTGAAAGCAATCTTGATGGTCTGATCAGAGAAGAAAATAAAACACAAGTGGCTCTGACTGCTGTCAAACAAGCACGTCGCACCGATGAACAAGGCACAGTGATCGATGGGCTACACAAATGATGTGAAATTTGACTACGCTGAGTACATATTTCGTGAAATACTGCAGTCACGACCTGACCACGTGATCCAGGTTGATTTTTAGCTCATTCGGCGCGCGCGCACTACGAAGAGCAAATGGCGACGTGTATTTGCGCTAGTGGCGGTCAATAGAAAATTGACGTTAGGGCACTAACTGAGGCCAGTTGAGATATTGCCCTAATAGGATTAAGTGTGTTCCTGTAGTAAGTTTACCTGAGCTGAATCAATGAAGTGTTGTTTTTTTTACACTGTAGGAGTTGTGGCTTATTAAAATGCATCTCTCCAACTGGATGGATGTTTTGGCAATTGACAGTATCATAAAGTGGCACAGCTGCCTGTCGCACTTGAATACGAGCATGAAATAAAATGAGTAGAAGTTAACATTTATGTTCCAGGGAATTCAGGGAAACATTGTATTGTGGTTGATAAGTGATGCTGATGCAACATTGTAGTATTTTTTTCCTTTTTTTGGTACGTTTTCCATGAAGACTGCGCCGACTTTAAATTGCAACACCAAGATTGTATTTTGGATTAAGCGCAGACAGTCATTATTTTACTGTTCGTGTTACTAGTGCGTTTATATCAGTTGCGCCCATGACAAAAATGCGCACTGTAGATTCGCAAGACATCTGTCTGATTTAACTTCATGAAATGTAACCTCGGAAGAAAACCTCGCATAAGGCTATAGGTATACTTACATCATGAGAAATTATAAAAATATTGAAGCATTTTTTATTGCTTTTTAGACGTGAGTAATATTGCAGTCTGAGTAGATATACTCATTGTACGCACTCAAAAATCCAACCGATGTCCGTAGCCTGCGCGTAAAAAAAAGTCGATTCGAGCGCTGATAGTTACATTCGCTGATATGAAACTTCAGAAGGAAATGTCCGATGCAAAACGACAACGTCGTATAAAGTTGTCGATAACCTCTGATGATTGTGTGGGGGGCTTGAAGATGTTTGTCAGGTTCAGCCCGTTATCTGCAATTTACACATGGTCTTCAGATGCTGCGACTTGCGAATGACTCAGGGGAAACATGACGGCAGATGGATTACGATTTCGCAGTAAAAAGCATTTACCAATGTCATTTCGAATGATTATTATTTCATTTGCCGACATACTCAATTTAGGCAGATGCATTGATGGAAAAGAAAGGCATGGATACCTAGCACCTCAATAATGTCCCATCAGGTTAAACAGAATTGGTTTATGTACTCTCAATGCTATCTTTTCAATGGTCTATTCAAGAAATCTAAATAACATTTCAAATCAGATTGAGAGTTAACGAGAGTTCTTGTGTTCCTCTCACTTCTTTAAATTATATGAATGAACGAAGCAGATGAACTTAAAGCACGAGCCTTTTAAATACATTATGACATTTCACATGAAATTACATCTTTAAAGTATATGGAAAATGGAACGGCCCTTGGCATTTTGTGAAAATGGAATCCGTCCATTAGATGCTGAAAGCCACTTAAGGTACGAGGGGCTTCACTTCAATGAGTGAGAACAAAATGAGGGGGAAAAGGCGATATTCGTATTAGTGTTCGTAATGCTTTGTGGGGACTGGCTGATGTCTGGCTCCGAAGTAGCAGCGAAAAAAATTACGATAATAAAGCTGATGACAGAATATTTACTTTACAGCAAAGCAGTGGAATGGTTTACCTGCTTTTATTCAAAATGTTTTTAAAAATGACGATTTCATTTTTGTATGTATTTTTGTGTTCGTATTCGTATCACAATTTGTACCATTTACCGTCTTCATTTCATCAAACGCAGTTGTTCGCGTATAGGTCTTTTTTAATCGATGTGATTTATATGCATATGTTGTTTTGAACTTTGAAATTACGAACTACACGGAACAGTAAGTTAGGATGTTTTCGGCCTGGGGTGAGCTCAGCCGTGGATGACCCCACCCACCTCCCTGGGGGCAATAATACGCAGCTACCCCGACCGTTTCATCCTCGCGACCAGCGGCGCTAAGTTTTCCGGAGATTTGATTAGCTCTCATTTTACTCGCTTTTGCCGGCCTCCGATTTTGACAATTTTACATAAAATGTTTGGAACAGAGACATTGGTGGACTTCGTGACTACTGTTTCAAGTCTGTTGTATGTGCTCTTTGGGGGGAAAAACCACCGGTCCTTTGATTTTGTGTGTGGGCTGAAGTGAGTGTTTGGTAATTGCTCAATGTTCTTGCTTCGTTACCAATGGACACAAGAGTATATGTCCCCGAAAGGCGGGGGGTTCGCGACCCCTGTGTCCCCCTTTTGTTACGCCAAGGGTGATACAACGTTAAAGTTTCTAATTAAAAGAGATTTGAAGCTGAAAATACACTTACCTTTGGCTGGTACATAGATATTGAGGTACAGACAATCTTCGTCCATGACTTGTAGGTAGGGCCAGCGATGCCGGAGTGGTTCGCTCTTCCAGTTTGGTATATCCCCCTCGGCCGTCCGCACCACCTGCGGGCAGGCCGGTGAGAAGGTGTGGCGTTCCGCACTCCGGTCCAGCTCGTAGGCGGGGACTGGGGTGGTCGGAAGCGCAGGTGCCCCGTGGGCGGGCGGGCGAAGGGCACGCCCAGGTACTGCTCCACGGGGCCCAGGTATCGGTTCCGTAATCGGACCCGCTGGCCGCGGATCAGCCCTCCCGGTACGCGGACCGGATCCGTCAGACCGACGACCCAGCTGGTCGAGTCCCGCCGAGTGTTGTCCGGTTGGCCCGCCACATGGACCACCGACCTAAGCGTCTGTAGCACCATCATCACCAACACACACCTCCACACGGCCATTCCTGATAGAAAATCCGCACAATTCATACCGAAATAAAAACTTGCTGAACACACACGTGCTAACCGGGTTTTTAAAACCCTCAGCAGAGGCAAGTAATCAGAAGAAAGTAAAAAATCCAGGTAACCTGTCCCAGAGGAGAGGTTTATCGCCAACGAAATTCCCCAAAGCGCCCGTGTGAGTGCGGAGCCTGTGTGTCCACCCAAACACGCCACGCGACTGCACCGTCTTTCCCTCGACTGTATTGTGGCCGGATCTGACGCCTCTACTCCAGGCTTACACTTCAGCAGCCTGACGAGCCACGGCCGAGTTGAGTTCAATTACATCTGGACGTTCCGATTCAAAATCAGAGGGGAGCTGGAAGTATAGGCATGGGGAGGTGGAGAGAGGGGGGGGGTGGTAATCTTCTATGTCGGTCGGAAGCCTCTGCATCACATAGGTTCAATTAATGCAGAGGTATCGATTTCATTAAGAGAATTTGGGATGACAGAAGGTCTGCTGAAATTTTTTCTTTTCATTTTCTGGAGGATGATTTTTCTGCGTTGGCGGCAGCCCCGTGGCCGCATTACTTTACCACGCGTGACAAGCGGGCCAGAGTATCGATTTGTGAATTGGTGGTTATTTTTTTCTGGTCAAAGTCAGATCTACAAAGCTGGCAGCGACGAAAAAACAATTGCCAAATGGCGCCATATCTGGCCAAGCTGTTTAGTAATTCAAGTTTGTTGCTATTTGTTAAGCTAATGACCAAATCCACATTTTTCTTTGACATTGTCTTAAATGGACTAAATAGCTTAAAAAGCACGTTACTGCAAATATTACAACTCGTTTTGGTAGGAAACCCTGTTTGGTTAACATATTTCTTCAGTAGCAGATATATACTTGTAGATTAAAACTAAATTATGAGAATAACATCCCGTTACCGGATTTTTTTAATAATCGTCTACATCACTAAATGAATAATATTAAAATTAGTTTTTTTGGCGTGAACTCTATTTTTGTTTTGTAACAACTTGGACAGTAGCGGAAGAAAACTTTGACATTTTTCCAAAAATGTGTCATTCAGATCCACACGTGACATGTCTGTCTGAGCGTGCACGTGTACCCATACAACTGCCAGCCACTTCCAGCCCGACGCTCCCCATTGTTCATTAAAATCCCCTTTTGCTTCAAGTATTTCTATGATTTAAATACATTTTACTGTACCCAAAGAAGCCCCTGCATTCTCTATGCAACACGGCGGAACGTTCTTTGTTTTACACCTGTCCACATTCCAAGGAGCGAGGAGCCCAATCGATATTTCAGAAAGGGGGAATAGAGCAAGTGTGGCTAATTTATGCTGCCGAGGCTATTTATATACATTGTTACGATATGAAGACGTATTGTTGATGCATCAATGGTGTGGTGGTGGTGGAAAAGGGCAAAGATGGTTACTATGGTGATAAAAATTGTGTCGATGGTAACCATGGTAACGGTAAACTAGATAAAAGAAAACCTCGAAAATATTGAAACTGCAATTCAAATCCAACTTCAAATTTACTGTCACTTTACATTTTTTTTTTAAAGTTGCTTTCACATTCTGCACTTGAAGGTAAAAAAAATTAAAGCTAAATTATTTCAGAATTCGTCAAATTACTCTAAAAACTTAAACACACTTCAACATAGTTTGACATAGGTCCGAGGTGCTGGGTAGGCCGGAGGGGATGTGGGGTCATGTTGGCCTTGGTAGGGCCTGGAAATATCCAATAAAAAAATAGTTAAGATATCGCAAACATTAAAATATTTAAGACAATTGTAAACAAAAAATAGGCTAAATAAAGATTTTCATTGTGGCGCTGTAGTCTATGGCGATAAGTATTGTCATGGTAATGGTGAAGAAAGTGATGGGGATGACGGTGGTGACGGCTCGTAGTGGTGATGAAAATGAGGTGATGGTGGAAGTGGTGATATTGTAGTGACAGTGGTGATAGGGTTGATGGCGGTGATAACGACGATGTCCTATCATGTAGATGATTGTGTACATGATGGGGATGATGGGAGAGGATGGTGGGTGATGGCGATGGTGATACTGGCGGTGAAAATGATAACGTAGAGGCTGATGATAATGGTAAGGGTGTGATGGTGGGTCCCTCGAGCAGCAAGCCCAAAACTATACGCGGTGTAACCACGTGGAGAATCTTATCACCACATTGCTTACAGGTCAATAATGGGATACCAAGGATGGCAAAGGTGATGACGACAAAAAACATACCAAAGAAAACAAGGAAAACAGCTTGTGATGGACGGTCCAAGTCGATTCGAATCACGGAGGATTTATTTACAAAAGAGAATCTTGTCATCAGCATAAAAGATCACACTCGCGGCTTCCTGAGTTCGGCGTCTCTTCCCCCGGATGGGGAGACGGGGGATGAGAAACAATGTTCAGGAAGAGCAAACACAGGGCCTGCCACTCGTGCGATTCATTGTGGAGAATAAGTCAACACATCCGTCCGCCGATGAGAAACTCGGGGGATTTACTTGACTGGACTGCATTACAGGGATCAGAAAGAAGTATGTTGACCTACCCTTTTCCTATCGACTCACCTAAAAAAATGTCAATGGCTGGCCATCAACCAAATAAGATTCAACGACAAAAAAATGGGGGGAAAAAAGAAGAGCAAACAGTTATTTTCTTCCCAGATCAACGAGGACATTATGTCGTTGATTTTCGTCTGAAGTGTAAATTGATGTAAGAGTGCAGAATCGGTTTGTTCCGAAAATAAATTTGTTAGTGAAGCTACTTATGGGACAGGACAATTTTGGCGACAGCATACTGTAGCTATTAAAGCTAAATATCAGCGCCATATTGTTACGGAAAAAAATGTGCGGAAAAAGTCACGTGCACTGTACTTAGCACGTTTTGGGTTAGGGGTTTCAAAAACAGTCTTAGGTATTCCAGTTTAATTCACTGGAAATGTTTTATACCACTTGAGGGCAGCAGATTGACTTCTTACAGCCTACATTGATTACAAGAAACCTGTGAACACTCGGGGTTTCCGTCGAATATAAGCTGAGACGACATCTGGATTATGATTATTGTCATACATCATGTAAGTATAGTTATATGCATATTTCTTTTGTTTTCGGGTGTTAACAACATTTTCTTTTTTTAATTTCAGTTCCTTTAATGTTTGATTCCGGGTTATCTGGCCGCCGTTTTGATGTAGCTGCATTCGGTGTTGAACATTTCACGCTGCAGCCAACACTTGGAAGTAATTTTAATTGAAAAAGGGGTGATCGCAAGGTCGGAAAAAAGGAATGAAAGCTAGTTGAGGTACACTGCCGCTCATCATACGCAAATGTTTGTGGCTACCCTTTGCAGTACCCCCCTCCCCCCAGTTCAGCAGCCGCTGGCTATTTTTTGATTAAACTAATAATACAAAACAAAAATAATAAATGGAATACTAAAGCTTCTAATTTTATTCTTCAATTGCCTTAGAATGCAGGAGTAATCCTCGTAGATTTCAAAATTTTCCGGGGGATGCTACCAGGCCCCTAGCATGAACAACTATTTTGAGATCTTTGAATCAATGTAGCTTACTTTTGTGAAGTTAGCCCTTTGTTCAAATTACGTGTAACCTTTAACCCTGTTTATTGAACATCACCTCAGATTTTGTTTTAAACCAAAACGACGAGAAGTAAACGCAGAATGAAAAGACTGCAAGACACCAAAACCCCGATCACTTTTTTCTTGTATGTGTTGTTCATTTTTACTTACGAAAATTATCAGTCAAAACGGAGATAATTAAGGTAAACCGAGGAAAACACATTAACACATAAACATGCAGACTTTTTGTGCTCGACCTTCACAGTGCATTTATGACATCAATTATTCCAATGGGTGATATGTTGTATCTCGCGCCATTGATTTCAGTAACGCGGTAATTGATTTGGCGAAAATCAACTTCGCAGGTTAATCTCATTAAGTGGTTCCAATCAGCAGCATGTTATTAGCGAGAGAGCTGAACACGGTGAGAGAAATGTCAGTTTAGATTATCTCTGCGTGAACACGTATTTGAGATTGAAACGTCCAATGATTACAGTATGACTAACAAAATCCCGTGAGACGAATTCGCATATGTTCATGAGAAATAAAACATGAGAATTAAAGGGGTCATGCAGTGTAATTTTTTTATGCACTCCTTGAAAATGCACCTTTGTGTCCCATTTAACCCTGGTTTCAATATTAGCTTTGACCATTTTCAAGGGTATTTTTGGTGCCTTTTTGTTTTTATGCCAATGCGAATGTCCATACTCATCAGCAAAACTGTGATGTCGTTCCGGGCAGAACCGCAATGTTACAGCTATTTCAGCACAAAAAGTTACTAGAATTTTTGACATTTTGCTGTCGAACATTTTTCTTTTCTTTGGTGCTGTGTTGTTGGGTCAGTACATGGCAGAAAACCAGTGAGCAGACCTTTCTCACGACTGTTTTCAATGAGCAAAATGTTGGTTCACAATTATTATTTGAACAGAAAACCGCTGAACTGAGCAGTGTCTTCCTGAAATGACATCACAGCAACGGCGCCCTCAGTTGTCCAGAAAAACATGGAAAACTATGAAGAAGTGCACTTTTCAATGAAATAAACCACACAAAAAAGGATGTCAAATAGTTTTCATACGTTTAAGGGGAGTAGGAAGTTGCATAAACTGCGTTGCATAAACTTCCGTTGTTTTATTTATACCAACTCTTATCAATAACCTTGTGTGCTTGTTCTACAATGCCAACTTCAAGACGACACAATAGACAACTTAAAAACGACATCGGTATGCTTAGTTCAGGCAACTCCAGTGTAAAAAGAAAAGTAACATCTTTATTTAGATTATCATTATTAATTTCACATAAATGTCAGCGCTTGAGAGGCCCAAATTGTTGACATCATTCAACATAAAATTATTCTTTGTCCCAAAACGAGAGGGCGCTATGTCCGTTCATAGCAGCGTCTTATCTGTGCAAACTTCGTCGAGTATAGTATATGTACAGACATATGATGGGGGCGTACGTTGGTGTCATTGGTGTGTTCTTAAGTCGATCATCTTGAGTAGAAATTTGAATTGACAGCACAGTTTTCGAATAAGGGTTTAAAATGCCCACTATTATACTGTACTCAACCCATGGGGGCGGCAATCATTTGTTAATCCCGGTCCCTCACCCCTCCCCCTCCCCCCCCCCCCCCCCCGGACCAACAACGTGTCTGTTTTTTTCTTCCTTTTTTTTTTTTTTTTTTTCGTCTCAAAGCTAGTGATATTTTGTGTGGCGGGTGATGCAGAATAATTTCTCTTCCGATGTCCAATCTAGGACAGGTCACTATGGGTTCAAATATCACGCTGTTGATAAAATGACACTCTGCGCCTCGCTTTTGTACCATACGATATAATATGGACCACTGACATCACACACAAAATGATAGACTGTTTTATGCTGGTGCTCAGGTAAGGTTATTATAATGCGCGGCGTGCGCAATATTCCGTTCTAAAGTCTAATGGCAATGCACCGCAGAACAATCAGTGTTCAGCCACTGGTCATTGTAATATCGCCCTGCACGCAGCAAGTCACAGTATTATAATTATCCTCCTCGACAACGCACCGTGTATACGAAGGTAACGCGTAGATATTCGAATGTCACTGAACCGTTCATAGCATTTTCATAATAATTACCCACCGAATCGTACGTGTATATAGGTGAGGTGACGTGTTGTGGTTCAATCTGCTGTCTGTCTGGCATTCACGCATCGTTTCCAGATCGTACATCGGTTTAACAATTAAGCCGATTTTATATCTGATAAAAAGGTAAGTCATTTTCGTCATACGAATTCAGAATGTTTTGTATTTCTCTTTAATAGTTCCACGGAGTCTCATAGACGAGCATCTCTTTCGTCAACTGTGTCGGCCTATTCGTCTTAGATTTCGACTCTCATCTGTGGTGGTGTCATGCAGACAGAGAGAATATGTCCTGCATGATAACACTCTGTACTTTTAGTGATCCGCTATATGAGAGGGCTGTACAGCCCCTGGGCTATCGTGTTTAGATTAAAATATTCATTTGAAGCTTGCTACAATTCTGTAGATTGAGAGAAATTTGACTCTTTTATGACAATAGCCTTAAGAAATGATCTGGTTTTTTTTTTATTTCACGCAGTAAGGAATATTACTCGGAAGGTTTTGTGCAATTTTTCCCCGATTGTGAAGATGAAAAACCGTACGTGTCATTGTCAAACTGTAAACCAATATAAACTCGGCGTTAAATGTACGAGTTTTAGTCAGGATAATTTCAATTTTACTCAACAGTTGATTCGGTTTTATTCTTCCAAATGATACACTGTTACACTTAACGGTCAGCACTGGTTTTGTTTTAAATGCTATGTCATTTTAGTCTGACAATATAAAATTGGAGCTCATTTATCAATTGATCCTTTTTTAAATGTAGCCTGTTTTCGCAAGGACTATTGGTAAATGTATAAATGTTTAATCAGTTATGTAAACACAACGGTGTTTGTGATGACAATCAGTGAGAGTTTTACCGACCAAAGTCCACAACCCAAGATCGTTGGCAAACGAAGAGCAACATTTTTTTCCATAATTGAAATTATCTTTACAAGGACATTATACCCCCTAAAAAATCTGTGTAAATTCGTTGTAATTGTATTGTGAAATTTGGCGCAGACAGTATAGGTGAGAATTTTTATTTGATTAAAAGATTGAATTGGAATTGCAAATTTTGTATTATTAAAACATATTCGTCAAATATTATTAATATTTATTTTAAAAGTATTTAATTATTATTATTATTATTGTCATTATTATTCATCCAATTGTACATATTATATACAATTTGATGAAATTATCATAATTATTGTGGTTGATTAAAAAACAAAATATGGGTCGCCACCCGCGGAGAAATTATAAATACAGTACACAATCAAAACAACTTTACATTGATACGTATGAAAATAGAGAGTAAGAAAGAAATGTGTATAATTTAATTAAAATGAAAATCATAATTTGAATGCACACATTTAAAGAAAAAAAATAGAATGGAAAAGACCTCTTTTATGGTAAGGGCAACCTGGCCAATTCTTGAAATGTTAAACGTTTGAGGCAGAACCTTTAAAATGCTGAGGACCTTTCCATGGATAGGAGCAATCTCGAAACCGCTGCATGTCCCTATCAATTAAAAGCATAGCATGTTCGACAACAGAGGCAGTGAAGGTTGGCGTCATTTAAAGCACCAACCCTGTTTAGTAAAACACTGCGATTCACCCTGCAGCGACAAACGTCAGTAAGCACAACAGATGCATTTAACGGAACATAGTTACTCATGTTTTGAAAGGTCCTGTAATGTCATATTAATTCATGTTATGTCGATCTGTCTATCGATTCATGTGAAGCGGGAGAAGAAAAAAAATCACGGCTGTCTGTTTGTTTTCAAAACGCGTAAACACACTTTTGGTTTTGGCAAAAAATAAAGTCAACTACACAAAAGCACATCTGGTTTTAACTGTGCAGTTAAAATGGATAAACGACACGGCTGTTTTTGTTCTTCTTACTTTTTCTCGAGTGTATTTAGTTGAGATAGTGTCTGACTGTGCATTTTGTTTAGATACATCGAGACGTATTGTCTTTTCTGGTGTCTTTCGTGTTTAAGTCAATTGTTGCATTATCAGGAACAAAGTGCAACAGATTACCAAATATGCAGTGGCCTCGTTTTATAGGAAACTTTGCTATTGCATTATCGGGAACAAAGTGCATTTTTTTTAATAGTAGTTTCTACATGTTACCTGGACCATAGATACACATTAGCCTCGCACAACCGTTCCTGGTACTAAGTCTACCAAATAGGCCATATATTAAGTGAATATAGTCGAAGCGACGACGCCATTTTGGGATATGGTGAGTCCACAAGGAAAGCGACTCAATTAGAAAAAGAATGTTTTGAAAAATATGTAGTTCTCTCCATGTCATAAAAATAACATTGGGATCAAGTACATGTTATTGACTAACTGTGAAAACGTTACGTTATTTGCATACTCTGTTCCCAAGTTTTGTCTATTTTAATTTTAAAAGAAGATCACGAAATTCGGCTGTCCACCACTGATCATTTACCGTTCTACAAGCTGGTGAATACCCTTTAAATACAATGAAACATGAACGTTTTCCCACCTCCATGAACGAACGAAAGCTTGCAAAGTAAAATAGACAAAAATCGCCATTAATATTTCAGGGGAAAAAGGTTTGACTTGTTCCTCATATTCAAAACGCACAATCTGACAGTAAAAACAGTGTTTCATTCTTGTCTCAAATGGTTAAATATCAATTGTATTTGAATGCCCATGTGCATAATCTGTAATACTCACTCGGCTCAATAGCTTCTAATGAGCATTCCATGGACAGCTGTAAAAATAAGTTATTTTAGTAAAACGTGCATTTCTTCTGATAGCATGGATCATTTCAGTACAGGGATTTCCATATGATATGAAGAACATGTTCTTTCTTTTTTTTTTGTTTTCATGCAGTTAAAATTTACAACCCAGTACCAAATAGACCTACATAAAAAAAAATGAGCAAAATATGCATAATGAATACCAGGATTTTGTGTTTGTGTCAACGTTTAACATAAAATATTTCAACGGCAATTTCAAAGGCTTTCAAGTGGCGGACACACTCCAAAGTTTGTCTTATCAACGCGTTCTAACTCACTGCTCCCCATCGGAAGGGGGGGGGCAACCCTCTAAACATATTAACAAAAAGGATAACAAAATCAAAGATAACTAGCTTTAAGAGTTGAAGTAACAGAGTGATATTGCACTGAATTTCCTCAGCTGTTTTTTTTATTGGTGTTAAGGAACAATAACTATGTGCACACTGCAAAAGTACTTTGCAGTTTTAGTAAACATTACGTGAAACCATTATGTTATGCACTGTGTGACGCAAAGTTGAGAAGCAAAAAGTACACACTTTTACTCTTGTAAAGCTATTCGAAAAGCTACAACCAGATTAAACATAACACGTCTGGTGAACCATTAGTGTGGTTTTTACTGCAGTTTTAACGCCGTTTCGGTTGGTAACCAGGCAGTAGATGCGGGTAGTTTTGTCGCCAAGGTCACTCGCTGACACGATAAAAGCGCCAATGTACTATCCATCGATCGCTGTGCATGTTTTGATTTGGCCATCGGCTAGTCTATGGAATATCGGCTTGCAGACAAGCGTCTATGATATTCGCGCAGATTCGGCGATTAATTATGCAAACCAAGACTGCGTCTTGACCTCAAGATTCTGACCATTCAGCAGGCGCCTTCTATCGGGTCTTCGGTAACCCGCTGTGGTATTACAAAAACTCGGCATCCATATTGATCAATCAACAGCTTAGTCAACATTTCGGGTCGCAGTGACGTCAAAGCTTCCAACGAAACGTTCTTAACTCAAATACAAGCGTCAAAACAAGCTTCCTTTTTTATTTCAAACCTCACTTCTCACCTTCAAGTCTTAACGTGAATACTTTGTTACTTTCTTTCTGTGTAGAGATGTCACAAAACGGAGCCTTCGTGCAGTCCCTGAGACCCGCCCCCAAGCGTCTGTACGAGTCTTCGGTATCCTTGGCCATCTGCCTAAAGAACCACCAGGAAGCAACATGTGCCACCAAGACAGAGACCAACAGCAACAGTTGCGAAGAGGCTGTGGAGACCAAGCCCACCCTTGCAGCCGTTACTCGGCACTACAGGCTTGGAAGGCTGCTCAGAGCCATTGCCCCACTGATCGTTCTTCAGGAGCGGCTGTATCGGCGTCTTGAAAAGAGACCAGATACTGACGCCGCGGTGAAGAAGACCTTCCCAGAGTTGTTTCAGATTATGGAAAATGTAAGTGTGCTGTCACAGTTGGCAATAAAGTCTCACTATACGCCAATTCTAACGGTTCGTTGAATATAAAATTCACTTACATGTATCTCTCAAAGCCAACTCAAATAGGCCTACAGATTGGTGGTAACATTGCCTGATTTCATAAGGAGTAGAGTCGTTTTTCACTGTGTGCCCATACTGACAAACCACTCTATAACTTCCACTTTCCAAAACCATACTAGTGGGGCATATAGGAGAAATATTAGGGGAATTGTGCCTTTGATGATATGGCATTTGGCACACAGTCAGAGTATGTCTCAAAAAAGGTATAGTTGCTGTAGGATCATCGCAGATTTGTCCTTTGAAAAAAGATGTAGGTAGAATAACAAGCAATTTTCAAAACTGTCAAAATAGCCAATATTTTCTCATAACATTCTCTGACCGTGTGCAAATGCCTCCCTTGCATCATCAAAGGCACAACCCATCACCTATGTGTGTCTATATGACGAGTCTTTTTATAGTGATAGTTCCCCCACACTTTTACGTGCCTAGCAAGGAATTGTGCTAGCCAACCGGGTTACCACGAGCAAAGTAATCATGCGATCTGTATTTCTCGTGGGTGATTCCAAGCTGATTTGTTTATGCACTATTTTCTGCTCTTCGTACCTTCGTACCAACAAACCTCATTCAATAAATCATGTCTTTCGATCTAGGAATCGAGGGCCATCCTGAAAATCTCCAGCGACTTCTCAGTGGCCAAGGAGGACCGATACACCATGGAAGCCAACCTCAACCACCTCAGGGATTCCGTGGAGCGGATAGCGGACGCCTTCCAGACGGTGCGAGACGCGCAGTACCAAAGCCCAGGCCGACTCGACAACAAGATGGCAGACATCGTGGACCAGTTACGCGTGGACTGGTGCGCCGTCCAGTCCGTGCGGGAGAGCCTACCGGAGCGGTACCCGCTAGACTTCGGTCGACTGAGCGAGAAATCCACGCCATGAAATATGACATAAAACTTTCTTTGATATTGGACGCATTTTCTATGTGAGTTTTTTTTTCGTCTTTGTATACACGAATTAGTAGAGAAGATAGGTGATGGGATTGTACCTTTGATGATGCAAGCATGGCGTACTTGGCACACAATCATAGTATTAGTATGAGATAGATATTTGGCTATAGGGCCATCACAGATTTGTCCTTTGAAAAATTATAGGTAGAATAACAAGCAATGGCTGCCATTTAAAAAAAAAAAGGAAAATTGCTTGTTTCGATCTCTACCTTTTTTCAAAGGACAAATATGCGATGGCCCTGTAGCCAAATATCTTTCTCATGACATACTCTTTGTGCCAAATGCCATGTTTGTATCATCAAAGGTACAATTCCCCCAAATATTTTCCCGTTTACATTATGAGCTATTTTAACTTCACGGTGCAGGCAGATTAACCGTGTATTAAGTCCATGGGAGGATGAAAACAGTCATATTCGAATGTACGATACCGAATATCAAGCTAAAACTCTCACATTCACTGTAGAAACGTATGTAGTATCGAATATCGAATATCAAACCAGCATTGCTGAAACCTCAGTCTCGGGAGGCGATCAGGTTGCAGTTATAGTCGTCACGGACGAGAAATTACGCCTTATGAAATTGTGCAATAAGCAAAAAGAGTTTTGATATACCCAAGGCCAGATGTAAGTCCAATTCACGACCTAGCTCGCCATAAGCATTTTTTCATTTGTTTTTAAATATTGCAAAATTGTGATTACAACGAGTGTTTTCACGTTTAACAAGGAATTTTGGATTGTGCACTTTCGTACATGAATAACATGATGATTACTATTATAGAATTGTTAACATGGGCGTACATATCCTTTGTTAGCAGAACTAAGAACAATTGGTTTTGCTTCAGTTCAGTGATTCTTAAAGCCTGGTTAAAATAATCTTACTGTAATGGATATTATGGGTAAATTGCAAAAAAAAAACAATCTTAACCTCTTTCTGATATATTCTCTAAGTTTACAAATGTAATATCTTATTCATGTTGTTTCATGCGCACCGATCAGATGTTTTAAACTCAGCCACAATGTGATTCAGACGTGTGGTCTCGACTGCAACTAATTTTAATTAAAATAATCCACGGCGCGCCTTTATCTGTAGGAAAGCTAACTCGCCACAATCAATCGGCATATTGAATGATGATGAGATCGGGTGCTTCCAACCAAAGTCACGGTCATCACACAAGCCACACATAATCCCTTTGCCTAAACTTAACAGGTGTAACTATAATTGGGAATTCACACACAAGTGCACGGCTGTGTGTGCGGAGCTCATTATTATCCGTCGATGTGACATCTGGGCCTCCCCATTGGATTTTGCGATTCTGTTTTATGTTAATGGCATCAAGGATGAAAAACACAGACCGTGCAATGCATATAGACCTAGATCTGAAAAATATTGTGTACATTTCAAGGGATACATATGAGCTAATTTGCACTGGTATTACGTGGGAGCAGTATCGTAAAGGTGCATGTATTTAAATAGTATTGTGTATATATATTTACGAATAAACATCTATTTCATGTTGTGTTATATTATCTTTTCCAGGTTGTGTTATACGTGCATACTGCTTCTAATATGTAATGTAATTAAACCATTGACAGTGCCAGTAGCCTATTATGCACTGTCATGAAAGATGCGTACATACAGTATGTCCCCCCCCCCAAAAAAAAAAAAAAATCGGTCTATTTTTTAAATAATTACAAAACCATGAAGTCAATTTTGAAAATGTTTGATTTTTGCAAATACTCCATTTCCTTGGCCTAAACACCTAAACACAAAATGTGTTTTATTTCATTTCAGTCACGCATCACTGCACAAAAAGAGGACAGTATTTTAGTTGACCGACACATATGCCCCTTGTCACGTTTTGAGTAATATATCGTACTATACATTCCAAGATGTCACGTTTCTGAATTGTAATATATATATAATGTTTATACTTTAAAAGATACAGTTATATAACAAATGTCATTTTAAATTGGAATATGAAATACATTTTTAGAGTTCGACATTTCACTTTCTGAGTATTGCTTTGTTGTTTGCTCTCAGAGTGGTTCATTGGACAATTTCCTCATGGCAACGAAATGACCTTGCCGAGCAATGTGAACCGCACTTTTCAAAACTTAAGTCAATGTTTGTTTGTTTTTACAAGCAAAAGCTTAAGAGCAGCATAAAAACATTGCTGATTAGATACCAGCACATTGTAGTTAACTAACTACCCTGAACAGGGTCATCAAACGCATGGATGACCAGAGACAATGACCAAAATGAGAAGGAATTATACTGGTATTATATTCTGAACGAACTCCAAAGTGCTGGTGCGAGCTAGCAGGCAGACATTTTGTTCAATCAAACACTAAAGCCCGCACACACATTCCCGATTTTACCGGTTTCCCGGATCATCCATCACCGGTATACGTTGTTTTTTTCACCGTTGCGGTTAGACCGCTACGTTACCATTGCGCATGCCCAATGCCGATGGGTCACATGATGATCAGTCACAGATGACCAGTCATATGATGACAACCATGTGACTTCCCTCATGAATCTGATTGGTTAAGAAGTTGCGTGCGGTGCATTTGGATCCGGTGAAATCGGACGCGAACAAATCAATGATGTATGGTTTCATTCGGTTGCCCGTTATACGGTCAGATCGGTCCGAATGTTCGGCACACAACTCGGTACGATGGCCCGATGATCTGGTGAACCGGTAAAATCAACCTACCGGTACACACAACTAATAATGATACGAATGGTATTTGAAGTTGTAAATGCATCATAGTATTATTCTTTTACTCCAGCGTTCGAACCTAATAAATACACACTCAACAGTCTTTAGCTTGCCAAATAATGCTGTGAACAGATATAATGCTGCCCCGGACACCAAGCTTTGTTTTCGATCACTCAGGCCGTGTGTATGATATGCTGCTTCAAAGAAATCTTTGATACTTTTTAATACAAAATTAAGTTTATCAAAAGAAATTAAAATCTGCTTCACAAAATAAACATGAAGTATTTTTTTTAAATCTCTGCCCTCGTTTCATACATGGACACAATATCTAACCGTATTTTTTTTCACCGCCTCAAAATAGCATTTTCCTTAAAATGTGTTTCTAAATTGTGCACCATTCATCATTAAGGAGGTTTCGCACCAACCCCTTCATTTCAACGGGATCGCAAATTGCAATGAGATGTGCTTGAATTTAATATATATTTACATGCTTCACTTTTGGGGGAAAAACAATACTCAACACTCAGTGAACTGGTTACAAGCAACCATCACGAATTTAGTTTCAGTACTACGAAGGGAACGCTCTTTTAATAATGAAAATGGAGCAAATGCGTTCGGTAGATGTGCATGATAGAGTAAAGTTTTTTTTCCATCCGCAAAGAGAAATTCAGGTTTAGAAATGACACTCTAAGAGACACACTTCACCTAATTCATTACAAAAAAAAATATTTGGGTTATCGCAAACATAAGATTTGATTGTTCAATTACATCTGGATCATGACACACACAAAAACATTCTGCCTGAGTGTGTAAAAAATGCTCTGACAGACTTCTCAGCCAAAATGAGGGGAACACTTTGTGTAAAATAACACAATCTTTACGTAGCCACTCATTTACACTAATACTATTCAATCTGTGTATAAAATTTACCATAAGCTGATTGAAAACATTTCTTGTATGGTGAGCATAGTAGAAAACAGAACAATACTCGATCAAGACAAAACAAAATAACCAACACCGGAAATGCAGTTCAACCATTAATAAACATTGGCACGCCTTTAAAAATACAGTATAATCTTGATAACACCACAACAGATATGCCATTTCCTTTAACCGGATTATCCCGCGGCTTGATGTCCACTCGGGTGGGACTCGAATCCACGACCTCCTGCTTTCTAGTGCAGACGTCTTACCACTCGACCACCGAGCTTACACAATTTTCTCTCGGGAGGTAACACACTGAGTAATCAGTGTTTATACGTCGGTGAAGGGCAAAACCCAACATTGATTTACATCACCCCGACGCAAAAGTTCCATCTTAGGAATAGTTGCACGGTAATTGGTTATCAGCTGATTTTTGCTCAGCGTATATGTATAAATTTGCTAAACACTATTTTTCATGAATGTGAAATATATATGGGCCAATAAATTGATGGAGTTAATAAGCAGAAAATACCCGAGAACCAGTACATGTAATACAAATTACACGATTGTTTCGTTGGTAACCTGCCTTTCTAAGCATGTTTTCCGTGATTAGCAGATTCCTGTGCTGAGCAGCTCAATTCAAGTTGCACATGGTCTATAGACGAATTTCAAATTAGCATGGAAACCGCGGCTCTCAGTGCTAAGTCACTGTATGCATTGAGGGCCTCTTCTTTTTTTAGTCCTCTCAACACAAGATAGCACTGTTGCCTCGGTTCCAATGCTTATTGGGAATTTATCTAAAGGGGTATAAGCCTTTTCGGAGTTCCAACTGCGCGCATTCGTAACCTGTGACAACGCACATTGTTTGTCTCAAATGCCCTTTGACAGTACCCACAATGCACAAACAGCCTTTTTGTAAAGTCAGTGGCGCGATGATGTCAAAGGCCATTTGAGACAAACAATTCGCGTTGTCACAGGTTATGAATGCGCAGTTGGAACTCCGAAAAGGCTTCTTGTAATGCTGTTCTATTCTGGCAGAGTCATCATCTTCACTGTATTGAGCAGACTTTTGATATGGATCCCCCGGCGTGCTTGACCATGCTGCTGCGGAAGATTTCCGATTTACCTATCTTCATCATCAGCATGGTGGAGACGCCTAGGTACTCGTAGAAGTCCACGGAGCCAGACTGATCCACGTCGATTTCCACCATTGCCTCCTGTGCAAACGAAAACACATTAAACTTATTACCGTACATAATTCACCAGTTGCCCACTGCTGTTTTTTTAAATAATATTCAGGGTGTCTCAAACAAAGTTGTGCAAGCAGATATCCTTTAATTTCTCAAAAACAACTTAACATGAGTATTCCATCTTGATGGAGCATATTAATTATACTCTTGTGTATAATCAGTGAAAATGCCATGGAAATTCGTTCATGCAAACCAGAGATATAATAGATTGTAAAAGGCTATGGGGTTTCACCAATTCCAATGGGATTTGCTCAGTAAGTGATATCAGTGCATCAGATTGTCACATACATCCCTATGTGAACCGTTTTCGTTTTGCTGAAAGAACAGTTACCTTTTTTGTTATCCCTGGACAGAACTTTAAAACGGTGTTTGCGTTTAAAATTTCGTAACTTAAAAAGTACATGAGCGATTTGAATGATTAGTGTACTATAAAAGAAATCTTATTTATTGGGCTTTCATATCCCAGATTTTGAAAGTGCTACATGCAGAACTTCATTGTCAAATAGGTCCTGCCATTAGGGTTTCCTTTTTTACTCACCCTGTATAAGTTTAAGCCTTCCTTTAAACGTTAGCAAAGTTTACCTTAATTTGTCTTGGCTTGTAGTAATCGGCTACCGTAGACTGGATCGCCTGTGTCATCTCCATAAAATCAAGACTGTAGTCTCCATTCGTGTCGTACTTCTTGAACTGCTGGTAGTGTTCCCGTATCTTGGAGAAATAAAAGAGATATTATCGTAATTGACGACTGATTTATCTCTGTACCAACACTAGTTAATACGGAATCGTGTTGCATGAAAATATTGTATAAAACGAAACTGGTTCCAATCAAAATGTTGAAAACGGTGATCATTTATAATTACGGGGCATACATATTCAAAAGAAATGGCATTAAGCCTCACACTTTAGATGTAATCATGCGTTTCAGTCAGGCAGATTGGTGCACAATATGATAAAATTGTTCATTTGATGATAAAAGCATAAAATTTGGCACACAGTCGGAATATGTCATGGAAAATATATTTTGCCATAGGGCCATCGCAGATTTGTCCTTTGAAAAAAGATATCATAGAATAACATGCATTGGCCGCCATTTTGAAAATTTTGGAAATTGCTTGCGATGGCCCTTTAGCCAAATATGTTTCCCATGACATACTCTGAATGTGTGCCTAATTTCATGCTTTTATCATCAAACTGAACACAATCGAATCACCAATCTGCTGTATACTATTTATGTTTTGTATGTTTGAAAAACTAAGCCTGAAAAATTTGAATTCCTGCACTCAGAGAACCTCTTCCTATCGTAAACAGTGCATGGACATTTTTAAAGATAATCTGTCAACAACTCATTTATGAAAACCACAGCACCGCTTCGCAATGCAAAGATATCGGCAGTGCATCTTTAACAGACAGAATTTCTCACGATTTCTGGCCCTTTTACCTGCTCTTCCGAGATGTGTGGGAAGCAGGTGCGTGCTGTCGCGGCGTCCAGCATCCCCGTCTCTTTGTCGATTAGTGCTGGATGGTCTGTTGAATATAAGGAACATGCTTTTAACTGCAGTCAATAGAGGAATTTCAAGTTAGCATTAAACCCGAGGCTCTCATTGGTTAACCATTTTATGAAGTGAGGACTTTTTCTAATCATCTCAACAAAAGAGAGCACTCAAGTTTTAATGATTATATGAAATGGACGATATTCAACATGTAATCATGTATTTGTACCGAAATCAAGACTTCAGTGTTTTCTTTCAAATGAGCACAAACTAGTCAGAATACTGCTATGTAGAGTCGCTAATATGCCTTTATTAATGTCGAAAAACAATAAAGTCGGGGGTCTTTTCATAGCATCATATTGCTTGCATGTTGTTGATTAGAAACACTTCATGGAACCTATATTGCTTTCATGCTTGAAATGCTATTGAATTTATATTACAGTTGCAAAATAGCCAAAAGTGTCATCGAGTCACCAACAAGTAAATATCAGGTCATGACAAGTCAATCACAAGGCACTAACAAGTCAATCACAAGTCAGTTACAAGTTTAGTTTCAAGTTAATCACAAGCCAATCGCAAGTCAATCACAAGTCAGCAACATTTTTGAATCACAAGTCTGGCTGGAGGTAACAGAAAATTAATGTTTATGCCACAGTTCACTCGAATATCTTGTCACCTGACTTGAGACTGTCACTTGTAATTGACATGTGACACGACCACAACTTTGGATGATAAAACAAAGCGCCAAACCTTTCCTGAAAAAATGTGCGGCATTCAAGCTGAAAGGGGTCCCTCGCTGTTTTCCTGCGGTTTTTTTTTTCAAATTGACGTGAGTACGCAGCAACGACACCACAAAAGCCACATGGGGAGAGGTAACATTAAAAACATAAAATAGCAAGCAACAATAAATAAGCTCACCATAGAGCACGAGCAATGAGAAAACAAAGATGATGTTGCACACATTTTAAATGTTAGACATCACATAAAAACATTACAAAAACACACTTTGCTAGACATGCACCGTTCATGCGCATTGATGACAATAAGCAAAGCAACCAACGTTTAGCACTACATTTCGAGTCAATCTTGCCGTTCTGAAAAAAAATATATCTTCATCATTTGTCAACACGCTGTAATTTCATCTGATGGAAAGGCTCATTTGTCAAAAAGCAATTTGCTCTGGACATAGTACACGGTTGCATAGCAAATGTAATCATTACTTTTGAGGGAAACACGTCCGTGTATTTGTACTTCCCTTTAAGGGTAAGGTTGTACTATAAATAATACTACATCGCCAATACAATTTGTCTGGCGAAAATGTTTAACACCTGCTGATCGTCATCGCAACCAACAGCCAAGTTTGCAATGATAAAACAAATCACTTTTTGTGTTAAGAACCCAGAATTTGTATGTGCTTTTCAAAACTTGAAAGTAAAACATAAGCTTAGATCTTTATAACCATTATAGCTGCTTTCAAGCGATGCAGTATACACACAAACATGTACACATAAGAGTATTTCAGATTTACCGCACTGCTTGCCATTGCGATGCATAAACTACAATCGTATCATCCCAGTAAATATGTTAGGGTCACCGATGTGAATATGATACAATGCTGCACTCAGCAAACGGAGGCAAGTGGCACTATAATCAAATCAGGTTTCCCAATGAATATTTAAATTGGTATTTCCGAGGAGTTATGGAATCAAACGACCATACTGCAGTATGTGGAAGTATCGGAGAACTGCGATCATGAAAGCGAGGATAGCGTAACCAGATGGAATAAAATGAGACATGGCTTCTGTCTATTTGTCCTATCAATTGGAATGTACAAACAGCTGCGGTTAAATTCAATTGATATATTTTTGGTAAAGACAGTCATGTCACTTCAGACACGAAACCAATTATTTCAACATATGCCCTTTATGTTATTTCATGCTGAGCGATAGGGCCCAAACCCATGAATGTGATCTTTGAAATGGCACGGTTCTGTCAGTGATTTGTTTTTTGTTTTGGTGGATATTTTTTTGAAAGTACATGTATCTAATTGTACTGCTCATAGCAAAAGATCGCAAATTTAAAAAAAAGTTGTGCCTCAAACAAGCAACGAGCAATACAATACAATGTATGTTATGAAAACCAACAAATCCACTGAACAATAACATCAATATTAAGCGGTGTTAAGGATGAATTGCATTTTTTAATGCGGCTGCTGATTTTTTTTTAAACACACTGCAATCGAGAGAGTAAATATATGAGCAATTAGAAACACTGAAATCTAAACAAAAAAGTGGAAGCTTAGTCGGATACCTTTCTCGAGATTTAATTCCCCATGCCCAGTCAGGGTACTCTTCGGCTTGGGCTTGCTGTCTTGGGCAGGGTTGTCATTTTCCTTAGAGATGTCCTTGTTCCCGTTACTGGCCTGAAGCTTACCCGACCCCCGTGGTTTCCTCGCAGACGCCATGCCGTTCCGTCCTCCGGGACTCGGACTCCTTGACGGCTGACGAGGGACGAGTGTGGACCCGGACGTTTCCCTGGGACTCAGGGAAGCAGGAGGTTTGACAAGGGCGGCCAGGTCTGGTGGCACGGGCGATGATACTGCCCGCCGTCGTAACGACGGACTCCGCGAGGACTCCGAGACCGAAGTGGTTCGGAGCTTTCGGGCGGGGTTCGGGCTACGTGCGGAGGTGTTCGTGTTAGGGTTCGGGGCTTTCTGGGAGCCACCACGCGGGGACTTGGTGATGAGACCGACCTCATCTACAGAGATCTTGGCCCTGCCGGACGGCGCCCTCCTGTTGGCTGCTCCCGTTGCTGATGCCTGTCCGTTTATTGGCGGGGTCTCGATGAGCGGCACCGTCGAGGCCCGGCCCAGGGATGATAGGGCAGGGCTGGAGCTCGGGTGGGGGAGCTCAAGGGACGGGACGCGACGTTGGGGTTGGGAGGGGCTATCCGGGGGACTGGAGGTTGGTGACGTACTGGGGGAATCTCCTATTGTTTCAAGATGGCGATTGACGACAGGAGCAAGTATGCTTGGACATTAATTTAAAGAAAATACCATTACATTAGATCGCCCGAACAAAATAAAAAGTTGAAAACAGATGTATGTATATTAATTAAAAAGGAATTAAACAGGCTTTTTAACACATTTTTGAACACTTACCTCGGCCTTGTCATTCGTTTGACTGGATGTGCCACGATATCCTGCCAAAAAAGATAAAATTGTTCATTCAATTACATTTTTAAAGCTACAGCGAAACTCCACAGTACATTCATAGGCCTTGTTTATCTCTTAGTGGTTTCAATGTCTTGTCTGTATGGGGCGTTTCGATCGAGGACTTTTTCGTCGACTAGTGTTTGATTCGTGATCTACCAGGCATGAGAATGAATTTCAATGTAAAAAAAAAGCAGGAAACTTGTGAAAAAGAACGGAAAAAGACGTAAAATCAGGCCATAAAAAGGCCCCCCCAAAAAAAAAAAATAGGCTCGAAGTAAATAAAAACGCGGAAATTTGAGCAACAAAAAACAGGAATTCCTGCTTAAACAGGAAGATTTTCATGCCAAGATCTAGGCATGCGCACCAACAGAAACGTGCGAGCGTTGTTTGTTTAAACGACATCATGTCACATTATGACATCATTAACCAGCGATGCCACTGGCCTCGGCAGGCCAGTACTGAATGTTCGACCATAATAGTCGAACTACGGTTGACTAGCTTTAGTTCGACAGAAGTTAGTCTATTATATAGTTCGCAATGAAAGTTGCTCAAAGTTGTTTGGTTATACACCGCCTACATTTGTCTAGCAAAATCACGCAGCTTTTACCTCTGGAAGAGCAATGTAATGAAGGGGCAGGTCTGCTTTGGTGATGTCTAACCGTGCCTCTTTAGCCCCTGTCAAGATGGCGTCCAGTATCAAGTTCATCTTCTGCATGTCATCCTTCCTCAGTCTCCGTCCTTCCTGCCTCTCTCCCATCACCCTGAACAAATCAACAAATGAGTCTTTAATCACAAAATCGAAAAACAATAAAACGATTTGAGCTGGAATGTCATTGACAAATTGAACACAAACGAAGCACAGATCAAGAGCAAAATGTATTTAGTTTCTTTGGGGGACGGGATGACATTATTTATTGTGAACGTCAATGTCTGTGGATTAGGAATAATGTGTTGAATAAATATTACAAGTGCAAACATTTCTGCTCAGAGTTCTTAGAATAGCGACTTATACAGAAAGACTGGGAAAAAAAACTACAGAAGGAAATCTGGAAAAAAAAGTCAAGAACTGCAGTCAATCACAATTCACCCACGCTCACGTTAAGGGCAAGAGCTATTCAAATGAACAGCGAGAAACTTCAGCTACTCCAAATGTATCCGGCGTTACCCGTGGCCTGAGTTCTGATTATTCTCAGGATGGACTTGTACTAAATGGATTTCAGCCTGAACTAAAACAAATGCAACGGACCCGCATAACCCTTGTTAGTTTGTGTGCAACATTATTGATCTACTAGGTTTTTCCCATGCATGCTTTACTGAAAACTTGGCGAACATTTGTAAAGTTGGAAACCACTACGTATGTACACTAACCTAAAGTCCCTCTGAATTCCTTTGATGCACCCCACAATGAGCCTCTGTTGATTGATCAGTTCCTGGTCCAACCTAGCCAGGTCGACTTCCTTGGTGTAAAGCTGTCGTTTCAGAGATTCTACATCGGCTTCCATCTCTGAAAAAAAATAGACAAATTAAAGGGAAAATACAACATTTGCAAACATCAAAAAATAAAACTACCAAATCATTTTGAAATACCTTGCTGGACTGTTAGTGAATGACAGTGTAAAGCATCCTGTAAAATCATGGCACCTGGTGTACTGTCATTTTCAAGAAAAGTGGTATTTTTGTATCAATTTCCAACGCTGATCGGCCGATCAGCGTTGGAAAAAACTGGCTTTTTTTCAAATACTGGCCCCAGTTGACCATCGCACTTGTTTGCAATCGATTACACACCTATGAACGGGTACAAGCCAGCTAGACTGGTTCCCTGACATAACAATTCCCCAATATATGTAAACTGCTCTGTTTCTTCTTAAATGGAGTCAGGGAACCAGACTACAGGAAAAGTATTGTTTTTCTTGGTTTTTATAGCATTTTCGAACCCAAAACCTCAAAAAAGTCAGTGTAACTATATTTGCTATATATTTCCGACCCCCCAATTCCATCCATTTCTGAAAATGACAGCAAAAGCAAATGATGTATATTCCCTTTAAATGAGATCCGAAATAGTTATTTAATTCTGATGCATATTGTCAAGTCAAAATTGTTTTAAAACCTTTCAAATTGTGTATATTACAAATCCCTTCAGACTTTTGAAGGGTCAACACTAACGATTCTTAGTCATGCAAATTTAAAGTGATGCAGTGATTTAATCCTACTTGAAGAAATTTCAAAATGTGAAACTTTACAATTCGTACCGTCCTTCGAAGCAAGTTTGCTGACGATGTCCTTCATTCGTTCTAATCTTACTTTCTCCTCAAGGTCCTTTAAACAAGATTGACAAAAATACTTTTATTACAAAAACAATTACAAAGAAACATATTACAAGTCTCGTCTGCGGCGCGGTATTAAATTAAATAAAAACAATACAATTTACTATGACTTACAAAAAAGAATAGGGCCAACTATAACTGCGCGCGAAGTGAAAGCAAGAAAAACCAGTACAGTATCGATACTGTTGAAAGCATTTAGTTAGTAAAGTAAATTTTTCCAATTGCCAACCAAAGTTGACTAACTTTGATTCGTCGATTGAGGCGGTCTTTCATATCCTCGTGAGCTGCCCGTAGCTGCGTCAATTCTCGCGTGAGGTTCTCCTCTCGCTGTCTGCTGCCCTCCAGCAGCTTGGCCTTCTCTTTCTCCCAGAGCTGGACTGTTCCATTTCTTTGTAACCTGTCCGAGGAAGGAGTTATCAAGATATTTACCAGACAGTTATGACGGCTGTATATATACGAACTTTAGGCAGGCACTCTATTTGAGTCTTTACATGTGGTTAAAGACAATTGAAACTATGAATAGAAAACTCTAAACTCTGAATTTTGTCTCTGAAGATAAAGAAAAATGGTGAAGTAATCGTGAATGGTGAAATTTAAAAAATAAATATCTGAGGATTTGCTGCAAGTTTCCAAAAACCTTCCTGGGTCTTTGGCCGTGCTTTGGGATCAGCAGTTTCTAAGCCGCAGCGAAATTCCTATACACACCTACTCTGAGCTCACAGTACTTACTGAGCTATGATGTCTTGTTTTTCCTTCAGCTGCTGTTGCAGCACTCCTTTGAAGTGTTTCTCGGAGCTAGACGACTCGGCAAGCTCCTGGTGTTTCCATCGCAGGTCGGCAGTCTTTGTCTTCTCCTCCGCTAACTTTTCTGTTGAAAACAAACAAAATACATATTACACTCATTATTTTCCTGAATGTGATCAGCAAGTCTGGAAATAATACGAAAATAGTTAAAGGAGCACAAAACCCCGACCATAGATTTTGAGGCCAAATCATGTAAAAAAAGAAATATTAACGCATTATGCAGTTGTAAAGTGCAACATGTTACAGCTATTTAATCCCAATGCGACAAGAAGAGTTTGCTGTTGTCTTTTATGACCTTTTTTTTTAACATTCCCACTTTTCGTAGAATAGTTAAGCACATAAATGGTGGTGTTTACAACCATTTCGAGTAAAGAAAATAGCACATTATGATAATAATTTGCATCGAGAAGTAAATTCAATTTTGTTTTTGTTGTATTTTTGTTTTATTTAAGGTCGCTGAAGATGAAAAAAAACAACTATTGAAGAAAACGATTAATTAAGTGATATTTGATAAACGTACTCTGTAAATCTTTTACATCCAGCTGGAGTTTCGATTCCTTCTTCTGGGCTAATTCCTTAATAAGAAAAAGAACACAGTTAAATATAAGACATAACTCTAAAAAAACACGAGAAGAGAATATGATGCTCCACAACATGAAATATATCGTACGGCAGCCAGCGGTGATATAAACTGGCCGAGGCTGAACAATTAAGCGCATGAATATGAGTATTTCACGGCCATACCGCTCCAACCCTGATTATATCAGTGCGTTTACCGATACGATTATACAACAAAATGCAGATGCCCCGATTTGGAGATGCATTGGTCTTATCCGATCGAAACCTATTTCCACATTGTATACATGTACATGTAAAGGACAAAAAGCCATCATCAATGGTCTTAAATATCCAATTTAGAGGCCGAGAAAATGTCAATCAATGTTGACAAAGGACGAATCGTGTGCCAATCAATACTAATGTATCCAAATTTCACCTTTTCCATATGTCGCTCTATACGTGCGTTTGACACTATTACACTTCTCATTCAATCCTCATTCAATTCAATACTAAACATAACAGCAGGATGTGACTAAATAGAACAGCTGGTGAACCGCAATACATTAAATGATTGGCAACCTCATTCAATCCTCATTCAATTTAATACTAAACATAACAGCATGATGTGACTAAACAGAACAGCTGGTTAACCGCAATACATTTATTGATTGGCACATACATGTAACTCATCAATAGTGTATGACACGGCAACAAGTGCATGAAACAGATGTTATAGACCGCAAAGTGACAGATGATTGTAATCTGCCCTCTGGTCGATCTCGCGATGACACAGATCAGTCGGCGACTGACTTTTCAGTATCTGAATCTTCGCCTGAGCTACGACAATCGGAAACAAACTAGTCGCTGATTTTTTTTTTGCTAACTGAATGTAACAGCGACAATATGAAGACGATCGGCATCGGTCGGCGCTCAAAATAATCAACAGTCGCAAGAGTAGAAACATTTCAACTTCTGCGAAGTGTTTCTGACGGGCGGAAACCAATCGCAATCGTGTAGCCAATCAGCGTGCGGCACAAATGGCCGAATTATGGCGGTGGGATGTCGTTTGATTGTAATCAAAAAATGACGCAAGCGGTTAGAATTACAGTCTTCCAGCCATCGACAACAGAACTACTGCAACCTCCTGTTGAATGCCTTTAAGACTTTTTCTTCTCCAAGTCCTCCTTCTTACACTATCCAACTGCGATTCAATGTAAAACTGCCAATGGGTTCTTTCGGTCAATTGAGTTTGGTATCGATCGTTTTCGCCTCACAAGTCACGGGACAAATAGGATTGCACGTTCGTTTGGTGAATTTTTTTTTTTTTTACTATTAATGATTGATGGATGTTGAAAGTGTTTGTAAAGATACCCAATTCCACCTCATTCCTGAGCAGAGGAATAACCACGAGGGGCATGGGGGAGGGGGAGGGGGCACGTTCTCCCAGGGGATGTCCGTGCCCCCGGATGTCCCCCTCCCCATTTAAGAATTGAACAAAAGAATATATGCATAATTTGCCTTCAGTGCCCCCCCCCAAAAAAAAAAAAAATCTGTGCATCCACAGGTGCCCCTCATAAACCCTGGTTATACGACACAGATTCCCTGAGACCTTTTTGTGGGGGGGGGGGATTTCATTTTCTTCTATCGAGCAAGGATAAGTCCGTAGGTTTGTGCGGTACGTAATAGGTTAGTGCCAAAGAATCTTTTGTGAAAGATTTTAGGTTCTTGGAGGAAGCTGCACAATGTCAACGTTTCAAGCAGTATGGCGTGCTCGTCGTCATGAGACTAAAACTCTGTGACTGCAGTTACTCACCCGTAGTCTGTCGTCAAGCGCATCCTTCACATCATCCAATTTGTCCGTAAAGTCCAGGAGGATTCTGGCAATGTTCCGCCCTTCCCGAGGTTCGTCAGACGGTTCGTCAGACGGTTCGTGGCTGTCCAAGAAATGCTCGCGGATGCGGCTCCAAGAAGTGTCCTCCTAACAGCCCAAGAAAGCGAAGTATACGGTTACATATTTCTCAAGACAGTGATTGGCAACCGAGTTGTCAAGGCAGATACAAGTAGATTTCAATCGTAGCAATTATACCTGTTACAGGCAAAACCTTGCAAAAGCTTTCGTAACTTCAACTACAAGAGCAATGTTTTATACACATAAGGGGTTTAAAGAAAACTGTTCAATATTTTGCTTCAGTAAAAGCGGTACACATCAATTCGGTATTTTTTTTCACATTGACGTAGCCGCACAGAATTTAACGAAGGGGGAAATAGTTTGGGAAGAATGTACAGTTCAGATTAGATCATGCAATTGCCAATTTAACGCCTTGATTATAAAAATTAATTCCTATATTGAAACTTTAAAGTGACTACTTTAAAGTTTTCATTTGATAAATTTGTAAAAACGTCTGCAAACTTCACAATATAAGACAACACCACTATTGTTTCATATACGTAACAACAAACTGATTGAAATAACAACAAAGTAAGTTTGCGGAAACACCAGGTGAAGTTAATCTCTTTTGCGAGTTTGTGATGGTTCTGAGAAGAACCGGTTGTGAGAGGAACCATCACAAACTCACAAAAGAGATTTATTTCACATGGTGTCTCCGCAAACTTCTACCTAGCTGTTTTCCCAACCATGCAAACGTTCCATTCTTCTGCTTGAAATAACTAGAACAGTTTGTGAAACTGATAGCACAGATTTTAAATAGTGGATGCCTTACAATTTCTTGAAGTTTCTTTTTAACCTCGGCATGCTCGTTACCGGAAATTCCTCCTTTGTCGTCCAGCACATCGGCGAAGGCATCCAGGACGCGCGAGATGCCGTTCCGGAGCTTGTTGAGACGATCCCTGTGGAACACCAGCAGGGACGCGGCCCGGTCTGCCGCTTCCATTCTACCAACGGATCGCTGCTGCAATTTACATAGAGAAGAAAAGGGTCATATCGCTCAAAATGTTCATAAGATTAATCATATCTTTAGCTATGACGAGCACAACCATTCAAAGCTAAACCATGTCACAAGTTGAAACGATTTGAAGCTTTGCAAGGAGAAAAATTACACTTGAAATATCGTGTGTTTTTTTTTAAAGTACAGTTTACCACGAGCCAATATGGCCCATCAGGCCGGCGTTTATTTCCGGTTTCTTTGGCATGAAACGACTGGGAATATTTCTATTCCTCCCTGGATGGGATGCTAGTCCTTCGCAGGTTACTCCCCAGCTAATGCCGGTGTAGCATAAATTTAGGTTTTATGAAATACGGACTCATTGGTGGTATTGCGCATGCTCATGCATAGATTATTAGGAGAGGGACCGGTCACGTGAGAGGGTTTAACCAATAAAAGGGAAAAAGAGTCCGATTTTCATACGAGTCCGATTTTCATATGACACCGGTACCCATCAATACTCCTGGTAGAGAGTGGCAAGTGGGGGTGAAGTACGTGGCTTGCCCAAGGACACAACATATGGCCAGCAGCTTGATTCGAACCCCTGACCCTCTGATCATGATTCATGAACCCTAACCACTTGGCCACATACCCCCTCACACTTGAAATATGGGTAGGTGTAAGTATGAGATAATGGGTAAATCGCAAGAGAGACGCTTCGGTCTGTTTTTCCTGCAACAGCCGATAGGCGTGACATCCCAGATTACATTTGATCGTCTAAATTAATTCTCGTCGTTGTGTCTTCATCAACTACATTGTATCTTGTTGCATCGAATGCCCTCTATCGTGCCCCCGGTGTCACCGGCTTAAACACCGCCTTCGTCGTTAATATCGTGATTAGTTTTCAACTCGGTGTCTACTTTTCCTCGCTCATCAACAACTCTCATCGTCGTCACATTCGACAACCGTTGCATTTGGATGCGACTATAAATCCGTAAGGTATAATGGCCTTCTGTTACCTCTTCCTATAATGTCCTAGTCCAGAAATGCTGAACCCGAGTCCCTGCTGAGTGACTTCACAAAGTATTAAAATGATTCCATCAATCAAATCTCAATCTGCTACAACTGCGAGGCTGGAGGTGAACTCCGACGGGAAAGGCAGAGTGATCGTACAAAGCTCTGGCAAGGAATTGACGGAAGTGCGGCGTTTACCTCTGAACAAATTGTAGCTGTTTGTCCGCTTTTCAAACAAAGTTTCGGCAAGAAGGGCAGGGTAGGCAAAAATCAGGACGAAGTTCTTGTGACGAGTCGACGAGATTTGGCAAAGTACATGCGCTTAAAAACGACCCTGGTTGCGCAAAAACATGGAATTTATCAATTCCGATAAACAATCTATCATAACGGTCAGTCATTTCTAGGTCGCTTTTGTTCTCTTGTACATTTATAATTTGGAGATAAGCAGACAGAAGTCGCCTTGTCAATCCGGGGAGATTTTCTTTACTGGGGGACGCATGACTAATGTGTTTGCATTCCTCGGCCTATTCAATTCACGTAAACTAAGAACATAAATGTAGGCCTGTATACGAGATATCTACAGAAACTAGGCCGGGGGTTCATCAAACACTCAATTTGTGAATTACGAGAGAAACACAAAAGAGGGATGTTTGCCAAATCAAACAGCTCCGTCAAACCAACATGATTAGATCTGACGTTTATGAGGACTAAACAATGGCGAAGTCCAGGGTTCCTGAATTCGGTACATTTTTCAAATTTATATGTATAGGCTAACTGGCATTCCACACTCAGACATAGGCCTATATAGTATAATGTGCGTAAACCCAGTGGGATGGAGAGGATATACCCCCCAGGGGTGGGCCACTGGATCATCCCTCTCCCTCAGAATTTTGTGGCGAGAAACAAAAAACAACAGATGTTGAGGTTATCTTGTAACTTTTCAAAAGTCAAAATTATTAAAAACGGAGGACAAACAGTACAAAAGCACCGTTTGATGTAAAGTTTAAGGAGGTATGCGCGGAAATTTGCATTAGATGATCATTTGTATCAAGAACAGCGCTCCCTGTTTTCATCGAGTTTCCCTCCCCCTTCCCCGATTTTCAAATGTCCACGGCCGGGGAATTTTGGTCAACCCCCCCCCCCCTCATCCCCCACTCGCCGACACGGATATACGCAACTGCACATAGATATCTGATTGCGGTATCATCATGGAGGGCCGTCAATCATCATCATCTATCAGCATATCGATCACGTGACCAGAAAGAGGTGAAGATGACGACATTTCTTAGCAAACTGTTCAGGACCGAGCATATGCGTACTACAAACACAATTAGATTTTGTTTTTAAATTAAATTGTTATCCCTCATTGACGTAATGTAAAAAAATATGCTGTCCATTTCCTTTTTTGGGCTTTAAAGGGAAAAACCTTCTCAAACTGTACTCGGGAGAGACTCGAATTTCAAAATCTGCTGCATGGTGTAAATGTCTATACATGTTGGAGGTCGTGGTTCAAATCCAACTCTATTGCTTTAATAGTCGAGACAATTATTTGGATAAAAGAATGGAGGTTCCCAAAAGAACCAGAGTCTGTTGTTTAACAATCAAGTGCGAGTGCACAATAAGCTCTGGCCGTGTTAGACTCAAGCGAAGCTGACGTTGCGAGAAGTCTTGCATGAAATCAATCAAAATGATTCCTGCCAAAGCTTAAGAATGCGACGCCGATGTTACATAATTATGGAACACCATAGTCATTTTTCAGGACAGACAGATAGACAGCCCGACAGCCCGACAGACGGACAGACAGACAGACCGACCACCAAGTGACATGTAGAAGCTCCTGCCAGAGCTTAAAAATCCTGACTGTTTAGAGTAAATGTTACTCTAAATTTACGGCAGAAAATACTTTACGAAAAGAACCACTTCAGCCGAACTGGAGTGAAAACTCGATATTTTCAATTGGAACAAAAATTCACTCGTCTTTCTCCTAGTTTTCGTCGGATAGAGTGACTTTTCACTCAAATACAGTGACCCATTTTAATCTTAGGAAATAATATTAATGGAACATTTGATCAACCGCAAAGTTTATAGACGGTTAATAGAATTTAAGATGATGAATTTTTGGCGTGTACTTACGATCTCAAAGACTCCAATTTGCCAGCGCAACTGAAGACAGCAAACTGACTGAATGCTCTTATTAGAGATGATACCCCCTATATGTAATTCAATAATTCTTAGTCAAATACGGATACACCTGATACGAGCTGTCTAAATGCTGAGGGATATAGATTACTTTAGTTCCGGGATCAACGAGGCGACGAATTATACGCACCAAGGAGCAACTTTTATGGAAGGTCACCACCAGGACAGAAACTCAGAATCCGTTCATTTACACCTGTTGCTATTTACACAGATCATAACATGGAAACAAATAATAAAGCAACCTAGTTTCATAGAAAAGGAACAAGCGAAAGCACGGGTAGACGATACCAACGCCTCCCCTTCGTTTAATTTAAAGAGCAGCTTTCTATACTGACAACCGGCTATTATTTTTAAATATATGAAATAATGAGATATTAGTCTTCCAGCCCTTATGATTTGACCTAGTCTGAACATTTGGGACTCTCAATACTAGTGTGTATGAGCATGGATGTAGGAATAGAAAAGTATTAACCTTCCTATGCAAACATACATTCTGTGCCAAGTTGTACTTGCAGTCAAAATCATAGCTACATGAAAATCATGAAAGGGCTGTAATAGATGTGACGTCCATCGATGTAATCACCGTATCAACCCAACACTTTAATTCATTTAATATTAAATTTACTCAGAAAATATCAACAAACCATGCACACTATTAAGTTACGATATTAATCCCCCCCCCCCCCCCAAAAAAAACCTCTATCTTCCAAATGGAAACACACACAGTATGCAATACCTAATGTTGGAAACTAGAACCCAAATGTTGGAAACTAGAGCTCAAATTTTGGAAACTTGAACTCATCTCAAGAATTCAAGTAAAACAAAACAAAGAATTTACTATTCGTCTTACGCCAACCTATTTAAGTTTCTGGTATCAGTATATCACATCAAAGCAAAAATAGTGACAATTTTATTCTGCTTGGCAATATTCATATACGCTACCATGAAGTTATACACGTAACTACACTTTCAACAACTATGGGAGAACAAAGGCACTACAGTATTTAGGTCAAAAAAATACTTCAACAAAAGCCTTCCACACAATGAAATACCACATCAATTTGATGTGAAATCATCCAGAAAGCAAATATCGAACGGATGGTGTTGTAAAAGTGAGCTTTGTTTCGCTAGACAACTTAAGCCCCAAAATGTATCAGAGAATCTTCGCACACAACGAAACGTCTTCGTGACTTGAACAAAATGGGCAAACAATAATGTTTATGTTGTTCGGTAGGCTAATTACAATCGTTTGCATTCTCCGCTTGGCAGTGACAAAACTACACATTTCTGTGACACTTTTAATCAATTTTACAACCACACAATTTTCTTTACAACCATACTGTAGAGCTCCTCCGTTTGGAGTAGGCCTACACCGCGCAAGTATTGCGGATGCCCAATCGAGTGTAACCCCAATAGTTCACCACAATTTCATCATCCTTACCTGTGAATTGATAGTTCATATAATGCACTGGTGGTTACAGTTTGTCTTCAAGGGTATATGTAATATCCATCGACTGTTTCGACACACCATTTCTTTCACAGGTGCGTGAACGTCCACATATCACCGACAAGGTGCACAGCGTACAGCACTCTGATCGACCTCACATGCCGATACACGCGATACAAAGCTTCTATATAGTATTATCGATTTTACCGCGGAAGCGGACAATGATTCAAATTCACTGCAACAAAAGCGAAACAGCATTGAGGATGGGCAATTGAATTGCCGTTGCCAGCCACTGCGCCTATTAAAGTATCAGTGACTTTTGGCAGGAGTCGTGTACAGGATTGTAGCTATTGGGTGTGAGTGTTGAATTGGGAATATTGGAGAACATCGAGTCAGATAGATAATATGACAAACATTTCGGTTCGACAATCCCAATAACAAGATGATCCTCGGCTAATTAAAGGACTAAAACGCAATTGAAGATGGGAATGGCATAGGGGTATTAATGTCTTTAAACAATTACACATAACAGTCTTAATTAACTGAGGCTGTAGGCTTAGCATACCTATGACACAGCCTTTACATAATTATTATGATAATGTTTTTATTAGGGTGCGTCATTCGGTTTACAATTAGCTATTTTTAAAGGTTTTATACAGGGTGAGTAAAAAAAGAAACCCAAATGTCGGGACCATTATTTTAGTAAAGTTCTGCATGTAGCACCTTTAAAATCTAGGATATGAAGCCCAATTCATAAGCTTTCTTTTAGTACAAGAATCATTCACATCACTCATGTACTTTTTAAGTTACGGAGTTTTAAACTCAACCACCGTTTTAAAGTTCTGTCCACGGATCACTAAAAAGGTGTGCGTTCTTTCAGTCTTGAGTACCCATGCATCTGACAATATTTCCAATAAAAGGGACGAACCTGTGTTCACAGGAACGGAGTGCTCATCTCTCCTTCTTTAGCGACTGGGCCAGACTCATATGCTGCTGTGGGGGGGGATCGCCACACCTCCTCCACAGCGAGTCTGTTACCTTCCCAGCATTGAATAATGCCGGTACCCATTTAACACCTGGGCTGAGAGGAGTAATTGAGGTAACGCGCCTTTAATACTCAAGGGCACAACACGCATGGCCACGGCAGGGCTCGAACCCACAACCTCACAATCATGAATCCTGTGCTCTACCGCTAGACCACTTGTGCTTAACCAGACGACAGGATACCGTACGGTAACAGTCCTCAGTGCAATAAGGACAACTCTCATTATTTCCCCGTATTGGACACAATTAAAACAAAAGATCGTAATTATTTATAAGATGGAATTTACGTCGGGGTGATGTAAATTCAATAGAGGTTTTGCACTTCACCGATTTTTTTTCTAAACACTGTACCTAGTCTTCCCTTGAGTGATTGTGAGAAAATTTATTCAGTCGGGGGCAACACCGAGTATACAGTGTTTATAAAAAAAAATACACGGTGAAGGGCAAACCCTATATTGAAAAGATCATAACTGAAATGAATTGCTGCCAGGGCACAATAATACCAACAAGGCCAAAAGAACATCAATCTACCAAAATATTAACATAAACTTAGATGCAAATCGTCATATATGTCGAGTCTTTGAAATAGAAACGTGTGTGAACAACTACAATTTTGCAAAGGTGCAACCTTACCTTTCCAACATCAAAATAAGGACGTTTCATATAGCCTGCGCGCACGAACTGTGCAATTAGAACCAAGTCAGCAAGTCAGCTCGTTATTTGCGTGATGCATGTATGACAGCGACTCACGATTTTATAGAACTCGTGCATATAATTGTAACATCAACATAATTGACCTATCGGCGTTTGCGATTTAGCCACGCGCCTCAGACAACCCTATGGAGTTTTGTACGTTAAGTTTTTATTTGTCTCAGATTTTGCGCGTTCCGCGTCCATTGATCTATCATGTAATTGGACAATATTTCACGAGCTGCGTTGACGCGATTCTACCGCGATAGGTTAATAGTAAAAGAGTAACTTTAGAATCATACCGTATGAAATCTCTGCATGGTGCTCACGTGCAACGACCGTTTGGGAATACAGCTAAATTCACTGGCGGTGATACGACGCAGCTAATGGGGATACTCGACACCCATTATAAAAGCGTCGCACCCAAAGTTGGGTTAATCAGAAAACGATGGGTTAACATGATTTTTATCATTCGCGAGTACAATTGCACAACTCCGTACGACTGTCCAAAAGCCAAAGGCTAAAGACAATGATTTATCAGTCATTGGTTAACGTCACAGAGCCATAATGGGAACGCGGCTGTGTCGGACGAATAATGGCCCATTAGCCTCAACCTTAAATTGCACAGGTTTGGATATTATCATTGAAGCAGCTGTATTTGTACTTGGTAACTGCAATGTCCACATCCACGCAAGATCTAACATCGCAATTACACTTCCAGATATTAAATAAACAAAACAGCTCCTGAGAATATTAAAACAATTTCTTATTTGCTGTGATAAGAATTAGTGAAACATCCCTTTTCTCCCTACATTTTTAGTTCTGCCAAAGCGAAATGAGTTACAACGAAAAGTGTTTACATCAGTTTCAATAACACGTGCATGTCAGCCACCATTTTTGGATTACATATTTCTTTACGAAATGGGAACCGCGGTACAGTTTGCATTGGGTAAGCATCAGTATCGACCTTATCTTTGGAGTGTTATTTTTTCGTATGTTCACTGTTTAAAGATCCCTGTTTACACTTGTCACCAAACCGACCTAGATTCAAAGGGCAAACTTGCAGAACAAACCCACACTAATCAGATTTGACATTGTACAAGCACATACACAATTCTGTCTCGTGTATCTTCTCGTGTCGTTGTATTATTTATATCGGATCTGGAACAGTTGAACAAGGCAGCGAGGTTTGATGGACACACGACAACGCCGCATCATGATTCAGTAGTGTGGTTTGTCAATGCTTATTTGTGACAAATGTTTATCTGTGGGTTATTGAGCATGCGCTGTTGTACATTACGCATGCGTAATGTCTGCCAATTGAAAATTGGTCATGAGGAAAAA
This sequence comes from Patiria miniata, assembly GCF_015706575.1. Lineage (NCBI taxonomy): Eukaryota > Metazoa > Echinodermata > Asteroidea > Valvatida > Asterinidae > Patiria > Patiria miniata. Next base: position 7,831,370 of record NW_024037071.1, read on the forward strand.
AATGATGAGGAAAAAAATGACGAGGAAAAGAAACACAAGGTGGATGCTTCTGAGACGACGTCTGAACATTATGAATTTAAAGATGCACAATTATAACTACAGTGATCACTTCACGAAATTAAGTCGTATAATTATTATGTTTATGAGTTTTTCAAAAGCGATTTTTCAAATTTATAAGGTACGTAGTTACTTCCCTCTTTTAAAATGATGCAGGTCTCACAGTGCCGCTTTTCATCAATATGTTTTTAATAGGGTTAAAAATCATAACATAGTTTTGTAATTTAATGTTTTCCAAGTGCCAAAATATAAGCATTTATTGTTTTTAGGATGCACTTGGTAGCAGAAATCATGCAAATTGTGTTGTCAGCTGACTGCTATAATGTGCATACTGTTAAGTCAGACCGCCTAGACGTCATGCAAACTGCTCAATTCTGGAACACTTGTAATGAAAATTTTACAGAGGTATATTGACAATGTGGTTATTTTGGCATTACTAAACTGTAGGTCAAATTGAATTTAAAAAAATTAGAGAGTGTTTAAATGACATGGCAGAATTTAAATTGCTGGTTTTTATGGGTTATAGTTAGGCCTACATTAAGTAGGCTTCCAAGTTATATACTGGTTTTTAAAGGTTTTCAGGTTTTAGGATTTCGCTGTGAGGCCAGATGATATTGCACTATACGAAATTAATATGATACAGGTATCTTCAATATCACTTCATTAATCCGTCAATAGCAACATGAATTTTTAAGATGGTCGTATTTATCTGTCAGTATTTTCACACATAATCTATTATATTTCACACATAATCTATTATATTTCACACATAATCTATTATATGTCTGTATTTTCACGTATAATCTACGCGTTAAGTCGAAACACCTCCGTTCAAAATGAGACAGAACCATAGCAGAATATGCTGGATTTTCTGAGAAGTAAAAGAAAAAAGTGTTTTTTTCTCTCTCAAGTGTATAAATTAGAAACTGAGCTAAAAGTGTAGGACTACATGCACTTTTCGAGAATTTACACAGTGAAAAGTACTTTCTAACTCTGATACCGCTTCTAAATTTACTGCAAACGGATATTTCTGGTTATATGACTGCTGTAACCGTGCACCGCTATATAAGGCTACACAATAGACTCACGCGGCAAAGTAAATTGATCCTATTCTTATGCGGATTAAAGTTGATTACATGCAGGGCATTAAAGATCGGCATAAGAATTATTCCTAACTTCATTTCAGCATTCAGTATGTCCCTGGGGTTTCAGCAATGGAATTTGAAACACTAACGAGACTGTGCAAAGAACATTCACTTGTATGCCTTCTAGAAAAAGCCCTCCCCGCACCATTTCGAGTGTTCAACCCGGCCCCCTGCGTTGTAAATCTGCCAATGTATTCCTTCCTCCATGCTCCGACATACTCAGCAAGGCTGAAGAACGTTCATTTTCAAGAGGATTTAAGTTTATCTATTCCAGGATTTCAGAACTTCCTCACGACTAAACTTGATGTACTTTTTTTTCTCCAGGCAAAATCCACGAATCAAGCTCATACATGCAATTTCTATCTTTGGTCGTAACCCCATGGACTTCAATTCGCTCGTAACAAGAATTATTCCATAATTAAACGTTATTTATTGTGGCCAAAAGAGAAGAACGTGATTTGAAGTATTACAATATGGTGGGTAGTAAAAATTGAGAAAGTTTCTGGATACATTTGTACGCAATTGCACAGCAATTATCACAACCTATACACAATATTAAATCGATCCGAGTTTGAGACACTATATAGTCCGTAACTATCGTCGTGATATATGGCCCCAACTAGGATAGTGGACACGCTAAAACAAACTTACCTTGAAGGCTTGATGCTATGGACCAGTTGCTTGCTATCTTCCGTGTATACCGACAATAAATCAATTCGTCCCACCACACTGACTCACAACAGTGACAGCACAGGCATCGTAACTTCAACATCAGCTATACCAGAAATAGCCAAAATACTTCCATCACCGAACCTGGTTGTCAACGTAGAAATATAGGCTACGCACGTATACATACGTTCACACTGAACCATGCAGTTCCGGACTCAAATGTACCGTTGTCAAGTAGCGCAGTCAGTGTACACAGCGAAACAATCACAAAAGCAAGCACACACTCGTGGAGGGTACACACAATGTTTCTAAAAAATCGCGGTGGGACAGACTGCCTCATTGATAATACATAATCGCTTACCCGGTAGGCTCTATTTGTTCACTTGAAGAAAAAAACGGGTTCTTTTGTGAAAGAGATCGCACAAGTATAAGCTGGCAAGATCTGAAAGGCATGCAGGCAGTCAGTGACAGGGCTTTTCATGTCACCAGAGCATGAGAAAGGTTTGATGAACTCCGTGTGGAGTAAGGCCACACTAATCTAAATAAACCCACACCGGATTACAGTTCAGCCCAGCAAAGTGAGAAAAAAATCTACCTGGAAAAAAAAATAAATTGAACAGTTCATGTGCGAACTAATCATGAGATCCTGAACTTTTGTTTGCACTAAATATGTGACCCAACTCAACAAAATGAGACTGGAGGGTTTGCATGGTGGACATGATCAATGAATTGGAGGCTTGCGCTAACACCATGTGAATGAAAGATATCTCTCAGTGAGTACGGTTCTGAGAAAAACCAGTTGGTTTAACTCAACGTTTCGAACAGTATGCTCTGCTCGTCATCAGGATACTGTCTCCTGATGGAGACTGGCAGAGACAGTCTCGATCAGGAGACAGTCTCCTGATGACGAGCAGAGTACTGTTCGAAACGTTGAGTTAAACTAACATGGTTCTTCCCAGAACCACACACCTCACTAAGACTAGAGATATCTTTCATTCACATGGTTTTACCGCAAACCTCCCGTTCATCCAACAAAAGGCGTCACGAGTAGCAAGATCAGAGCTACCTTTGAGAAATAAACATTTTTAATAACAAGTCATGCACCTCGTAAATCCATAGGAACATTCAATATTTCTACCCACAGAATACCTGCATGCAATAAGATGCCACGCTGAGTGACACATCAAAATAAAGAAGTGAAAAGTAAACTCTTCCCACTGGACATGAAGATGTAATCAGTCAAACATTTCTCTGAGGACCATTTTAAGTGGGTCCCGATTGCAAATTTTTGGACTTGTCGATACTTCCCCTCCAAAATCCATATTGAAATGCAAAAAGGAATCAATTAAAGAAATGATAACCATTGTTTCTTGCACAAATCCGATTGTTCTCTTCTAAGACAAATTTATAAAACCTTTAAAGCTAGAATTTACCTTCCAAGGTTAGCCATAATAAACAGTGACGACTAAATTTGCGGCAAAATGGAATTTTGACTTGCACGAAATTAATGGCCTGGCACGAAATTTCGGGCATACAAACACAACTTTAATCGGTTTTAACTTGTAGAAATCTTAGAAAAGTTCAAGTTAATCTATGCGTTGAAAATTCAGCCTCTGATTATGAGAGGTCAATCAAATCTGCATTAGTTACACTTTTTTTACAACAAGTTGCTGCCTTCAACAAATTGATTACTTGACGAAATCAACATTCTCACCAGATGAAATTGAGGACAGATTTCAGTGAACGCCTTTTTTTCTTGTAAAAGCAAAGTTTCCGTTTATTTCCATACTTCGTTGGTTAGGGAGAAAAATGATAAAATAAATCATCAATAAACAGCCGTCTGTTCTTTTCGGGAAAGTCCCGGCCATGTTTCTGGCCCGGCATATAGCGGGTAACACCAATAATCGGATTGGACACCTTTGACCCCGCGGGCTACGCAAGTACCAACATGTACATACAATTGTATTCAAGGCCGAGCATGAAAACCATAAAACGCAATCGATATCGATCCAGCTTATTACATTGGGACCAATGGGTCTTTCCAATTACACCAGTCGTTTAAAAATTAAAATATAAATCTTACATTTCTTAACAGATCTTCTTAAATTGTTTGTTTTACACAATAAAGCTTCGTTGACGGAGTAAACCCAGTGGTGTAACTAAGGGGCGGGGCATGGGGTCTTCCCTCCCCTTCGAGACCTGTGGCCAACCCTGTCCTCAGGAATTTACGGGTGCTTTTTATTAATAAAAAAGGACTCCCCCTACTTCAGAGCGTGTGTCCCTCTACAGATAGGAATCTACACGCCACTCACTGAGTAGGTATTATGACAAGGAGCGGATCCAGGAATTTTTGCAGGGGGGGGGGAGGTTTCATCAGCAAAACATTTTCAAATGTAGACAGGTTTTTTTTGCTCTGGACACTTGGCCTTCGAAATCAATAGGTGGGGGGAGGCTCGTGCCATACTTTCAATGGGGGCGCTGTTCAAATCCGACGATTATAAACGCTATAATTATTACAGAATACTGTACAAATAGGCCTACCCCCTAACCAAGGTGGCTCTAACCGTATTTTGTGCACAGGTTGACGTTATTACAAATGTATTTTTTCAAATGTCATGAATTCTGATAAGCTAAGAGGACGCTTGAAACTTTTTTTCCAAAAGTTCTAGAAATATGCCTAAAGTATGACCAGCTTAAATGGTCATTTAATGGTCAGAGTTGGAATGATTTGTTAATAATATTTGAGTAAGATGTTTCTCGTTGGCTTGTGTTATTCGTTTTGTTTCTATTACTACAATTCGTAATCACATTACATTTCGTTTTCCAGTTCAAGTTTACCAAAAATGTGAATATGCAGTTCTGTAGTCTTGAGGTATTTTTAGAGACAGACTTGACAAACACATTGACCTTCAGGTACATGTATATAGATCTCGCATAAAAAAGTCTTAATTGATTATGCTTTAGCACTCCATCAGTTAGTTCACTTCATTGGTTTGATGATCCTTAATGCCTGGCTCGACTCGCTTCAGTACAGGAAAGAGAAACATCAGAATGCAGCAGATGAAGTCAACACCTGCCAACGCGTAGAACACCGTCTTGTAGCTGTTTGAAATATCAAACACCCAACCTGTGAGAGTGAAGAGAAAAAAAAAGCAATGACTGTAGTAAATCACTGCTGTAAGCTTTTCCATCAAACTAATCGCCCAAATACTCTGGCCAACAAAATGACTGTAAAAATCGTTTGGAAAAGTGCTAAATGTATAGAGATTATGCTGCAAGCATAAAAGCAGCCACTTGGAGCGTCACTCGGCCTGCACACATCGAGTAGGCATTATCGCACTTTACCAAGTTTTTACCGCGCGAAGGGGAGCATGCTCAACCTGTCACAGCTGAAAGGCAATTTTGACTTCAGCTTTCTCTCTTACATCTTTAATGTTGACGTAATTTCCCAACCAAAAACTGTAGAAAAATTATATTTTAAAAGGGGAGGGAATTCTGACAAAATGCAAAAGGCATCGTGACTTGCTGACTCGATCCGATCGTTATGAGAATTGTTCGCCGTGGCTTCGCTGGTCAGTCAAAATGCCTGGGCCCAGTCACGATAGCCTTGTCAAAAGCCTATCTCTCTGGGGCGAATAAACCTCAGCAGATAATCCTCTATGCCCCATTCAAATAGCTAAGCTGAGGAACTTGTATTACCTGCCGCTACTGGTCCAAACAGTCCTCCAAGGCCAACACAGATATAGTAGATACCTAGACACACGGAAAATCGTCTGCAACCAACATAGCGTCGTATCAGGACAATTGCAACCGCGTAAAAGACACCAGTAAACAGGCCCAGGAGGAAGGAAGCGACAGACAAACAAACGTAGTTATCAGCGTTGAGGAGGAGTACTGAGGCACCGGCCCCAGCCGCACAGATGGAGCAGACGATCTCAGCGGACAAGTTGTAACTAATGAGCAGCCCGTTGACAAGACGACCCAGCAAGCTACCGATGCCGTTCAGACTGAGCAAAAAGGCGGCACTAGAAAGCGCCACGCCGATACTCTCCGCGCGAGGAATGATGAACAGACCGGCTCCATAATAAGGAATCGCGGATATGAATGCTAGAAGACACAGCATGCTAAAGCGGTAGCTCTTCCGAAAAACGCCGAGTCCCAGTCCCGACCACATTTTCCGAATGGGATTGAGTTTCAATTTCCATGCACGGAAGCTGGTATTGTGAGTAGTAGATGAGACATTTGATTGGCCTTCTTCTATATTTGTGTGTGTCTCCGAATGGTTCATTGTAGCATCTGAATCGTCCGACGAACTTTCGCTTTCCAAAGCCATCTCAACTGCATCATTTGCGTGTACGATTTGAAAATCCACGTCTGTCCTCTCTGTGAGTTTATCAATTGATCTGTGATCCAGTCCTGATTTCCGATCTGTTCGAGGTTTCCGAAAGAGTGTGCCGAATACTACCATGTTTGCCACAATTGCGGAGGTAACTAGCAACGCCCCTCTTAAGCCAAAATAGTCAAGGAGAATCTGGATTAATGGCGGCGCTGCCATTTTCCCTGTACCACTGCCAGAGCACGCCAGGGCGTTGGCTGTAGTGTACCCGTTCTTGAAGTGTAGAGCAACAGCGACCAACGCAGTGTTCTTAGCCATTCCAAGACCAACGCCTGTAGAGTAGACGGAAACATTACATGTTTACAATGGTCAATGGCATCCCTCACGAAAATATAAGGTTGTTTTCAAGAACCTATTTCACAGGATATCGTCTGATAACACAGGATTCATGACTGGGATCTATTGAGTGGCAGGGGTTTATGTTGTAGTAAATCCATCACAAAGTGCGGTCACAAGGATTCCCAAGTCCAATAACGGGTCCGGCACAAGTAACAAGGGATGGGCAATTTCAAAGGAACGCCTTTGTAACAATTCATTTTAAGTTAATGTGTTGAATTTGGATTGGGTGACTTGTCAGGAGATCATTATGGACTGGGCTACAACACTGGTATTCGGTTGTATTTGGCACACGTGAACCGAGCTGGATGGATAGATCTGGTTGACTTCAAAGCGCTCTTATTGCTCAATAAATGGCAAAAAGGCATTATAGGCATCAATCCACTATCATCAACTTCCAGTTTAGTCCCTGTTGGACCGTTCAGGATTTTAATCTACAAGGTACAAGGTACAAGGTCGTTTGCTCAATGCTTGATCATCCTATTTTATATTTCGTCAAACATCTTTATCATACCTGTTACAACGGCTGTGAGGTACAACTGGGAGATGTTTTGCACCCAGACGCTGCCTAACATACCAAGCGTTGTCAACACTCCCCCGATAATACCGACCAGCTTGCAACCACAGCGTTGGATCATAACACCGCCAACAAACACTGAAACAAAATATCACATGAGAAAACATAACTAAAAAGGCAGTCAAGTTATATTATGCAGGCCATACACTAACGGCCGACGATTTATTTACAAATTTATAAAACAGGGAGAAATCAACAGACTCAATCAAGGGTTTGCCTTTCAATGATGCAATCTCATGACCACTGTAAAAACGCAATGCTTACCGAGGTCAAGACAACAAAAAAAACATTCATAGGCTTACACCGAGCTTGCTTGGTTTGCCGCGGCCAGCCGGTTCGAATCTGATGTATCCGGTATCCGGATGTATCCGGGGAACAATAGTCATCAATGGTTTCAACACAATGATGAAACACAATGATCGACACTGATTAAGCACTTACTACTGAAGCTGCAGACACAGGTCATGATACTGGAGATGGCCGCAGTCTCCTTGGCGTTCGTGTCAAATTCGCTCCTCCAGCTCAGATAGAAGACACTGCCAGAGCTCTGACAAAATGCAATCAGCGCCAGGCTCATGTGGGCGGCAACGACGACAACAATGCCCCATCGGCTCGGCTGATCCTGCACACGGGCAGCAACTGAGGTCTTGCCACTTCCTACCATACTGGTTCACTGGAAGGATATGGAGCCGGTCATTGTATTCATGACTTTTTATATTATTGTTCTTTTACACTCATTATCATTCATATGTTTGCTATGGACGGTGTTCACGAGATGTAAACAGTCATGGCCCTATGTGTACTTAAGACATTTTATCACGTAAATGATAAAACCATTATACTCACGGGGAAACATTGGTTTGGTGCCGATTGCAAATTTCCATGCTTGCCGTCTTATCATTATCTCATTGTTGCGTAACTGTTGCGTTCTTTGTTGATGTCTAGAGGACATTCTCTGCCTCCTGTGACCAGATTAGATGGTCATTAAATTCGCGAGCAGTTGGATGTATTTGTTGAAAAGTGAGTAAGCTGTTTCCCCGCCCCTTGGCTGATGTTGTTCGTTTTATTTTCTTCTAATATTCCAATTCCTATAAATCACAATTCATTTCGTTTTACAGTCATAAAGAGTTCACGACCAAATTAGTTCCAAGCATGGGGAAGGTCCTTTAGCTTAAGGTATCAAGGGCCGTCGTTGCAGAACTCTTTGTTTAATTGAACAACACGCTCTCACGTGATTGCTGGCACCATAATATTACTCGATGTTCTTGTATCTCACGTTAGATTTATCCATGTTAATTCTAAATATGAGTAGTTATGGGCAAAGTTCATTTCAAGGTACAAACTATTCAGGAAAAAAACATGCATCCACAACGTTTTCCATATAAAAGAATTAAATTTGGACAATGATGAGTAAGCTAAAGGAATTGATGCCCTTTACAAGTCTGCAAATTATGACGTCCTGTTATCTTATTTTTTTTATCGCACATTAGGTGAATGAAAGAAACTGAAGTCAGTATTCACATTGAAAGAATTAAAAGAAAAATATTTCAAACGCATCTGATCCGGAATCTCAGTCTGGTCTAAAAGTCTCAATTGTGACCTATTTGCAGTCAACTCGAGTCGACAACACATGAATAAAAGCATGTGTAAGCCAAACTAATGACTCGACTCCACTTTAAAAGTTAGGTGGGCTTTCATTAGAGTGCCACAAACTTTCCCGTCTCTGAATACTCTTGTCCTTATAAATTTTACCACAGGGGATCGACTGGCACAATGTCATAGTTAATTTGTTCATGTATTTTGTTAACAAATTATGGCCACTCATGATTTTATTTTTTTTTTACATGTAAAGACTAAACAAACATGACTCGCCACCGCTAGTATTACAAAGGCTGATATCCCTGCAGATTCAACACACACAAAAATGCTCTCTTTGTCAATAGTGCACTTCAATGGTCACCAAAAGTGGAATCCATGCAAAAGTGGTTTTTATATTCGTCATTCCAGCTCAGCATCTAAACTGGGAACCCATCTTTTCTCCACAAATCATCTCGAACTCTGCGTTAGTGAAGCCGGAAATTTCTGGCATCATGGATCTCATTGACCTTTGGTAAAAATAGTGATATTGCGGTATATAGTTCTCGCATACAAAGCTGTCTAATTGATTACACTTTTTTTTAGCACTCCATACAATTCAGTTAGTTCACTTCATTGGTTTGATGATCATCAATTCCTGGCTCGACTCGCTTCAGTACAGGAAAGAGAAACATCAGAATGCAGCAGATGAAGTCGACACCTGCCAACACGTAGAAGACCGTCTTGTAGCTGTATGAAATATCAAACACCCAACCTGTATGTGAGAATGAGGAAAACATCAATTTGAGCAGTAAACCACTGTTGCAAGGTTTTCCATCAAACTCATCTCCCAAAGGAGTTTCGCGCCTCAATTTTGATCAAACAAATCACCGTAAAAATCATTTGGAAAAGTGCTATATAGGATTTGAACTGGAGACACAAAGCTGCAAAGCCTTGGAATGCATTGAGCAAAGACTAAACATGCAGGCCGTGTGACGAAGTCACGAGGTGTTTTGATTTCGATTTATCTAGGTCGTTGTTGATTCATAAAATGCAATGCCATATACAGCGCGCCCCAAAATACCAGCAACTTTTTTTGCGAGGCTGTAGCGTCGCCGTGGAAACACGTACCGCTATTGTTTGTATATAATTGTTAAAGCTTGGAATCGTATCTTTATTCATGGTAAGTATTGGTTTGATTTTCAAAAGGGTTTTAAAATTATCCGTGTTGAAATAAAGGCATATCAAAAATAAACTCAACCGGTTTCAAGGAAAATCAATCGTGCGCATTTTTTCTACTATGTGGAAATGCTTCATCATGTTCACGATGTGACGATCTCGTCTTCTACAGTCATGTGTTTCCTTTTACTTTCAAGAAGAATACACAATGAATAAATACACAATATTGTTCTTCGTTTAAAGTTCAAAGTATTTGTAATATAAATGAAGTTATTTTTGTTGTTATTTCAACAGCTTGTTGACTCGAGTTTGCATCTGCTGTACCGCATCATCGATTGCCCTTAAAATACCTTTATTTGAACACGAATAATTTTAAAAGGCTTTTAAATATGAAACCAATACTCGCCAGGGATGCAGTTGAGATTGCAGCTTAAAATTATATACAAATATTGGCGGTACGTGTTTCCGCGCCGACGCTAGAGCCTCGCAAATATAAGTTGCGGGTATTTTGGGACGCGCTGGAAATTATGTATACTTTAAATATCATGCAAATAGTTTGCCCACAAGAAATATGTGCATGTGCGCTAACAAAACACTTGGCGGCTTTGCCAGGGGAAACTGACTGCAAGCATAAAATCAGCAATGGGAGCGTAGAATGATTAAAAAAATGCACGTCACTGCGCACACATCGCGTCGCCTTTAGTTTTGACCGCGCGCACAGGTGTTATGACCAGTAATGTAATAATTGAACAATAATGTAATATCGACCAGTAAATGTAATAAAACTTGACCAGCAATGTAATATCGCACCTGTCACACAGCTGAAAGGCCATCTTGACTTCAGACTTTTTTGCTTCTTTAGTGCTGACATAGTTTCCCAACGAAGACGTGAAAAAAAATATTTAAAATGGGGCCTGGGAGAAATTATGACCAACTGAGAAAGACATCGGTACAATGGTCACTCATTTCGAGAGTTTTTCGCTTAATTCGCGCCGTGGCTTCGCTGGTCAGTCGAAATGCCTGGCGCTCTGCCAGGATGGCCTTGTCAAAAACCTATAGTCAAGATGGCCTTGTCAAAAACTCTCTGCGCCGCTTGAACTTCAGCAGATATTTCTCTAAACCCCATTCAAATATCATCTCTGAGGTCCTTTTTTACCTGCTGCTACTGGTCCAAACAATCCTCCAGCGCCAACAAAGGCGTAGTAGATACCTAGACAAACGGAAAATCGTTTGCAACCAACATAGCGTCGTATCAGGACAATTGCAACCGCGTAAAAGACACCAGTAAACAAGCCCAGGAGGAAGGAAGCGACAGACAAACAAACGTAGTTATCAGCGTTGAGGAGGAGTACTGAGACACCTGCCCCAGCCGCACAGATGGAGCAGACGATCTCAGCAGACAACTTGCAACTGATGAACAGTCCGTTGACAAGACGACCCAGCAAGCCACCGATGCCGTTCAGACTGAGCAAAAAGGCGGCACTAGAGAGCGCCACGCCAATACTCTCCGCGCGGGGAATGATGAACAGATCGGCTCCAAAATAAGGAATCGTGGATATGAATGCAAGAAGACACAGCAGGCTAAAGCGGTAGCTCTTCCGAAAAACGCTGAGTCCCAGCCGCGACCACATTTTCCGAATGGGATTGAGTTTCAATTTCGATGCATGGCGGCTGATATTGTGAGTAGTGTAGACATTTGATTGGCCTTCTTCGGCATGTGTCTCATGGTTCACCGTAGCATCCGAATCGTCCGATGTACCATCGCTTTCCGAAGCCATCTCAGCTAAACCATTTGCATGTACGGTTTGAAAATCCGCCTCCTGCCTCTCCGTGAGTTGATCAATAATTGCTCTGTGATCCGGTCCTGATTTCCAATCTGTGCGAGGTTTCCGAAAAAGTGCGCTGAATACTACGATGTTTGCCATGATTGCGGAGACAATCAGCACCGCCCCTCTTAAGCCGAAACTGTCCAAGACAAGCTGGATTAATGGCGGCGCTGCCATCTTCCCCGTACCGCAACCAGAGTAAGCAAGAGCGTTGGCTGTCTTGTATCCCTTCTTGAAGTGCAGGGCAACTGCGACCAGGGCGGTGTTCGTAGTGATTCCAAGACCAACACCTGTATAGAGTAGACGGAAACAGTACATGTTTGCCAGTGTCAATAACCTCCTCCTGCACCACCAAAAACTGAAGGCTAGATCATAAGGTCTTTTAAAGAACCTATTTCTCTGGATATCTTCTGTTAACACAGGGTATAATATAATGAATGGAGTATTCATTTTGAAAGCTTTGGAATCGATTCAGCACACATGAATCGAGCTATGGATAGATAGGTCAGGTTGACTCTAAATCGCTCTTATGAATCAATGAATGTCAATATAATAAATACCTTGGAGAGTTGATAGCTTCTGATTGAGACTGGATCACGTGGGGTGCATTAAAATGTGATATAAAGACTGGCTTCAAAAACGAGCATCATGCAAGCCAATGGTTGGCCAAATGTTCAACAGTCCTATGGTAGCTTGTAACAGTATACAGCAGTGCACATGCGCTCAACCACGGTGTGAAGAGTTATATATACGCGCGCGTATGCAACACAGTTGCCATGGGTGCGTGAAATAAGTCTTCACACAACATGTTCGTACTGCGGATGTTTACGACGAAAACGTGGATCGGCGATATATTTCCTGTAAACACGTCGCCCACGGACATATTTACTTTTTCTTAACCAAGCATCTTGTAATTCTACACGCAAGGAATATGTAAACGAAATTCCAGCTTCCTCTGTAAGGTGAAAATATGAAAAACAATTGTTGTAATTTGTTTCGCTATGACAGAGGAAGTGCATACCCTGGAAATATCGCCGAAAGAAAAATCACAAAATGCGTGCATTTTTTATTTCGCCGAAACTTATGGAATAACATTGTGAGGACCCATTCTTCACTGCATGATAATGACCGAGCTGGGGAATGGCCGAGGTTAAAGGACGTAGCCGAAGGTCCTTTCACAACGGCCATCCCAAACCCGGTCATTATCACGCAGTGATGAATGGGTCCTTCAACCATTATTCCCTTAATAAAGGTTGCTTGATCAATAGTTGATCATCCTATTTTGTCAAACATCTGGATCATACCTGCTACAACGGCTGTGAGGTACAACTGGGAGATAGTTTGCACCCAGACGCTGCCTAACATACCAAGCGTTGTCAACACTCCTCCTGTAATACCGACCAGCTTGCAACCACAGCGTTGGATCAACACACCGGCAAAAAACACTGCAATAAAATAATCACATGAGAAGAACTAAAAGGCAGTCAAATTATATTATGCAGGTTATACAGTAACGGCCCACGATTTACCTTAAAAAATATATAAAACCGAAAAGATTCAACAGACTCAATCTAGGCTTTTGCCTTTTCATGATGTAATATCATGACCACTGTATGATGACCGAGGCCAAGAGCTCGCAAGAAAAAAACCATTTTGGTTCCAAACAGTGCGACCCTTATGTCGCAACTCTCTCTATATACGGCTCTGGGGCTTACATTGGAGGGACTTTAGTCTTGATCAAGGCTGTCAAGCTTGTTCCCCAAACGAGCTAATTCCCGCTACCGCACACCGTACAGCGCCGCGCACAGAGATCAGTGGCTGTACTACCGTTAGCCTTAACAACTGTTGCTTGTGATTGGTCTGCACGTACATACGTACACCCCACTCACATCCGTAAACATCCGCACGGTAAGTCGAGGCGGATGACAGCCTTGACGCAACCGTGGCGAATTTCTTAAGTGTTTCTTTACATTTTCGGCCGAATTCGGCCGAGAATTTCTGATTCGTATATAACACGATCTCCAATCAAAGTCCGTTAACTTTGACCCGAGACATACATATTCATGTTAGCCGGCAAATTACTGTATACCATCAACAGTTTCAACACAATGATGAAACACCGAGTTTGCACTTACTACTGAAGCAGGAGACAGAGGTCATGATACTGGAGATGGCCGCAGTCTCCTTAGCGTTTGTGTCAAACTCGCTCCTCCAGTTCAGATAGAAGACACTGCAAGTACGCAGACAACTTTCCACCAGCGCCAAGTTCATGTGGGCGGCAACGACGACAATAATGCCCCATCGGCTCGGCTGGTCCTGCACACGGGCCCCAACTGAGGTCCTGCCACTTCCTGCCATACTGGTTCGTTGGTGGCATATGGGAGCCGATCATTTTATGCATTACTTTTTTTATATTTTGGTTCATTGCAATCATGATAATTTATCTTTGCTGTGGACCCCGTGCAGGTCACGGTCAAAGGCGATTGTGTACAAATATTGAGTGGTTCAGAGTGAAATTCATATAAATAATTCGATTGTTTGACCTTTTCATAATATTGGCCCAAGACGATAGTGATCGATAGTGGATGGTGCATAGTGCCCCTCTATTAGCACAACAATTAGACCTGTGGGCCTACTCGCACTAACGTATTGGCCGTTTCGTGGATATAGAGACAAAAAAAACACTGTAAATGTGTATACCTTTATAGTTGCGGCGTAGAATATCAGAAAGTCGAGGAAGGGCGGGCCAGGCTAATCGTCAGACGGCGCTGCCGTTGATTTCCTTTCAAATCGTCAGACCTGTCGTGCGATGGCCGATGGTGAACGACGTGCCATAGACATGTGTACAAAACTTTAATGTGACCTTACCCAATTTTACCTTATCCGACCCAAACAAATTTTGGTATGTTTACGTTTTGGACCAACAGCAATCGATTAAGCCAATTTGCGACGCTAAAATTATTTGGCTAGCTAGTTCTTTTGCGTTATGCCGTGTCGCCCTAATTATTTGGCTATCTAGTACTTTTGTGTTAATAAGTCGGTCGCCCTAATGGGATCGAGTTTCAATTTCCATGCACGGAAGCTGGTATTGTGAGTAGTAGATGAGACATTTCATTGGCCTTCTTCTATATTTGTGTGTGTCTCTGAATGGTTCATTGTAGCATCTGAATCGTCCGACGAACTATGGCTTTCCAAAGCCATCTCAACTGCATCATTTGCGTGTACGATTTGAAAATCCACGTCTGTCCTCTCTGTGAGTTTATCAATTGATCTGTGATCCAGTTCTGATTTCCGATCTGTTCGAGGTTTCCGAAAGAGTGTGCCGAATACTACCATGTTTGCCACAATTGCGGAGGTAACTAGCAACGCCCCTCTTAAGCCAAAATAGTCAAGGAGAAGCTGGATTAATGGCGGCGCTGCCATTTTCCCTGTACCACTACCAGAGCACGCCAGGGCGTTGGCTGTAGTGTATCCATTCTTGAAGTGTAGAGCGACAGCGACCAACGCAGTGTTCTTAGCCATATTCCAAGACCAACGCCTGTAGAGTAGACGGAAACATTACATGTTTACAATGGTCAATGACATCCCTCACGAAAATTTAAGGTCGTTTTCAAGAACCTTGTTCACAGGATATCGTCTGATAACACAGGATACATGACTGGGATCTATTGAGTGGCAGGGGTTTATGTTGTAGTAAATCCATCACAAAGTGCGGTCACAAGGATTCCCAAGTCCAATAACGGGTCCGGCACAAGTAACAAGGGATGGGCAATTTCAAAGGAACGCCTTTGTAACAATTCATTTTAAGTTAATGCATTGAACTTGGATTGGGTGACTTGTCAGGAGATCATTATGGACTAGGCTACAACACTGGTATTCGGGTGTATTTGGCACACGTGAACCGAGCTGGATGGATAGATCTGGTTGACTTCAAAGCGCTCTTATTGCTCAATAAATGGCAAAAAGGCATTATAGGCATCAATCCACTCTCGTCAACTTCCAGTTTAGTCCCTGGTGCACCAGGGACTAAACCATGGTGGCCCGTTCAGGATTTTAATCTACAAGTACAAGGTACAAGGTCGTTTGCTCAATGCTTGATCATCCTATTATATATTTCGTCAAACATCTTTATCTTACCTGTTACAACGGCTGTGAGGTACAACTGGGAGATGTTTTGCACCCAGACGCTGTCTAACATACCAAGCGTTGTCAACACTCCTCCTATAATACCGACCAGCTTGCAACCACAGCGTTGGGTCATAACACCGCCAACAAACACTGAAACAAAATATCACATGAGAAAACATAACTAAAAGGCAGTCAAATTATATTATGCAGGCCATACAGTAACGGCCGACGATTTATTTACAAATTTATAAAACGGGGAGAAATCAACAGACTCAATCAAGGGTTTGCCTTTCAATGACGCAATCTCATGACCACTGTAAAAACGCAATGCTCACCGAGGTCAAGACTAAAAAAACATTCATAAGCTTACACCGAGCTTGCTTGGTTTGCCGCGGCCAGCCGGTTCGAATCTGATGTATCCGGTATCCGGATGTATCCGGGGAACAATAGTCATCAATGGTTTCAACACAATGATGCAACGCAATGATCGACACTGATTAAGCACTTACTACTGAAGCTGCAGACACAGGTCATGATACTGGAGATGGCCGCAGTCTCCTTGGCGTTCGTGTCAAATTCGCTCCTCCAGCTCAGATAGAAGACACTGCCAGAGCTCTGACAAAATGCAATCAGCGCCAGGCTCATGTGGGCGGCAACGACGACAACAATGCCCCATCGGCTCGGCTGATCCTGCACACGGGCAGCAACTGAGGTCTTGCCACTTCCTACCATACTGGTTCACTGGAAGGATATGGAGCCGGTCATTGTATTCATGACTTTTTATATTATTGTTCTTTTACACTCATTATCATTCATATGTTTGCTATGGACGGTGTTCACGAGATGTAAACAGTCATGGCCCAATGTGTACTTAAGACATTTTATCACGTAAATGATAAAACCATTATACTCACGGGGAAACATTGGTTTGGTGCCGATTGCAAATGTCCATGCTTGCCGTCTTATCATATCTCATTGTTGCGTCATTGTTGCGTTCTTTGTTGATGTCTAGAGGACATTCTCTGCCTAATGTGACCAGATTAAATGGTCATTAAATTCGCGAGCAGTTGGATTTATTTGTTGAAAAGTGAGTAAGCTGTTTCCCCTTGGCTGGTGTTATTCGTTTTATTTTCTTCTAATATTCCAATTCCTAATCACAATTCATCTCGTTTTACAGTCATGATGATTTCACGACCAAATTAGTTCCAAGCATGGGGAAGGTCCTTTAGCTTCAGGTATCAAGGGCCGTCGTTGCAGAACTCTCTGTTTAATTGAACAACACGCTCTCACGTGATTGCTAGCACCATATTGTTATTACTCGATGTTCTTGTATCTCACGTTAGATTTATCCATGTGTCTAAATATGAGTAGTTATGGGCAGTTCATTTCAAGGTACAAACTATTGAGGAAAAAAACATGCATCCACAACGTTTTTAATATAGGCCTAAAAGAATTAAATTTGGACAATGATGAGTAAGCTATAGGAATTGATGACCTTTACAAGTCTGCAAATAAGGGCGTCCTGGTTATCCTATTTTTTTCTCAAATTAGGTGAAAGAAAGAAACTGAAGTCAGTATTCACACTGAAAGAATTGAAAGAAAAATATTTCGAACGCATCTGATCCGGAATCTCAGTCTGATCTAAAAGTCTCAATTATGACCTATTTGCAGTCAACTCGAGTCGACAACACATTAATAAAAGCACGTGTAAACCAAACTAATGACTCGACTCCACTTTAAAAGTTAAGTGGGCTTTCATTAGAGCGCCACAAACTTTCCCGTCTCTGAATACTCTTGTCCTTATAAATTTTACCACAGGGGATAGACTGACACAATGTCATAGTTAGTTTGTTCATGTACTTTGTTAACAAATTATGGCCACTCATGATTTTATTTTTTTTACATGTAAAGACTAAACAAACATGACTCGCCACCGCTAGTATTACAAAGGCTGATATCCCTGCAGATTCAACACACACAAAAATGCTCTCTTTGTCAATAGTGCTCTTCAATGGTCACCAAAAGTGGAATCCATTCAAAAGTGGTTTTTATATTCATCATTCCAGCTCAGCATTCTAAACTGGGAACCCATCTTTTCTCCACAAATCATCTCGAACTCTGCGTTAGTGAAGCCGGAAATTTCTGGCATCATGGAACTCATTGACCTTTGGTAAAAATAGTGATATTGCGGTATATAGTTCTCGCATACAAAGCTGTCTAATTGATTACACTTTTTTTTAGCACTCCATACAATTCAGTTAGTTCACTTCATTGGTTTGATGATCATCAATTCCTGGCTCGACTCGCTTCAGTACAGGAAAGAGAAACATCAGAATGCAGCAGATGAAGTCGACACCTGCCAACACGTAGAAGACCGTCTTGTAGCTGTATGAAATATCAAACACCCAACCTGTATGTGAGAATGAGGAAAACATCAATTTGAGCAGTAAACCACTGTTGCAAGGTTTTCCATCAAACTCATCTCCCAAAGGAGTTTCGTGCCTCAATTTTGATCAAACAAATCACCGTAAAAATCATTTGGAAAAGTACTATATAGGATTTGAACTGGAGACACAAAGCTGCAAAGCCTTGGAATGCATTGAGCAAAGACTAAACATGCAGGCCGAGTGACGAAGTCACGAGGTGTTTTGATTTCGATTTATCTAGGTCGTTGTTGATTCATAAAATGCAATGCCATATACAGCGCGCCCCAAAATACCAGGAACTTTTTTTGCGAGGCTGTAGCGTCGCCGTGGAAACACGTACCGCTATTGTTTGTATATAATTGTTAAAGCTTGGAATCTTATCTTTATTCATGGTAAGTATTGGTTTGATTTTCAAAAGGGTTTTGAAATTATCCGTGTTGAAATTAAGGCATGTCAAAAACAAACTCAACCGGTTTCAAGAAAAATCAATCGTGCGCATTTTTTTCTAATGTGGAAATGCTTCATCATGTTCACGATGTGACGATCTCGTCTTCTACAATCATGTGTTTCCTTTTACTTTCGATCCAAGAAGAATACACAATGAATAAATACACAATATTGTTCTTCGTTTAAAGTTCAATGTATTTGTAATATAAATGAACTTATTTTTGTTGTTATTTCAACAGCTTGTTGACTCGAGTTTGCATCTGCTGTACCGCATCATCGATTGCCCTTAAAATACCTTTATTTGAACACGAACAATTTTAAAAGGCTTTTAAATATAAAACCAATACTCGCCAGGGATGCAGTTGAGATTGCAGCTTAAAATAGTATACAAATATTGGTGGTACGTGTTTCCGCGCCGACGCTAGAGCCTCGCCAATATAAGTTGCGGGTATTTTGGGACGCGCTGGAAATATATATATACTTCAAATATCATGCAAATAGTTTGCCCACAAGAAATATGTGCATGTGCGCTAACAAAACACTTGGCGGCTTTGCCAGGGGAAACTGACTGCAAGCATAAAATCAGCAACTGTTATGGGAGCGTCGAATGATTAAAAATGCATGTCACTGCACACATCGCGTCGCCTTTATTGTACTTCGCCAAGTTTTGACCGCGCGCACAGGTGTTATGACCAGTAATGTAATAATTGAACAATAATGTAATATCAACCAGTAAATGTAATAAAACTTGACCAGCAATGTAATATCGCACCTGTCACACAGCTGAAAGGCCATCTTGACTTCAGACTTTTTTGCTTCTTTAGTGCTGACATAGATTCCCAACGAAGACGTTAAAAAAATATTTAAAATGGGGCCTGGGAGAAATTATGACCGACTGCGAAAGACATCGGTACAATGGTCACTCGTTACGAGCGTTCTTCTTCTTAATTCGCGCCGTGGCTTCGCTGATCATGTCAGTCGAAATGCCTGGCGCTCTGCCAGGATGGCCTTGTCAAAAACCTATAGTCAAGATGGCCTTGTCAAAAACCTATCTCTCTGCGCTGCTTGAACTTCTCTAAACCCCATTCAAATATCATCCCTTAGGTCCTTTTTTACCTGCTGCTACTGGTCCAAACAATCCTCCAGCGCCAACAAAGGCGTAGTAGATACCTAGACAAACGGAAAACCGTCTGCAACCAACATAGCGTCGTATCAGGACAATTGCAACCGCGTAAAAGACACCAGTAAACAGGCCCAGGAGGAAGGAAGCGACAGACAAACAAACGTAGTTATCAGCGTTGAGGAGAAGTATTGACGCACCGGTCCCAGCCGCACAGATGGAGCAGACAATCTCAGCAGACAACTTGCAACTGATGAACAGTCCGTTGACAAGACGACCCAGCAAGCCACCGATGCCGTTCATACTGAGCAAAAAGGCGGCACTAGAGAGCGCCACGCCAATACTCTCCGCGCGGGGAATGATGAACAGATCGGCTCCAAAATAAGGAATCGTGGATATGAATGCAAGAAGACACAGCAGGCTAAAGCGGTAGCTCTTCCGAAAAACGCTGAGTCCCAGCCGCGACCACATTTTCCGAATGGGATTGAGTTTGAATTTCGATGCATGGCGGCTGATATTGTGAGTAGTGTAGACATTTGATTTGCCTTCTTCGGCATGTGTCTCATGGTTCACCGTAGCATCCGAATCGTCCGATGTACCATCGCTTTCCGAAGCCGTCTCAGCTAAACCATTTGCATGTACAGTTTGAAAATCCGCCTCCTGCCTCTCTGTGAGTTGATCAATAATTGCTCTGTGATCCGGTCCTGATTTCCAATCTGTGCGAGGTTTCCGAAAAAGTGCGCTGAATACTACGATGTTTGCCATGATCGCGGAGACAATCAGCACCGCCCCTCTTAAGCCGAAACTGTCCATGACAAGCTGGATTAAGGGCGGCGCTGCCATCTTCCCCGTACCGCAACCAGAGTAGGCAAGAGCGTTGGCTGTCTTGTATCCCTTCTTGAAGTGCAGGGCAACTGCGACCAGGGCGGTGTTCGTAGTGATTCCAAGACCAACACCTGTATAGAGTAGACGGAAACAGTACATGTTTGCCAGTGTCAATAACCTCCTCCTGCACCACCAAAAACTGAAGGCTAGATTATAAGTTCTTTTAAAGAACCTATTTCTCTGGATATCTTCTGTTAACACAGGGTATAATATAATGAATGGAGTATTCATTTTGAAAGCTTTGGAATCGATTCAGCACACATGAATCGAGCTATGGATAGATAGGTCAGATTGACTCTAAATCGCTCTTACGAATCAATGAATGTCAATTAGGCCTAATAAATACCTTGGAGAGTTGATAGCTTCTGATTGAGACTGGATCACGTGGGGTGCATTAAAATGTGATATAAAGACTGGCTTCAAAAACAAGCATCATGCAAGCCAATGGTTGGCCAAAATGTTCAACAGTCCTATGGTAGCTTGTAACAGTATACAGCAGTGCACATGCGCTCAGCCACGGTGTGAAGAGTTATATATACGCGCGCGAATGCAACACAGTTGCCATGTTCGTACTGCGGATGTTTACGACGAAAACGTGGATCGGCGATTTATTTTCTGTAAACACGTCGCCCACGGACATATTTACTTTTTTTCTTAACCAAGCATCTTGTAATTCTAGACGCAAGGAATATGTAAACGGAATTCCAGCTTCCTCTGTAAGGTGAAAATATGAAAAACAATTGTTGTAATTTGTTTCGCTATGACAGAGGAAGTGCATACCCTGGAAATATCGCCGAAAGAAAAATCACAAAATGCGTGCATTTTTTATTTCGCCGAAACTTATGGAATAACATTGTGAGGACCCATTCTTCACTGCATGATAATGACCGAGCTGGGGAATGGCCGAGGTTAAAGGACGGAGCCGAAGGTCCTTTCACAACGGCCATCCTAAACCCGGTCATTATCACGCAGTGATGAATGGGTCCTTCAACCATTATTCCCTTAATAAAGGTTGCTTGATCAATAGTTGATCATCCTATTTTGTCAAACATCTGGATCATACCTGCTACAACGGCTGTGAGGTATAACTGGGAGATAGTTTGCACCCAGACGCTGCCTAACATACCAAGCGTTGTCAACACTCCTCCTATAATACCGACCAGCTTGCAACCACAGCGTTGGATCAACACACCGGCAAAAAACACTGCAATAAAATAATCACATGAGAAGAACTAAAAGGCAGTCAAATTATATTATGCAGGTTATACAGTAACGGCCCACGATTTACCTTAAAAAATATATAAAACCGAAAAGATTCAACAGACTCAATCTAGGCTTTTGCCTTTTCATGATGTAATATCATGACCACTGTATGATGACCGAGGCCAAGAGCTCGCAAGAAAAAAACCATTTTGGTTCCAAACAGTGCGACCCTTATGTCGCAACTCTCTCTATATACGGCTCTGGGGCTTACATTGGAGGGATTTTAGTCTTGATCAAGGCTGTCAAGCTTGTTCCCCAAACGAGCTAATTCCCGCTACCGCACACCGTACAGCGCCGCGCACAGAGATCAGTGGCTGTACTACCGTTAGCCTTAACAACTGTTGCTTGTGATTGGTCTGCACGTACATACGTACACCCCACTCACATCCGTAAACATCCGCACGGTAAGTCGAGGCGGATGACAGCCTTGACGCAACCGTGGCGAATTTCTTAAGTGTTTCTTTACATTTTCGGCCGAATTCGGCCGAGAATTTCTGATTCGTATATAACACGATCTCCAATCAAAGTCCGTTAACTTTGACCCGAGACATACATATTCATGTTAGCCGGCAAATTACTGTATACCATCAACAGTTTCAACACAATGATGAAACACCGAGTTTGCACTTACTACTGAAGCAGGAGACAGAGGTCATGATACTGGAGATGGCCGCAGTCTCCTTAGCGTTTGTGTCAAACTCGCTCTTCCAGTTCAGATAGAAGACACTGCAAGTACGCAGACAACCTTCCATCAGCGCCAAGTTCATGTGGGCGGCAACGACGACAATAATGCCCCATCGGCTCGGCTGGTCCTGCACACGGGCCCCAACTGAGGTCCTGCCACTTCCTGCCATACTGGTTCGTTGGTGGCATATGGGAGCCGATCATTATATGCATTACTTTTTTCTATTTTGGTTCATTGCAATCATGATAATTTATCTTTGCTGTGGACTCTGTTCAGGAAATGTAAATAGTCATTGTCGAAGGCAATTGTGTACAATATTGAGTGGTTCAGAGTGAAATTCATATAAATAATTCGATTGTTTGACCTTTTCATAATATTGGCCCAAGACGATAGTGGATGGTGCATAGTGCCCCTCTATTAGCACAACAATAAGACCAGCGGGCCTACTCGCACTAACGTCTTGGCCGTTTCGTGGACATAGAGACAAAAAACTGTAAATTTGTTTACCTTTAGTTGCGGCGTAGGATATCAGAACGTCTGCGTTGACGGGGCGCGTGAGGAAGGGCGGGCCAGGCTCATTGTCAGAGCGCTGCCGTTGATTTCCTTTCAAATCGTCAGACCTGTCGTGCGATGGCCGATGGTGAACGACGTGCCATAGACATGTGTACAAAACTTTAATGTGACCTAACCCAATTTTACCTTAGGCCAAAAAAAAAAGTCTCCGGTTTCTGGTATGCGCGCGCGTCGCCGTAGCCATGCGCGTCGGCAAAATGAAAAAGTTTTTTTTCATTGAGAGATGATGTCTCAAAACCACCAAACTCACTGGTTTGACTGGAATCCTGCTGCTGCACAATTTTAACGTGTTTTTAGATGGGGTTATGATCGAGAATAAGCTTTATGTGGCCTCTCTGGACTCCCATATATTTGCACTAAGTTTAGTCGGGCACCATTTGCAGTCATCAGCCGACATTTGAAGCAAAAAAGTCGGGGGAAAAAAAAAGCCGCGTCGCCGCACCACTTTTTGGACAAGCTCCATACCAGAAATCGGAGACTTTTTTTTTTGGCCTTATCCGACCCAAACAAGTTTTGGTATGTTTACGTTTTGGACCAAAAGCAATCGATTAAGCCAATTTGCGACGCTAAAATTATTTGGCTAGCTAGTTCTTTTGCGTTATGCCGTGTCGCCCTAATTATTTGGCTATCTAGTACTTTTGTGTTAATAGGTCGGTCGCCCTAATGCGGCAAAAGTAAGCACAACCGGTCACAGTATGAGATTATAAGTGTATATATGGATATAAATGTTGCATAATATATATGCTGTATATACACAGCACATCATTACATAAATACAAGGTTTTTTTATCTACATTTTATTGGTCATAACCACTCCATTTACTCAATTATCGCCTCAAGGATAATTTCAATATATATTCTGAAATACCTATACTTATATTTTATTTGTTTTTCAGGAATAGTGCTTCTCAAAGCCATGTCACCGCCCGGCCGTCTGCGGGGGGGGGGGGGGGGGGGGGGGTTGAGATGGTGCCTTGGATAATGGAACCGTTGAAGAGGGCCGGCATTCCTTTAGGACATGTTCCATCGTTTCCTCAGCACTGCAGGTACTGAGAGGGGACACACTGCAGTTCCACATATGGAGGGTAGCCTTGCAGGATTCAGTGCAACCGAGGTTCTACCTCAGACTTGGTGAGTGAAATACATGTGTCCAACTGCAGTGGAATAGGATAAGATCAAAATGGGCCTATTTTGAAAGGTAATGGACCACTCTCATCCTCATTGACTTGTTTCTGTGTTACAGCCACATTTGCCAGACCGAATAGCCTTTTTTCCTTTCGTTTAACTGGTCGACCCCCTCTCCGGAATGTGCTGTAGAGTCTGCAAGTTATGCATGTCCAAGTTCTCGAGTGTTTTTCCCATGTAACCGAAGCGAGTAAATGACTTCTGTTATACTTTATATCGATTGATACTATAATACATTGTGAAACCTTTATATTAAATTACACTATATTATTATGCTTTAATGATCAATCAACAATAGTGTTCAACTCCCTTACTTAGTCTAAAAGAAATAAAAGATGCAGGCTGAGACAAACCACGCCCCTTGAAGCTCATTATGTTCAACAGCCCTACCTGTGTCTCAAGGTTCTTATAATACTGTTTACAGCACTTCCAGACCCACCAGAAGTAAACTCTCCCGAGAAGGTGTAGTTTATTTCGCAAGTTCATTTTTATCTGATGAATCAACACCGATGCCCGGCTCTAATCGCTTCAGCACAGGTATGAGACATATCCCGATGCAACAGACAAAGAAAACTCCTGCCTGTATGTAGAAAATCGTCTCATAGCTCTCGGTGATATCAAACAGCCAACCTATGGCAGAGAACAAAATTAACAGTTATCGGCAAATCCGGATTAAAGATGTACTTTTCAACAAATTATATTTTCGCGCGGCCAAACTAGCTTTCAATAACCCTTGCCCGATATGGTTGAACGCATAGCACAATTGGCTATTTTTTTTTGTTTTTTGTTTTTTGCAAATTTTAAATCCCATTCATCCTCCCTGTGTCCGACCCACTGCAAAAACAACCGCTCATTTGAGTTATTTTTGCGCCTCTATCCGCTCTGTGCAAAAGTACCCACTCAACGGTAATTAAGGGAGAGTTCGGAAGACCATTTGGGGAGACCATTTATCAAACAGCCAACCTATGAGAAAATAAAAATGCACAATATTGACCAATCCGGATTAAAGGTGCACTTTCCATGCACTTTATAACTAAATTTTCGCTGTTTTTATTATGTGCCTAAATTGGGGGAGGCCACCACACCCCTGCTCGTGGACTCGGTCAGTGGTGCAAATACGTCACACGCATGTGTTGTTCATTCCAAGCAATGGACAATAATGGCGGCCGGACAGCGGAAATCTCAAGTGGACTTAAAAAGTATAAGTCTAAAGGTAATCAATTTTGTTGAGTTCATTGCAACTTTTGAGGCTATAGTTCCAGCCCAACTTTTTGAGTTTTGCAATTGACTGAAAAGCAGTCAATTTCAAACTAAAACCCAGGACGAAACGGGCGTTTTGTCAGTGGCTACGACGGGCGTCACGTGAGGATCGTGTTGGCCCAATGTTGAGCGTTCGATTAGCCTGGCTGTCATGGATAACCCGTCTGTCTTTATGCTCCGAGCAAGCTACTCGAACCCACCCTGTGATACGCGTGAGTCGACACATTAAAATAACAAAGCATGTCACATTGAAGGCGCTCTGGTGTTTGATAAGAAAATCAAGCTTTTGACTGTATACCTGCAAATAGAGGTCCAACCAAACTGCCGATGCCGAGACAGAAGTAATAGAAGCCGACACAAACAGAGAATTGTTTGCAGCCAACGTAACGCCGGATCAGGACAATGAGAATGGAAAACATCACACCAGTAAAGAAGCCCTGGAGGAAAGAAGCGACGAACAAACAAATGTAGTTGTCAAGGTTCAGGAGGAGCAAGGACGCACCGGCCACAGCCGCACAGATGGAGCAGACGATCTCAGCGGACAACTTGCAACTGATGAGCAGTCCGTTGGCAAGACGACCCAGCAGGCCACCGACGCCGTTCATACTGAGTATAAGGGCGGCACTAGAGGGCGCCACACCGATACTCTGCGCGCGTGGAATGATGAACAGCGGGGTACCAAAGTAAGAAATGCTGGCCGTGAGTGCAAGAGGACACAGCAGGCTGTAGCGGTAGCTTTTGCGAAAAACAGTCAGTCCAAGCTCTGATGACACTTTATTGATGAAACTGACTTTCGGTTTGGGCTCGCTGGGGCCGGTTTGCAGAGACTCGTAGCCGCCTGATTTCCTGTCTTCAGCATTGGTGTATTTCACAAAGGAGCTCGACGTGATATCCAGACCACCAGACGAAGCATCGGTTGCTGATTCCATCTCAACTACGTCATCGTTTCCGATTACGGGTTGAAGCTGCCTGTTCAACAAATCTTCCTCCGTTTCCTCAGTGAGGTTGTCACTGATATTGATGATATTGATATCCGGTTCTGCTTTTACGTGCTTGCGAGGTGGCCGGAAAAGTGTCGCGAATACCACGATGTTTGCAGCAATGGCCGAGATAATAAGCATCGCCCCTCTCCAGCCATAACTCATCAGGAGGAGTTGGATGAGTGGCGGCATGGCCATTTTCCCTGTGCCGCAGCCAGCGTATGCCAAAGAGTTGGCGGTCTTGTATTTCTTCTTGAAGTTTAACGCGACCGCAACCACAGCGGTGTTGACAGTAATTCCAATGCCAGCACCTGCAGTATAAACGGAAACACACTACATGCAGGATATTCTTTTGACAGGGAATAGGGCGGTGAAGCCACGGCGCGAATTGAGCAGAGACTACAAACGCCAATAGAATTCAGGCTTTTCAAAGGGCTAACACTATGGTTAAAAGAGGCTACACCCATTTATAAAGACACAATTTGGCTTTTGAGAGTCATGCCTCCATGCTGAATTATTATATTGATGACTTTATTGCTTCTAGTGGAACTTACACTCTAAAAAAATATCCCGCGTCAGACTTGACCAGGAATCCGGTCTTGGGCCTGACACTTTTCCAAGTCAAAATGACACTTTTCCGGGTCATAATTACACTTCTTTGACTCATTTTCCGGGTCATTTGAACCGGAAAAGTGTAAAATGGCAAAATCTCTTTTGTGAGTTCGAAAAAGAACCGGAGGGTACTCAACGTTTCGGACAGTATGCTCTGCCCGTCGTCAGGATCGAGACTGAGGGATTCCAACGGTGAAGTGGGGTTATATGGTGCCTGGAAGCCTTACCCTTTCACCATGCAAACCTTCAAATCTCATCGGAAAAGTGTCATTCATTGACCCAGGAAAGTATCAGGCGCATAGGAAACGAATTCCGGATCAACTTTGACCTGGGACTTTGTGTGAATATCTGAAAGTTGTGTAAATATCTGAAACCGAATTTGAAATACCTGCGATTGCAGCCGTGACGTACAGCTGAGATATGTCTCGCACCCAAACGCTTCCGAAGGTACCGGTCACTGCCAGCAAACCCCCAATGACTCCGGTCAATTTGCAGCCGAAGCGTTTGTTCAAAAACCCGCCAATCAGATCTAAACAGGCAGGAAAACCAAACTCGGTCAGTGTACATGCAGTGGCGTAAATAAGGGACGCACGATGATAAAAAAAAGAAGCGCTTCTTCATTGTTTGAAACCTATTTATGTCCCGTCAAGAAAATGAATGCCCCCACCTCTACCCTACTGGGGAACATAGGTATTGGGGAACATCGGGTAGACCCCGCAAAATTGTACTCTTCTTCTTCCTTACAAGTGCAGACTTATGGCTTAAGATAAACGCACTGCCACTAAAACACCGGGGCGAACCCCTTCTCTTTGTTACTGGATTCTTTAGGGAGCATTATACAGCACACGGGTCCTACGGCTTTACGTCCCGTCCGAAGGACGAAGCAATCATGGTTCAATGTCTTGCTTAAGGACACAAGTGTCAAGACCGGGACTCGAACCCACACTCTGCTGATTAGAAACACCACGGAGTTTGAGTCCGGTGCAGTCCAGTAACCGCTCGGCAGGGGAGGCGGAACCGAGGGGGGGGGGATTTGCCCCCCCCCCCCAGATTTTCCCCAAGTGCCCCTTTTGCGACCACAAATGTGCCCCCTCGAGTATTAAAGTGCCCCCTCGAAATGAAAGGCCAAGTGTCCGGTGGAAAAAACGTGTCGACATTTCAGCACGGGTTTGCAAGTGCCCCTTTTTGGTGATGCCCCCCCCCCCCCCCCCCCCCCCAGTTTCAAACCCGTTCCGCCGCCGCTGCCGCTCGGCCATGACTCCACAATAACTCACGCCTCTATGGTGTAGATGTATGATTGACTGAATAAGAGCGCTGGAACATGTTGTGCATGGCCACCAACAGTAATATGAGATTATTTAAGCGATCTATGAACTTTGCTTCCAGGTAAAGAAATCAAAGATTGTCAAAATGGATTTTTGAATTATAGAATGAGTTTTCACATCTGTTTGTAAAAATAATATGACGTACGTTGTTGCAGCGGCCTTATTCACCGAAAAGTGGCCCGTTCGTATACTTACTGCTGAAATTGGCGACGGATGCCAAGATACTTTGGACGGCTGCAGTCTCCTGAGCGTTCGTGTCGAACTCATCTCTCCAGCTCAGAAAGAAGACATCACAACTCCTTGCGCCGCATTCCTGAATGGCTAGGTTTAAATGGGCAGCAATAACGACAATAACCCCCCATCTGTTGTTAGTCTGCTCCAGTCCAAGGGGTTGCGATGATGCCTTTTTGCCTGTTGCCATTCCGATATTTCTGGGATTCAAGAGAATAGACACGACATGCTTGTACAGGATGAAAAAATGACTACTTTTACATAATTGGCATTTTCCCAGCAACCCGAAGTGCTATTTTCATGATTGTTTTCAGTATTGAAAGAAAAAGCTCACACCTTTAATCCCATACTCAGAACATAAAAATCCACCGATCCCTCTTTTTTTAAAGGCAAATGTTGTAGGCTTGCATTTATTTGGGGTCGGCCTGTATATCAAACTTACCTTATTTTCTGATTCCAAGTTGGTTCAATGTTGCAGTCGTCCTGTCCTCCAATGCAATATTCATCAGCCAGCTGTTCTCAACAATGGCAACTATGTATAGGAAACGCAATATTGCACGATTGTATCTGAACAGTTATAATATACAGTCTAAACCAAACAATCACACGTCTATACAGTCTAAATAGCTCTGTGTAAGGCCAATTTTTATGCAGCAGTTGCCCCTTGGACGCAATTATGCAAATAACACTGATCTACCAATGCAATGGCCACAATACGTACATCAATAGGACCTTGTAACAAAGTTAAATTATAATAATGCTATGGGTGAGCGGACAGTAAAGAGTTTGATGATCTGTTGATTATTAAAGGGAACTACAGGACTGGTGCGCGCCATCTATTGAAGGTGACGTTCGTCTGCAGCCTGCTTAGTGTTTACCTATAGGTGTGGGTCAAAGAAAATCCACCTAATATCTAACTTTTTGGAGAACATTGATGTTTCATTCCTCTGTTTGATTACATTTGACACGGGTGTCGTGTTATTCTTGGGGGAGGGTACAAAACATCATGGCTAATTAAGTCCAATTCACATACAACAGCCAAATTTGATCAAAAATGATGAACCAAAAATATATTAGTCAAAATTCAACAAATTACATGTAATTAATTAAATATTCACTAAATCAAGTGGGACAAAAAGTGATGTCAATGGAAACTTTAATTTTCTGTTCGGGCATTTTTTTTTTTTTATGTGTGCACTGTCTCATCTCAATTTGTGTGCCGAACATCCGGATTCATCTGGAATATTTTACAAATCTTAAGTTTATCTGGTTGTGATTCATCGCTTCATTTCCGTTAACGTTAGTCGCCGTCATCTAACATGAACGGGGGCGGGGGAGCTACGGCGCACCTGTCAGCGGCCAGCCCGCTTCATGGACACCGTCCTCGAGCAACGAAGCAACCCAGGCGTCCAAAGGCCATGCGTGAATCTGCGTCGGGTCGTCAAAGGAATCCTGTAATATATGACGACATGAACGTTTAATATTGCGGCGACCATTTATTGTACGACCGCGGTCTGCCGCTGTAGTATACTCACTACATCCACTGTCGTTGCAGGTCAGTAAATAGGCCCGAAATCTGCGTGAATCTGCGTCGTGAATCTGCGTCGTGAATCTGCGTCGGGTCGTCAAAGGAATCCTGCAATATATGACGACATGAACGTTTAATATTGCGGCGACCATTTATTGTACGACCGCGGTCTGCCGCTGTAGTATACTCACTACATCCACTGTCGTTGCAGGTCAGTAAATAGGCCCGAAATTGCCCTCGCCGGCCAATTCACGACTTGCTTGCCCTCATTTTTTTTGCTATTGTGATGTGGGCCATGAACTTCAGGCAGGGTTTGTGTAAAAAAAAAATAAGGGGAACCGTACAAGCCCCCAGGGCGGTCTTTTTCATAATGACACTTTTTTGGCGATGGGTAATCATCATTGTGTAAAATAACCATCTATGACACGACGAATAGCGCCACCTTTTGTCCGAAAGTGCCGACATGGGGAATTCCCGCTCAACAAATGTGCAATAACCATTGATGAGAACGCCCTTTCCCGACTATCTGCTGAGGAATGCTTCATATGGTTAATTACATGCATACGTGTAATATACTATCTACTACTAGAGTACTAGTACTAGTAGATGAACTGTCACGGGATATACTTGGACTGGAGTGAAAAACGAGCATTGTGCGGATAAGTAAGTCAGAAGACTTGTATTAAACCTGTAAACCCATGCAGGTACGTTTCCCGGTAGCCCCACTAATGTGGCCGCGGTATGCTGCGCTGAACTTCAGCGCAGCATACCGCGGCCACACTAGTGGGGCTAGTTTCCCGGTAACCTTCCTCGCTCTTCCACTGCTAGCATGTAGTGCTAGCTCTACTGAGTGGAGCGTTGAACTACCGTAGTTCAACGCTCCACTTAGTAGAGCTAGTAATTAGTAGTATAGTGCTAACCATGGAGGAATAAGAACGGTATAACAATCCAACACAAGCACCGTCTGACCACAGTAGCGAAAGCTGTGCTGAATCCGTCGTTGAACATGTTGAAAGCGGGACTCACTAGTCTTGATGATTGATGCCGTGCCGAATAGATTGACGCTGGCACTGTACACTGATTATGGTGGCATGCCTAATATAGTGATAGCCTGACCTAGGCCTAGTCCGAGTAACTAGGACTCTACGGATCGCTTTTTTAACATTTGGACATGGTCGGGCGATAGTAATGATAGTACTTAGTAGTCCTAAGTATGTGGCCGTATATGGTAACCATTAATGTGTTTTTCATGACCATTTTCACTCGTACCCCCAATCAAAATCGTCAGATTTCACCACAAAAACAGTCTTCAAAGTTCAAACTGCCTTATGCGCCCCTATATACAAATGGTGGTGGTTACTGGTTAGGTTCACATACCTAGTAAAATCTGGACTTTTCCAGTTCACTTGGCTACGCCTCATGAAATGGAAAAGTCCAGATTTTATCGAGCGATAATATTCCTCCCATTCCACACTGAGCCACTCAATATTTGTATAATAACATGCTGCAGGTCACGCTGCCAGCATGCTTTTGCACGTTAGCATCGCCATATTGGAAGTTAGTTACACTCAAACGTGTACAAGCAAGCAAGCCTACAAATTTCCTCTGGAAAATACATGCAAAGTTAAAGGGAATATACATCATTTGCTTTTGCTGTAATGTTCAGAAATGGATGGAATTGGGGGATTGGAAATATATAGCAAATATAGTTACACTGACATTTTTGAGGTTTTGGGTTCGAAAATGCTATAATTATATAAAAACCAAGAAAAACAATCATTTTCCTGAGTCTGGTTCCAGGGAACCAGTCTAGCTGGCTTGTACCCGTTCATAGGTGTGTAATCGATTGCAAACAAGTGCGATGGTCAACTGGGGCCAGTATTTGAAAAAAAGCCAGTTTTTTTCCAACGCTAATCGGCCGATCAGCGTTGGAAATTGATACAAAAATACCACTTTTCTTGAAAATGACAGTGCACCAGGTGCCATGATTTTACAGGATGCTTTACACTGTCATTCACTAACAGTCCAGCAAGGTATTTCAAAATGATTTGGTAGTTTTATTTTTTGATGTTTGCAAATGTTGTATTTTCCCTTTAAGTAGACGTCTGTGGAACTGCCTATAGATGTGTTTTCATTGCTAATATTTGAGAAGGCATGAGTGGTCTTACAAAATGTAAATATCTAACTAGAAGGAAAGTCTGAATGTAAAATTTACAAAAAAACAAACAATGCCCTCCTTGTCAAGTTAAGATGGTGGCAGTGTGGCCTCATTTACGGAGGTAGTCCAGTAAATTGGCCACATTTATTGGGTTATCCACTCTCATCATGTTCATGTGTTTACTTCCCGCTCATACTATAGTCATACATGTATGCAGAGAAAACGTGTCTTAATTCTCCATAGATCATTTCAGGGAAACTGCCATCTTTGTGATTTATTTGGTAAGGCCAAAACATTAATCAGTTCTGATTCTGATTTATTTGAAAATGGGGTAGGGAGGGTTTTTTTTGAGGGGGGGGGGGCAAATTTGTTTTGTGAGGTCATATGGAGGTGTCTGCATGTAGTCAAGGGCGGTCATTAATAATTTTCTGGTTTTGTGCTCATTTTGCCCCCCCCCCCCGCCCCCCCCCCCCCAAAAAAAAAATAAAACATAAAAAAATTGGGGTAGGGGCTTTCAAAATAGGGTAGGTAGGGTAATCAGAAGCAGAACAAATTTTTTTTTGGCCTAATTTTTTGGGTCATTTCAGTGAACATAGTCCCGTTACGCTGAAGATTAGCCCATCAACAAAAATTACCACGTAATCACAAAGAGGGCGGTATCTGTGAAAAAAATTTACGGTCAGATTCCTTCTTATTCCTTATTTATTGACTGTTAAAGAACTTTCAGCTGATGACTTGGGATCCAAAGGAGAGAGATTAGGAGCCGCAGGATTTCGTCTCAAGATTTGTAAGGTATGGTCATTTGCATCCAATCTTGTCTTAAATCTGCAATTTAAACCTTTTTTGCAGAACTTGAAAGCAGATGATTTTGTCAAACCATTTATGCATCCCCGGCCCCACAAACAATGCATACATTAATTGATTTCAAAAAAATGGAAAAAAGAAAGGCAATTTTAAAAAGTAAATAAACAAGAAATAAATGAAATGTTTTTGAGCTACAAAAAAAAAACCACAGCAAATCTGGTTCACATGGTGTTCAAAGAAGGTTTTATGCACAAACATGTTTTATGCAGGTCTACAACTTCCAAACAAGGCTGAGTCATCCTTAATGAAATGATTCCAGATTTCAACATTTGTTCTGTTGTGGGATTTTGACATCCTCAAATAAACTTCCTGGAGTTTCAGCAAGTCAGGGGCCACTGTTATTTAACGTCCCTCTCTTATCAAATCATAGTTATCTAATGATTAAATAAAACATCATTTGTTGTTTGTTCAATAGGTGCACTGGAACCTGACAGTCAAAATGGCAGATGTAAATTCAGTTCTTGGTAGCATCAGCAGGAAGTTTCTGGAGTGCCCCATATGCCATGGGAGATACCAGCAGCCAAAAGCGCTCAACTGCCTGCACACTTTCTGCCAAGCATGCCTCGTAACATTGCATGAATATGCGTCACACGGGAGTTTTGCCAGTGCCTCCATTCAGTGCCCCATCTGCAATCAAAAATCTGATTTGCCCAGGGAGGGTGTGGCAAAGTTGAAGACCAACTTTCATCTAGTCGGCCTGCTTGAAGAGATCACTGTTCAAGAGAGGGCAGCTCAGGTCAGCAACATGAAGATCTGCGGGTCCTGTGAACAAGAGAAGAGGGCTGTGTCTAGATGCATTGACTGTAGTATGGATCTTTGCCTCAACTGCCAGACAGTTCCCCGCCACATGGCTGCTGTATTGGCACAGCACACTGTCGCTTCACTGGAGGAACTCAGTTGCGGAAAGATTGCCGACAGTGTTAGGAAGCAGAGGGGAATGCCAGAATGCCCAAAGCACCCGGCTAACAAGAAACTATTTTTTTGTGAAACATGCGAGGAACTGATGTGCAAAGATTGTTCTGCTGATCATGAGAGAAAAGATGCAAGCAACACTCCTCATCCGATTCTTGACTTGGAATCAGCAGCTTCAAACAGGAGGAAGTCTACCGAAGAGGTACTGGCCAAGCTCCAGCTAATTCGCTCTGACTTTATATCCTCTTTAGACACCATTGGATTGACGAGTCAAAAATTTGATGATAACCTTGATAGTATGAGGAAGCATGTACAGGAATTTTCTAGCAAAGTCCGTGATGATGTTTCTTCTCAAGAAGCACAACTCCTCTTTCAGATTTCACAAATTTCTAAAGTGCAAAAAGAAAAAATTAGCGACAGACATAAAACCATCAAGTCGTCCATAGAGCAGATGACAGACACCCTGGAAGCCGCAGACGCCATTTGTAAAACTTCAGAAGACTGTGATTTCCTGGCAATGTATCCTCTAATCAAAAAAGCCTTGGAAAGCCATTCAAGCAAGAAGCCATATGACAATAAATTACCAAACTGGGAGTTCAAAGAAAGACAGGGATTGCTGCGCATTGGTACTTTGGTAAATAGAGAGACGCAACTGTTTCAGCCACTTGAGGAAATCAAGAAATTGTTACCTGAGGAAAGTAAGTATCCAGAATACCGCATAATGTTTAAGATGCATACATAAATGTCCAGACATACCGGTACTGTTAAGTTTTCCCTGTCCATTCAATCTTTTTATGGCACATACCGGTACACTCAACCAATCTTGTCAAACTTCTCAAACCTGACGAGTCTTTTATAATATAATTTTTCTTCTCTTTTACAAAGCTTCATCCGCATTCGGACAACAGGCGAATATGGGCGAATGTGGCAGCTCTTGGAACATGACTTCTCAACAGACAAAGATGGCACTCACAACAAAAAGTAGGAATAAAAAAAAGAATCCCAGTTCAGTGACCAGCACAAGTGCTGCTTGGTCTACAGGATGTAGCTTTGGACAAGCTGCATCAGGAACCAGTGCAACCAAAGCCACCACGTCTTCTGGGTTTGGCATAGGGACCAGGGCAAACACAAGTGAGGTCTCTAGCTTTCACCAGTTGGCTGGGGCTGAGAGAAGCACAGTAACCAAATCTTCAGGATTTGGTTTCGGACAGTCTGCAACTGCAAACTGTGCCAAAATCACAACTAGGTCTTTTGGAGGATTGAGCTTTGGACAGTCAGCCCCTGTCACTAACTCCACCACAGTCCCCTCTATATTGGGATTTGGTACTAGACAGACTAAATCAGGAACCAGCACAACCACAGCC
The DNA here is from genome assembly GCF_015706575.1 of Patiria miniata. NCBI lineage: Eukaryota > Metazoa > Echinodermata > Asteroidea > Valvatida > Asterinidae > Patiria > Patiria miniata. The sequence goes on from NW_024037071.1 coordinate 7,867,076, forward strand.
ACCCCTTCATCAGGATTCAGCTTTGGACTTGCACCTTCTGCAGCCATCAAAGGCACAGCCCAGTCAGCCAGGGGATTTAGCTTTGGACAGTCTGCATCTTTCACACAACCAGCCACAACAAACTCTCATTTTGGATTTGGCCGTGTACAGGCCAAATCAACAACCAACATGGCCACCCCCACCTGCACATCAGGATTCAGCTTTGGACATGCACCAGATACAACCAGCAAACCTGCAACCAGTCCTTTTAGAGGATTTAGCTTTGGACAACCTACTCCCGTCTCCAACACAACTGAAGCCACAGGTGCTGTAGGATTTAATGGTTCCAATAAAGAGATGCCAACAGGTACCAGTACCACGAGAGGAACTTCGTCATTAGGATTTGGCTTTGGGCATCAGTTACTTGCAACCAGCAAAGTAACAACGAAGTCATTTGGAGGATTAAGCCACACAGTCACAGTGACCTCTACTTCAGGATCGGGTTCCGGACAGATCACATCAGGAACAACCACTACGAGCTGTACCTCAGGATTTTTCTTTGGCCAGCCACTTCTATCCAGCAAAGATACAACCAAGACTTTTGGAGGTCCATTCTTTGGACAGCCTGCACCTGCCACTAACACAACCACAGCCACAAGAACTTCGGAATTGGGCTTTGCACAGACCGCTTCAGAAACCATCCCAACCTTAGCTAACTCAGGATTCAGTATGGGACAGGAACAACTTGCAAGCAGCAAACCAACAGCTCAGTCATTTGGAGGGTTTGGCTTTGGGCAGACTGCAGCTGTCACCAAAACAACAAAAGTCACCTCTACTTTAGGATTTGATTCTGGACAAACCGAACCAGGAGCCGGTACAACTACAGCATGCACTGCTTCAGGATTTTGCTTTGGACAGCCACCACTTGCAAACAGCAAAGCCACAACCAAGTCTTATGGAGGCTTTAGCTTTGGAGGGTCTGCAGCTGTCACCAACACAACCACAGCCACCTTTACTTCTCGATTTGGTTCCGGACAGACCACACCAGGAACTAGCGCAACAACAGCAACCACAGCTTCACAATTATTGTTTGGACAGCCATTTCCTGCAGCCAGCCACGCCGTTACCCAGACTTTTCAAGAATTTAACTTTGGACAGTCTGCGCCTGCTATGAACATAACCAAAACCAGCCCTGCTTCAGGATTCAGTTTCGGGCTGTTACCACCCCAAATCAGCTCATCTATAGCTGCTTCTACATGTACCTCGGAACATGGCTTAGGACAGTCCTCACTTGGCGCCAAGACCACCACAACAGTATCTGCTTCCTGTACTGGTCGAACCACACCTCTGTCTTCAGGATCCTTCTCAGGACAGCCAGCATCAGAGACCCCATTAACCATTACCAAAAGTAAAGGATTTGGTTCGGGGCAGACTCCAGTGGGAAGTAGCAAAACTACAAAGCAGTCTTCCGGAGAAGTTCGCTTTGCCTCTGGAACCTGCTCAACCCCAGCCATATTTTCCAGATTGAACTTTGGCGTTTCGGCTCCTGGGACCAGCTCATGTGAAGCTCAGTCTGCATCAGGATTCAACTTCAAACTGTCCACCGTTGGGACAAGCTCCAATGGCACTCAGTCTGCAGGACTTGCCTTCAAACAATCTACTTACGGAACAAATGACCTAACCACAGTTGTGTCATCACTACCAAGGAACATCTCTTCTGCAGTTGGCTCTTCCACATTTGGTGGAGCAAGACCCAAAACAACTGCACGGGCGACCACCAAAACCACATCAAACTCATTAGAATTTGACTCGAAAAAGGGGGCGCCCGATTCATACTGCCCATTTGTCTTCAAACCATTCAAGCCAGAGACATGCAGAGCATCCACTGCCCAGATGGCAGCAACAGGGACAACAACCACATCTGGATCAAGAGGCTTTGGTCTCGCACCACTAGCAACAGAGACTAGCAAACCAAAACCTGTGTTGGACAAGAAATCAGGTAAATTTTGTTCAAGATGAAATCTTTCATTAGGCCAAAAAAAAAAAGTCTCCGGTTTCTGGTATGGAGCATGCCCAAAAAGTGGTGCAGTGACGCGGCTTTTTTTTTTTTTACCTGTTTTTTTTGCTTCAAATGTCGGCTGATGACTGCAAATGGTGCCCGACTAAACTTAGTGCAAATATTATGGGAGACCAGAGAGGCCACATAAAGCTTATTCTCGATCATAACCCCATCTAAAAACACGTTAAAATTGTGCAGCAGAAGGATTCCAGTCAAACCAGTGAGTTTGGCGGTTTTGAGACATCATCTTTCATTGAAAAAAAAGTTTTCATTTTGCCGACGTGCATGGCTACGGCGACGCGTGCGCATACCAGAAACCGGAGACTTTTTTCTTTTGGCCTTAGCATTAGTTTTTCTGTAGAAACTTGCTGAGAATCCAATGTATTTTTTTTATAGTGTACATGTTAATATAAACGGTACATACAATTCCCATTGGTAAAATAATCAACAATTGTTGATCCTCAAAATTGCAAATGAAGTTGTTACAATTTATTGAACATGTAGTGTTCCTTCTATGTTTCGTTAATGCAGGAGAACATCCTGACAACCATGTCAACTCTTGGGATCCTAATATCTCAAAAGCATTTTCTGAGCCTCCAGGTAGCAGCAACGCCAGCCATGCCCAGAAGCTGAAGTCAGAGGACGTGGCTAGTATTACGACAAACTCATCTAGCGAAGAGGAGGATACAGCAGTAGGTAGCAAAGATGACAGCACCTCAGCGAAGCAGGACAACATCCCATTTGAACCAGTCACCCACATTTCCGAGCAGGTGATATGACTGTCTTAAACACTGACATATATTCAAAGCATTTGCTTCATTAAAACTAGGAAAAAGATTGAGAGCTCTAGATGATAGATTCTTGTCGATTTCTTGTTGTATGAAAAGGCATGGAAACACACAATTGAATGCGAGGCATTCAACTGTGTGTTGCAATGCCCATTGAAAAACTCGCTAAAAGCAACCTTTAGTTTTGGGGTTTCAGGAGCTTCAGTGCTTGCACTCTCATTATTTCTTACACAGAAGTTCCCATGACAAAACGTATATTTCAGATTTTCGTTCACCAAGAAAAGTAATAAGGATGATTATAAAAACTGCTTAGTTTCTTTTTGTGCCAGGTGTATAGGGTCATGCACTTTCTTTACTGCATTATAAGACCACCTAGCACTTCTTCAAGTCTAATACTTAATTCCTTTTCTTTTTTGTAATCAGGCAACATCATCACCTTCTGTGGCTGAAGCGGAGAGCCCTTCGACGTCTGACTCCGAGTTGTAACGAGTCACTGATTTTTGTGACTCGAGTTGAGTCGAGTCATTTAATAGAAGTGACTCGAGTCGGGTCGATTCATTTTAAAGAAGTGACTCAAGTTGAGTCGAGTCATTAGGTCAAGAAGGTCGAGTCGAGTCAAGTCAAATATTTAGCTTGAGTCAATTTTAGTCACAAATATTTGAACGCTATAAAACAAATAAAGACAAGAGAGAAAGTCATTTGTATAACAAATATTTAACAAGAATTGAAACTCATGGTTTGGCTTTGGGTCTAGATTTCTTATTGCCGATCGCTGACATCAAAACCAAATTGCATTTAAATACGAAACTGTTTCTGATTATTTAAAAGTAAGCATGTACCTACATGTATTAAATTTTTAAAAGAAAGGGCATAAATTTACTATTTAGCTGGTGTTGGAAACGAAGAGCAATTAAAAGAAATTTCCCAATTAAGTCAATGATGAAACAAAGAATTTGAAAATGTTTTTAAAATCCAGTTCCTGGATAGTATTTTATGTGTTCAGAATCATGAGGTGAGAGTCTGAGACATGACACATCACACACTATTTGTAAATGACAAGCGGTCGCTCTGCCGTACTGTATTTGAAAAGTGACGTGAATATAAAATTTGCACCGTACGGCATAAGCCATTGCAAATATTTTTCGCAAGGTTTTGTTTTTATTTTTAGGACTTGAGTCTTATTAGCCTTCGCCCAAGTCGAGTCAAGTCTTCTGATAAAAGACTCGAGTTGAGTCAAGTCATTTGCTCCCAGTGACTCGAGTCGAGTCACCAAAAATTGTGACTCAATTAGTCGGACTTTAGTCGAGTCATTGACTCGAGTCATTACAAATTCTGGTCTGAATCATTTGTCCTGAATTGCAACACCACAGCCAAACTTGATGTGGATTAAACAAAAAACTCCGAATATTAATATGTTCTGCTTAAACTGCAGCAGGATCTCAATTATTTTTAGTGGGGTTAAAGTGGATTCCATCAGCTTTCTATCAAAGGTTTTTTGTGACATATAACACTCTAGAGACTTCAGTCGAAATTCTTTTCTTTCTAGAAAGTTGAGAGTAGCCTTCAGGGTACAGAGTGCTTCTAATTTTTAAGCTCCAAAATATTATTATAGGAAGGAGGTTTTATGAATAAGTTTTAAGAAAATAGCCTCCCAAATATCCTCTCCAACAACCATTTCAATTCATGACAGAAAATGCCTGAACACATTTGATGTTGGTTTAGCAAACTGCAAGTAAAACAAGTGCACAGTCTCTTATTCTAATAAATCTGAAAATTTTTCTGGCTTTGTCTTGTAAAACTTGTCGCTGTTTTCAGTTGGAAGTAGACATTTGTAATTTATATTAATGTAGATTTTGAGGCATCCATGAATGAAATAATAGCTTACAAAAATCGAATTTAATCAACTCGAACTGGAAACGTGCTTTACTAGGATCAAGGGAACAGTTTTACAACCTGTCCTGGTTGCATCTTCAGATCACAATGTGTAACCTTGCGATAAATGGCTGACAATAAATGTTATACTTCTGCATAATGTTATCTGTAATATAATGTTATTCTTCAAAGGAAATAAAAAGGAACTTGAGACTACATACATGTACCTCCAATTTGCTTTTCCTGCATAATATTTACAAATACATGTGTACAAAAGTAGTTGCTGGATGCACAAGTTAGCAAAAGCAGCACACGTGTGAATATGTGCGCGCCGCGCCAGCGCAGCATGTGCTCTAGCCACGCGTACGCTGCTGTTATTACTTTTGACCAATCAGCACAGAGCCTGAAAGTTTACCTGGCCTTGGTGGCGCGCTTCCGGAACCCTTGAATGGGAAAATTAACTTGCAGAAAATCTACGCAATTTGCAATTGCTTTTGATGCATTGATTTCTTAAGAAAATCACCCTCGAAAAAGGCATCTGACGTGAAAGATAAATTTGTATCGTGTCGAAAATCGACCTCGCACTTCCGAAAATCTAAATTACATGTGGACGAGAGGAACTCGGTGTACTTGCACAAAGATGAACGTTTATGGGAAATCATTTTGTGGCGGTAATTGGGTGAAAACTAAAGCTTTAAATAGGAGACATATAAACATGTCTTTTAGGATGTACGTTTTAAAACAAAGAGAAGCTCGCTGATGGTGACCTTTTACTTTTAGGCTCCATTCATGAGATCCACAAATTGTTGGCGCAAAATGTGTACGGGTCCGGTGCCGTGCTCAAACCAGATTATGCACGAGGGTGCCCTATCCAATTAACCCCCATCCCACCGACATGCAGGACATGCGAGAAGGTAAACAAACAAAAAGAGTGCTTCCCCCCCCCCCCCGGCCATCCCACCTGTCCCAATATTTTTAAGTTCCAAAGATTATTAGAAAATGGAGGAACCTGGCGGGAAAAAACACGATATCTTGGGGGGGGGACGCATGGGCGTCGCGAGGGGGGGGCAAGGGGGGGCACTTGCCCCCCCCCTGGAAAAGCAAAAAAAAAAAAAAAAAAAAAGGAAGAAAAAAGAAAAAGAAAAAAAGAAAAAGAAAAAGAGGCGCGAAGACAAAGTGGTGTAAATTTCATGTGTTGGGGGGGGGGGGCAAAATTTCCCTGCCCCCCTCTAAAACTGATAAATCGAGAATGTGTTGAGAAATACAAGCATTTTTTGGCAAAAAAATTTTTTTGCCCCCCTCTAGAAAAAATCCTGGCGACGCCCATGGGACGGGTGGTTCCCATGAATCTCGGAATGTTGACTGGACATTCGCCGCTATGCGCATCATCATCCAGTTTGACTTCGCGCCGGTGCCGTGCAACTTGAAGCGTGGAGGACTGTGAAGCCAGTCTAGTATTTAATGGTATTGCGTGGCTGGGGATTTCCCCTGGCCACGCAATTACGTGCACGACATGGAAACGCCTATAGCCCAGGTTCAAAGTGCGTTTGCCTCCGTACATTATAGATAGGACGACCGGTGTGTCCGTGCAGGCACACAAACTAAGTTTTGTCATGTACTTGTACCATGCGTTACATACAAGTTACTACACATATAGCTCCATGATTGATTGTACCCTATCCTAGCCCGGCACGTGATGCATAACGATTTTTATACTGAATCGGTGTGGGACAGTTTCCCTTTCGATTGATTTTGAAAAGGTAAGATCGACTTTTTTAAACAGATCAGAATGTTATTTAAATGTTCGTCGTCTTTTCGGTAATCGTCGAGTTTAGGACATAAGGACCCTGTTCACAGAGAACGAAAAGGCACTTTGATGTTTTTGGACTTACAATTCCATGTAGTATTACTTTTAGCTGGAATTAAGCTCATCAGAAATTCAATCATCAGAAATTCACATTTAACAAAACATGTGAATTTCTGATGAGCGTGTTAAGCTGCACTGCAGTTACTCAAGCTAATAAATATGGATAACTTCGCCTACCTGAACATTTGACTACAATACAAGCAGGAAAAGGCACTTTATGTAATTGGAATCATCTAACTTAGTTCACTAATTCCATGTTGAATATCAGCTAGAATTTTGTGGAAAGAGGGCATCATGTGCACTAGATGAACTCTGCATATAACTTTTAACCTATGAAGCGGATGTTAGACGTCGACCTATATGTATGTGGTATGCTAGTATGTACATGGGGGAAGAGGATTATACTTATACTTTTGTTATAGATCGTGTGCTATTTCCACATTGTTATTATACTAAAACTAAAAGGTATGTGTAGGCCTATGATGGCAGGTGATAGGGATATGCAATATATTTCCTGAAATTTAAGACAGAAATGTAAAAAAAAAAATCCATTTGGGCCCCCTTCTGTTGGTTGCCCTCCCCCCCCCCCTCCCCCTTGGATCTGCCAGTGGGTGGATCGGAACAAGTTAGTCAAGTCAGTTATTGTCTGTATCAAACTTAAATGTGTCACATGGGTGATGCATGCATGGTCCTTTTTTTGTTTTTATTTCCAGGTATTTGTGTATTGTGACGGGGACTTTCCCATTTTGAAACACGATGGCAGATGTAGCAACCACTCAGTTAATAAGCATCAGTAAGACATCCCTTGTGTGCTCCATCTGCAATGGGAGATACAAGGAGCCCAAACTCTTGCTGTGCTTGCACAGCTTCTGTCAAAAATGCCTGGCTGAGAAGTTTAAACCTCAAACAGGTTTTTCTCAGCGACGTACGTGTATTGAGTGCCCCATCTGCGAAGAAGAAACTGACATCCCTGATAACAACGTTGCCAACCTGAAAACCAATTTTCACCTTGTTGGCTTGATTGAAGATGCCCGAGTCCAAGAGGAAGTGTTGCAAAATACTTCTCAAAGAAAGGCTTTGGTTTGTGAGGCTTGTGACCAAAAGAACAGAGCAGTGTCACGATGCCTTGACTGCAGCATGTTCCTTTGCAAGCACTGTCAGACAGCTCACCGCCGCATTCCTGCATGTTCGCAGCACAGAGTTGCTGCATTGGATGACCTGACTTGCGGCAAGAAAGCCCAGGCTGTCAAGAAGCAGCAAGGCCTGGCAGGATGCAGCAAACACCCTGGTTGCAGAGAGCGAAGCGGTATTTACTGTGAAACTTGCAAGGAGTTACTGTGCAAAGAGTGTGTAGCTCTTAAACTTGAAAGAAGCGGAACCAGGAATGTTCAAGATTGTCATCCGAACCATCAGTCCAGCAGAGTAGAATCCGCTGCTACCAAGAAGAGATCGGCAGTGAGACAAATGATATCCCAACTTGGGAATCAAAGACTATCCGAGTTCAAATCTGCTGCCCAAAGCATGGTGACCAAAGGCTCCGACTTTGACAATCACACTTTCCAACTAGAGCAACAGGTCAAGAGATTTGCCAACAAGGTCCGTGTGGACATTTGCGCAGAGGAAGCAAGTCTCCTCCAGACCATATCCAAAATACGTCGGGACCAAGCAAAAATCTTGGACAACTGTGGGGCAAAGATGAACACTGCGATCGAATGCATGCTTGATGCCACTGAAGCAGCGCAGGAGATTGTGGACAGTTCAGAAGATGGTGATTTCCTTATGTTGTGTCCTCTAATTGAAAAAGGCTTGGAGAGTCACATAAACATGAGGCCTGAAGATATTTTTCAAGGGTTACCCCACTGGACATTTGACGAAAACACATTGGGAACACTGGGATCATTGCGAGATTCTTCAGGCTACAGTTATGGACAAGGTATCTTTTGCTGTCAATTATCCCCATGCTTGAATTCATAACCTTTTATCTTTGAAGTGTAATCATGATATCAATTTCATTGAGGGCAATATTATATAATCAACGCCTCATCATATAGCTCGAGTAACTCCAGCTCCAATGCTCATTTTTTTTTCTGGCCTCTTAGAATCTAGTATCTACAACATAGTTTTAGCTCCCGCTCTAAACGTCGAATTCCTGATGAGCATTGGAAGCTGGAGTTACTCAAGCTTAGCCGCATCATATATTTGCTGCTTTATTGACAACTGTGCTACCTTGATAAATTTAGATGAATAGTACAAATTGTTTGGGGGAATTTTCATCATATGGGCTTATATTCAGGAGTCGGCCATATCAAATTGAAAGCAAGGTAAAATCTGAATTTTAAAAAACAATTGAAAGTGAGGCTAGTGTGGAACATATAGTCAGGCACCACTGATCCCATTCAACAGTTCACAATTTATATAATCCATTCAGGGAACATGACCTAAATGGCTCCTCGTGAATAAGGTCCATTTTTGTTGAACAAAACTTTTTTTGGAGCCATGCAATTTTATAAAAAGAATATTCTCTCCCAAACTTTTTTAACTGTTCTCTTTCATGCAGGGTCATCCTTTGCAGATGCATGTGCTCAGCCACGGCAAGTTCCATTTGGAGCATTTGGTTATTCAAGTACGTATAATGTTTAATTAACGGGGGGGGGGGGGGGGGGGGGGGAACCACCAATTTTTGTTTAACCTACAGATAACTATTGTGACTCAAGCTTCAAGTGGGAGAAGGGGCTTGCAACCCCATGCCATGCGCCCCCCCCCCCCTTAATTGTACGCCGCTGGGGGGTGGTGTGCAGACTAAATTTACTTACGCTGTTCATCGAAGTACGGTAGGTTTGCACTTTGATAATCATAATTCATTCTTACTTTCGAGATAAGCTTTTTGTCATTCCCTGAATTTATACTCTTCTCTAGATTTTCAGTACAGTTGAAGTCCCTCTTTACTTTTTCCTGTAGTTTTGCCATTTTTTTCACCCCTGTTTCATTTTCTACAAGTACAGGGTTATTTAGTGATTTATAAATAAATTAAATGCTACTTTCATTTCTGCATATGGCTGGTCATGTATCTGTCAAATTATTTTGAAGATTTATACATTTTCCATTTAATTGAGACCAAAAAGTTTTTTTTTTCCCACCTACTCTCTCTATCAGACTCTTGTCCAAGAAAAAAAAAATACAGCTCGTATTTTGGAGGAACGCAACACAGTGCACAAGTTCAACCAGCTGCGGTTACAGTGAAAGTTGCCTCTGAGGACTTCATGGAACAATTACCACCCCCACCTTCTAGAGATATCGGCAGTTCTCAACATGAGGAGTCAAGTGGGAACAAAGTTAAAACATTTGAACTACCTGGTGAAGAACTACACTTTCTGAGTTAAATTTCATTTTGTTGTACTAATACGTGGGAGTTAATTCACACATGAGTTTCTTTCTAAGCCGCCAAAAAGCGTCTGTGGGTATATACTGCATGGGTAGTCTCTGATAAGAGTAAATATTGGTAAAATTTTCCTTATAGATGTACAGGTCTTTCCTGACAAAGTATTGTTGGAACATACAGGATAAGTTTTTTAAAAAAAAAGGAAACCCAAATGGCAGGACCATATTTTAATGAAGTTCTGCATGTAGCACTTTCAAAATCTAGGATGTGAAAGCATAATTAATAAACTTTCTTTTAGCACACGAATCTTTCAAATCACTCATGAACTTTTCAAGTTACAGAATTTTAAACACAAACACCGTTTTAAGGTTTTGCCATGGATCACTAAAAAAGCTAAGTGTTCAGCAAAACGAAAACAATTCTCATTCATCCCCAACAGCAAGAGAATTGTTTTTGTGTTGCTGAAAGAACACTTACCTTTTTTGTGATCAAGTTCAATCTTAAATTGATAAACCTGATAGGCACGACGTGTGTTTTGATTTCTGTTTATATACTGGCTGAATAATTGTGTGCTTTTGTTTTTGTAGGAAACTCATTGCAGGCAAAAAAGAAATCCTTCACTTCCACTTTTGTGACAGCAGCTAAATTGGATCCCTCAGAAATGCCTGGACCAGTAAGTTGAATGTTTTGAAAACAAATCCCCATGTCTTTCTTCAACCATGTTTTTGTCAGTGTCTTTAGCCATTCCTGAAATTTGTATTTCATTAATGCTCTCAAGCATGAGTTTACATGAAGGTCTTAACAAACATTCAATGCTCCGAAGAAATGACATTATTTTTTTGTAATAGCATACTTGATTTCAGAAATGTCTGTACAAAATGAAGTTTGTTTAAACTTACCAAGCCTGTGCAGAAATAGTTCAACAATATCATTGGATCTCGCTCAAACTGCTATTGTGTAAATATCAACTTATTGTGGGACATTTTTAAATTGTCACTTTCAAAGATTACTAGAATTTTGTTTCCACCTGATATTGCTTTCTCAATAAATTAAGGCATCCTCATCATTGTGCTTTCATAATTACTTTGTCTTCTCAGACTGTCTTCGTTACTAAGCAGGAGTTTTACTCGCGGCATTTTTTAATGCAGGAGGATGACGAAGAGTTGATGTACAAGCAGAGAGCCCATATCTACCACTTTGCAAGAAAATTGGGCATCTGGAAGGAAAGAGGGATTGGTCATGTAAAATTACTTCGCCATAAAGATATTGGTGCCTTGCGACTAGTCATGCAACTGCAACAGGTAAGTCTGCATGTTTGTGCTTAAGAAACCAGAAAAATCAACACAATTAACAATTGCAATTACTGAATTGCAATATTTCATTTAACATTTATGCATAAATCTGTCGAAGCATGTCAATCTTATGTCGCATATTTGTTTGCATTTAAGTCATCAAAAGTACTTTCACGGTAATATGCACCATCTTGCTTACGGGGCAAATTTACACGCCTTGCGGTGAAGGCATCGTCAATCAAAAACGTTTGCACTTCAAGAGTAATGCGTCCATTCCAAAATGCACCGGCGTCGAGCAACACATGTTCTTTTTTTGCCCCTGGAACATATGGTGCATAATTACCGTGAACGTAAACAGATTAAGTACTTTCACGGTAATATGCGCCATCTCGCTCACAGGCTTTGTCAAGTATCTCACAACAAGATTTGTGATTTTAACGTAAATTGAATAAGCACTTTCATGGTCATATATGCTTTCTTGTTCAAAGGAAAAAAACAACATGCTTTGCTATAGATGCAGCGCATCTTGGCATGACTGCAAAATGACTAGGAAGTGCAAAAATGTGATGATGCATGCACAGCAACGAGTGTAAATTTGTCCCGAAAGCAAGATCGCGCATATTACATACATACTTTGTGACAGAAAAACATATACTTACAAAATATATGTAGCTGAAAGGGAAACGTATTTAATTATTGAAAGTCCGTGGCTGAACACGTACAAGGTTTATTTCGGAAATGCGACAATTCCTGAAGCTCACGCCAATGCTGTTGTTTTGAGTACATTCGGATTAAAATAAGTTGTGTGTAATGTGCGTGAACTAGTACACCCTCTCTTGTTTGCGTACAAAGCTAATACAGTCAACGTATTTTACAGGCATGTAATTTTTCGTTGGATCTGCTGATTTCCTCATTTTTCACTCTTCACTAATGCAATTACAAACTGAAAAATACTGTACAAAGTCTTGTGTGGTTCGGGATTTCCTTGGTTTTTTTTTCTAAATTCCCAGTTGCATGCCTGTATTTATCAGCTGTATATGAATACTTTATTAATGGCTGTTCCCTGTTGCAGGAATCAAAAATGGTTGCAAACCACAGCATCACCAGTGACCTGAAACTGAACCCTCTGAAGTCCTCAGACCGGTCATGGGTCTGGACCACCACCAAGTTCAAGTTCAAGACCTCAGAGCTTGCCAACGAGTTCAAGCGACATCTGGAGGAACTTCAGGCTGCCAGGAAATTGGAGGAGGAGGAAGAAAGAAAACAGCCACTTGTAAGACAATCCAAGATTATGTTGAAGCTGATAACTATGAAACATCTTATTTGATTTGTTCTTTTCAACAAAGTCAACTGAAGAAAGTGAGCATCCCAACTTCTGCTTTGAGGGTCATCCTCTTGGACATTGTGCTGTGGCACAATCTGCTAGAACAGAAAGCAGATTTTACAGTAGTCACTGTACTCTATGATGTTAAAATCATATATCCCATGGAAAATGGAACTGGGTCGGGAGAAATCCAGACGGGATCGCAGTTTCTTCTTCTCGGAAGAACCCGGATTCCCGGCAGGACAATATTCACAACCGGTACCCCAGCGGGATTTTATACTTTTTTTATCGGGAATTTTGGACATCATTTTTTTCTTTTCAAAATGTTTTGATACGTGAGAAATAATATATTTTTTTTGGGGGGGGGGGGGAGGGGGGTTGAATTCAGGCTATAATTAAATACATGTGGTTGCACATGTCATCATTCTCAAATGTGCAGGTATGGTCAAGTTTTCTTAACACCACAATACGAGAGGAGGATGAAGATTTGATGTACAAGCAGCAAGCTGCATTCTGCTGTTTTGCCAGACACCAAGGCGTCTGGAAGGTAATGGAAAAAGGGAACGGTGACGTCAAAATACTACGCCTCAAAGACAGTGGAAGCTTGCGACTGATCGTACAACACGAACAGGTAATATTTTGTTCAATCCTGCAGACTAATACTTCACAAATTATCATCAAAGCTATACAGGCAAATGTGTTTGCCGGATTATAGCATTGAACTCTGTAACCCTTAATTGTACTACGCTTATATGTATTGTGTACTGTATTAAATTATTCCAAACTGCAAACCAATCTTAATTAACACACAACAAAAGTGATTAGCCAGTGACTTCCCAAAATACCAGTGCTCATTCGAATATCAACAACAAGTTTCACAATGGCACCAGTGTTAATCAAAAATGTACAAAAATACACGTTTATAATAAAAGTAATTTTGGAAAAATGACACTTAAGTTGGCATGCGAAGTGTGGCATCAGGATAATGCACAAAATTTGAAAAACACGTTCATTCTGAAATGGACTAACATTACTTCACAGTTGAAAAAATATATTATCAGATCTATTAATATCCATTAGTGAAGATCATGGATCACAAATCAGTGTGTGAGAACGTTTACTCATGTAAAATTTTCATTGCAGGACTCAAAAATATGTTCGAGCCACTCAATTTCCGCCCACATGACGACAAACCTGAAGTCCTCTGACAGGTTGGTCTGGCGTTTCTTTGACTTATCACCATCAGCAGGGGAGGTTTCGTACTGGTACTTGTCAGTCAAGTTCAAAACCTCGGAGCTCGCCAAAGAGTTCAAGCGACGTCTGGAGGAACTCCAGGCTATCAGGAAAGTGGAGGAAGAGGTAGAGTTAAAACAGAGTGCAGTAAGACAAACCCAAGACAGTTAATTTGAGTGATTGATATGAAAAGTCTTAATTTTGGATTCTCATTAACATCCTCGACTATTGCATTTGCACCACCAACAACAAAAAAAGTATGCAATTTATAATCAAGTTGTCTGTGCGAATTTGACTATCCTTTAAGACCAATCCACAACACAAAGTGCACTAAGTTGTTTGACATCATGCTGGATAGAATGCTTAAGCAATGATATTTTTTTATTGTTGCTTTAAAGGACAGTATGATCACTGCCGTATGATGCAATAGCCTATCAAAAACACGATTTGTCAAACCTGTAATTTGAAGAAGAGTCAAAATGCAAATTTGTGATTGTGGTGCAGGCACAATTTACACTTGCTTTGCTTTCTGAAGTCACGTAGTGCATGAAGGCCATGAACTGGAGTGTGATGGCCTAGCAGTTAAGAACACCTGACTAACGTTCTGGTGTTTCAGAGGCAACAGTTACGTGGGTTCGAGCCCGCCGGCGGACACTTGTGCTCTTAAGCAAGGCACTTAACCATTATTGCTTCGTCCTTTGGATGGGACGTTAAGCCGTAGGTCCCGTGTGTTGTATAAATGCACGTAAACTTCGACCCAGTAAACACTTATCGCTAAGAGAAGGGGTTTGCCCCGGTGTTTCTGACCTCCTGTATAAACTCCCACGTGGAGTATTTAGGAGAGGAACCAACCAAGAACCAAGAACTGGCATTAGGCAATCTTTTTTTTTATTATTAAAATAAAAAACTCTCTAAATTTTAAGGGAAAAGTTTTTGGATGCATTTCCAATCTTGCTATTTCTTAATTTTGTTATTCTGTTTTGTTTATTTCAGGCTGCATTTGCCAAAAGTTACCAGAAAAGTTTTACATTTGGCAGTTCAAAGTCTTCAGACAGGTCGGGTACGTACAGCCATTTACAATTTGTTGCCGTGCTTTTTTGTACCATTAAAATCAAATCAAATAATCAACTCGGGCAGTTTTAGGTCCGAGTCTGTTTTTTCTTAATGGTTAATGCTAAAAAAAGTACTGATCGCCTGGCAATCTTGCCATTTGTCCTCTGAGGACTATAAAAGAGAAATTTGAAAATTGTTCCATTTTGGAAATTGCTATGCATTGGTTACTCATATTTGTTTTTATGCCACCCCAAACTGCCCTACCTTTAACTCCCTGTACCGCCCGAAACCACCGAAGCACTCAAAGGATGCATGGATTTTTTTAGTGAATACATGCAGTGTAATACAATGTAGTACATATACAGTTGCGGCATGGGTTAAAGGGCTTGCGAAGAAATAATTTGCACAGGATTGCAGCAGTAAGGCCTATATTCTGTTGGTTGTCAGAAAATCCGCCGGGTGGTTTCTCCATCGGTCAGAAATCTCCACTGGAAAGGATTCGAAGAACAAGGCGCATGAGAAAACCACAGACCTTATTGACTGCATTCACCTTTGGCCAGAATAAATCCTCCATTGGGTCTACAGCACTGCCAGAATTCAGCACCCTGAGCACAAGCAACAGTCACCCTTCAAGCATTTCCCCTCCCTCAACATTGAGCCAGCAGAAAGATAAAGGCAAACACTTCAGGATTTCAGTCTCTTTTATTGGGCAAGATACAGGGATGTATAAAAGTGTGTATCGCAAATGAAATGTTATCACTGTACTTTGCAAACTTTCTTGTGAGCTTGTTCAGTTGTCAACAACATTTAGTTTTGGCAGTGCTTCCAAACCCTCTGGGAGTCTGCAGAAAGAAAATAAACACATGCTTATAAGCACAGTCTTGTGCAAAATATCTTTTGCTTGCAAATTTTGAAACCTTTTGCAAAGGATGTATGATCTCAATGTGCTTCTGATGTTCAGATGATGTTCATGATGGTGATGAAGATGATGTGATCTTTATATCGGAGAAGACACCTACCCCTGATCAGCGGGCCCGGGCTGAAGCACTCCTCCTCCCACCTACCTTCTTCCTCTGTGAGGATGAGCCTCCATGTCCCGGCTGCCGGGGATGTGATCCTGAGGATCTAGCTGCAAGAGGAAAGAGTTGTAGGTTTTCATAGGTGTCTCTGACATCTTTTCCCTTAAGGACTCTTCACGCAGCGAGCGGACAATACAATTCTCCACATTTTCCAAATATGGGCATATTTTTTTTCAATGGGCCAATAAGGCCAAGCTTCTATGTAATCCTCACCCCTAATATACACCACAAGCCTGACTCCCATTGGCCAGACCCTAGCCACTCCGGAGTAAGAAGGGTTGAAAGACAGAAGCCAAGATGGCGCCTAATGCCTTTTGCAGTAATAGGAGATCTTAGTGGCCAACCCCTAAAGTGCCACCGATCCCTTTGTGTCAACCCCTCGTGCCGCCCAGAGCTCAGACAGGTTGTAAACAATCCCTGGCCATGTGAATGACCTATATCTTGTGCATGTACAGGCATGCCAGGGTTAGTGACCTATAAACACATGTGGTGATAAAATTCTCCACGTGGCCATTCCGTGTAAAGTTTTTGGGCTTGATGCATGCTTGATCCAGACAGACAGTGTAATATATGATTTTTCCCCTAGCACCCACATCTGTCAAGCCAGCAGCTGCCACTGTCTCGCATTCACAAGGTCCAGTGTTCAGCACAGCCTCAGTTCAGCAGACATTTGGTACTATCGCCAGAACAACTACTGCATCTGTCGCTAAGAAGACATCAACCACATGTGATACCCAAGGTATCGTAGTAAATACTTTCACAATGCATACGTTCATCAACTGGAGGGAAGCATGTCTCTATGGGGATCTAGCTCTATGTTGGGATGTTTGAAAACACAAGGCAGCCAAGTACTATTTCTTGTTAACACAAGTAATGGGAAATATGTCTGAATATGTCAAAGTGACATCAGTCAAAATATTGGGGAAACTACTAGGAGTAGGGAATTTTAAAAAATATTTGCAACTTTATAACAGGTGCATGAAATTCCTGTTTGACTTTAAGAGGTAAATTTTAGGGCCTAAGTGCATTTGAGGTTTTGTTCCCTCAATCTGCAAAGTTCTAACGTTTTGCTTTTATTAATTGGCATTTAGAGGGTTTATTTTGTCGGCTTTTTTTTCTTTTTGCTGTTTCTGGCTTCTAAACACTTAGTCTTGGTTGTATTTTTGATACTTTTTGTCCTTCCTCATAAACAGAGGGTAGCCAGCCCTCATCAACTATATTTGGTGCTAGTGGAGCATTGACTGTGACTAGTTTTGCTCATATCAAAACAGACAAACAAGGGACAATTTCTGAAGGGACCTCTCCGCAAATCGTTAGTTCAGCTTCATCAGGAGGCGATCTCAAATTTGGTGGAGGTAAAGGTTTCAAATTCGGCAGTTCTGATGGTGCCATCAAACTACCATTTAAATTTGGTGGATCTCTCGCATCGTCCAGTGCAACATCCCTCTCAGGAGCATTGAAATTTGGAGCTACACAGCCTTTCACAGCCCCTACCACCAAGTTTATGTTTGGGGGCGGCTTCCAGAAATGTGATTTTGGAGGAGCAGGTGACAAGGCTGCTGCACCGTTGACAGTAGTGCAGAACCCCAGCGCACTGACCCCTCAAAAAGCTGCAGTTCCTTTGACACCAGACAAACCATCACTGGGTTTCATCTTTGGGGCCAAGCCAGCTACATCCACACAAACTACTACCAAGGAGGAAACACCCATGGTCTTCTCTTTTGCAGACATGGCCAAGTCCAAGGGCTCGACATTCTCCTTTCAACTGGATGTCAATAAATCGCCTGAGGTGAATAATTCTGAGAAGTCACCCATCAAGCTTAGGTCCCCTGATATTGTCAGTTCGCCAGGCAATCACATCTATTTTGAGCCTATTGTTGAGCTGCCTGAATGCACTGACCTTAAGACAGGGGAAGAGAATGAGACAGTTAAATTCAGCCACCGAGCAAAGCTCTACCGCTTTGACAAAGACTCCTCTCAGTGGAAAGAGCGCGGACTTGGGGACATTAAGCTCCTATTCAATCCTGCCAACCTGAAATACCGCATTGTCATGCGTCGGGAACAGGTCTTGAAGGTGTGCGCCAACCACTATGTCACACCTGAACTCGATCTCCAGTCCAACGCCGGCCCAACAAAATCCTGGGTCTGGATGGCTATGGATGCTTCAGAGGAACAGGTCCAAATGGAACAGCTAGCTGTGAGGTTCAAAATAGAGGAGACAGCTCTAGAGTTCAAGAAGGCAGTAGATGCAGCCAAGCAGGATATTAAGAAAGAAGGGAAAGAACAAACCACAGAGGAGAAAGAACTGGAAATTGACAAAGAGAAGGAAAACAACTTAGAAATAGATGATGGGGGTCAAGCCACAAATGAAGAGGAAGGAGAAGAAGATCAAGGCAACAATGCTGAAATGAAGGCTTTTGTTGAACAGGAAGCTGATGTTAACAATGATGATTCCAAAAATGTAGATAATGATTGCAAAGCTGGTGTTGTTCATAATATTGTCCTGGCCTCTGCTTCCGCAGCAGTTCATGTAACTCCAGTCAAACCATCAGCGGGGTTTGTCTATGAGGACAAGCCAGCTACATCCACACAAACCACTACCAAAGAGGAAACACTCATGGGCTTCTCTTTTGCAGACATGGCCAAGTCCAAGGGCTCGACGTTCGCCTTTCATCTGGATGTCAATAAATCGCCTGAGGTGAATAATTCTGAGAAGTCACCCATCAAGCTTAGGTCCCCTGATATTGTCAGTTCGCCAGGCAATCACATCTATTTTGAGCCTATTGTTGAGCTGCCTGAATGCACTGACCTTAAGACAGGGGAAGAGAATGAGACAGTTAAATTCAGCCACCGAGCAAAGCTCTACCGCTTTGACAAAGACTCCTCTCAGTGGAAAGAGCGCGGACTTGGGGACATTAAGCTCCTATACAGTCCTGCCAACCTGAAATACCGCATTGTCATGCGCCGGGAACAGGTCTTGAAGGTGTGCGCCAACCACTATGTCACACCTGAACTCGATCTCCAGTGTTACGCTGGTTCAACAAAATCCTGGGTCTGGATGGCTATGGATGCCTCCGAGGATGAGGTCCAAATGGAACAGCTTGCCGTGAGGTTCAGAAGAGAAGAGACAACTCTTGAGTTCAAGAAGGCAGTAGATGCAGCCAAGGAGGACATTAAGAAAGAGGGGAAAGAACAGACAAAAGAGGAAGCAGGAAGAAATTGCAAGCAGAACGAAAACATCAAAGAGGAGGCTGGTGGTCATGCCACAAAGGAAGTCGATGGAGAAGAGGATCAAGATGACAGTGGTGTATCGAATATACAAGATGGACAGGAGGCTAAGGGGGATGTTGACAATGATGATGACGATGAGGATTATGAAGACGTTGATGATGACGATGAGGATTATGAAGACATTGATGATGAATATGATGATGAGGACGACATTGATGATGATGATGATAATGATGAGGATTATGAAGACGCTGAGGATGAATATGATGATGAGCATGACGTTAATGACGATGATGAAGACAAAGATGAACAAGTCCAAGACAAAGATGAACAAGTCCAAGACAAAGATGAACATGTCCAAGACAGAGATGAACAAGTCGAAAACAAAGATGAACAAGTCAAAGACAAAACTGAACAAGTCGAAGACAAAGATGAACAAGTCGAAGACAAAGATGAACAAGTCAAAGACAAAGATGAACAAGTCAAAGACAAAGGTGAACAAAATGAAGACAAAGATGACAAACAAGTGCAAGAGATATCAACTGAAGGTAAGGACAACGCCTTAAGGTATCGGGTTGTGCTTTCCCTGATCATAAGTGAACAGGCTTTAAACTTATTATTACTGGTCCTGCACTTTGGGGCTGTGCGGTGTATACCATATTTGTTCGGGCGACCAGATGTCTGCATAGCATTTTTTTTGGTGCAAATATTTGAAAATCTCGAGTGACCTCGAGGAGAGGATGGAAAATGTCCACATTGTTATTTTAATTGAATGGGTTGCTTGGTGTTATTGTTTGTCAAATGCAATACTTTAGCCTGCATGATTTAAGAGCTTCCAAGAGGAATAGGCTTATGAGCTTGTTTGCTTTGAAATCAGTCAAATATATCAGCCATTCCACGACCTGTTCATTATATTATTGTAATCAGTGGACGTCACCTGAGAACTGGATAAATAATTACAAGTAAAATGAAGGTAATTTCCTCTTTCCTTGACAATGACAGAAGAAGTTAATGTTATTTTTAAGAAAAGAGGGAAGTACCATCATTTACTAGAAAGGTATTAAACCTACACTTGAATTGCTTCAAGAAAAATGAAGATGCATTTTCAAAGTTTTCTCAAACAATAATCTACTGAGCTGAACTTTGACAGGTTAGTGTTTTCAATAGCCTGCTTCAAATTTATTGTTTTGCTGTTTCTGAAATCGGCAAATACCATTTTGTTGCAAATGGTGTCCATATAGTGGCATGGGTGGCTTGTGAGTAGAGTTGTGCGTTGGTTCTCTCCTGTGCCACGAGGGTTTTTCTCCGGGCCCTCCGGTTTTCCTCCCTCCGGACAAATCAAACACTTTCGATCTCAGGCTGGCTCCGTGGTCATATATGGGTCGATGTGGCCGGCAGCCATAGGCGCCTTTACGTGCCAGCGGCCCGACCACGTTGTAGCCGCGTCCTTCGCAATTCAGCATCCCAGCTGCCAGTAAGGATGATTAGCCTCCCAAATTATTATTATTATTATTATTATTATTATATAGAACCTTTAACTTGTAAGCGCAGTTGTTATATTATCTTTGTGTTTGGATTATCTGAGCAGGAGATTCTGACCTGCCCATTGTCGAATCCTGCGATCCAAACATCTCAAAGGCCTTCTCGGAGCTCCTGCGCAGCGCCAATGCCAGCCACGCCCAGAAGCCAAAGGTAGAAGAGGCGACGCCCACTTCTACAACAGATTCCATTAGCAAGGAAGTGGATGCAACAGCAGCGGGTAGCAAAGATGACAGTGTCTCCGAGGAGAGAGACGACATCCACTTTGAACCGGTGGCCCATCTACCAGAGCAGGTGGGATGTGTTATTTTGAACCACAGAATGTGTTAAATCAATGGAATCTTATCTCTTTGGCTAATTGGAGAGTTGCAACACAACCAGCCAAGTGTGGGAAAAAAATTAGAAGCGCATAAGTATGATTTGTTTGCATAGAGTGAATCGAAATGCTCATTTACTGATTGTGTATTTCAGTTTAAGGTGTTTAATGGACTTTTAAAAACCTACCTTCTTTTTGTTACTCTAGGTCAGAGTCAGTAATTAAAGAATTCAGTCAGAAGTTGACTGAGAAGTCAAACAATTGAGTGTTCAACAGGAATTGCTGGCTGAACGTGGCCTTTAGTGGGAGTATATTGTTCACTAATGAGAGAAGCCTGAGGGTTTTTCCAAGACCAGCCCAGGCTTTTCAAAGGCTTTAGCCCGACCAGCCTTTTTTGCTTTTACTGCAAACAGTTTTTGTGCAGAACCTGTTTGTCTTTCAAGTTCAGGGTCCTTTAAATTACCGTAGGTGGAGAAAGTTACCGGAGAGGAAGATGAGAGCCAGCTCTTCTGCTCAAGGGCCAAGCTGTACCGCTATGACAAGGCCACAACTCAGTGGAAGGACCGCGGTATCGGGGATATCAAGATTCTCCATAACACCCAGACGAAAAAGTACAGGATCATCATGAGGAGGGACCAGGTCTTAAGGGTGAGTCTAAATATCTTACAACAACCGTTTCCGATTTACAGTCCAGAGCATCACTGTATCAAATAGTATAAGGAGAGACTCACTGTGGAGCATGTTTTATTTAATCATTTAAATTGTAGACATTTCTATTTGCTAGACTCTTGTGATTCTGAATCTCTGCAACTGCTGATCTTTTGGTGTAGTCCCTCCTTACTGTTTAATTAAGTGTCAAACTTTTCACTAACCAGATAATTCTCACACTGCATTTAATCATTTTCCATTGACTATAGATGCTTTCATTCTAAGACGTACGTCAACTATCCATTTTTTTAATGTTCAATCTTTCCATATGAGTTGAGCTGAAAAGGGTGTACCAAATTTAACCTTTTGAGCATCTTGAAAGTGAGGCCCATCTGTCAATGGAGGCCAAAGTGGGTGCTTTCAAGAAGATTATCCAATCTTGTTACAATCTTTTTGCAGAAGTCCCCACGTACCGCAGTATATTAAAGCTAGTTAGCTTTGAATTTTGATTCCTGTAGTATACCCCTACCACCGCAATTGCTAAACCAAACTTGTCGGGGACAAGCTGCATTACTTGCATTAGGGGAACAAAATCCAAAGATAATCATTTTCAACTGATTCCAAAAATGTCAAGTTTTCATTGTGGTGTGCTTCCTTAGGTTTGTGCTAACCACTACATCACCAAGGAAATGAGTCTGGCACCTACCGGGGGGTCAGAGAACTCCCTGGTGTGGCAGGCCATGGACGCGGCGGACGGTGACCCACAGATGGAGCAGCTGGGCGTCCGGTTCAAACTGGCCGGAACCACCCAGCGCTTCAAGGCCGTCTTTGAAGAGTGCCAGGCGGAATTGAGAAAACAAACACAACAGAGTTAGTATTAGTCTGGCTTCAAGAATGGATTTGAATTTTGTCTTCCATAATCAACAGTTAGGGGTCGATTTCATGAAACACGTCATATTTTGCCAGGACTTAAGATGAGTCCCCACCCTAAGATTGATCCTAGCTAAAGATGCGTCCCAAGACCAATTTCACTAAATCCATCTTAAGTAAGACACATGAAAACTACCATTTTTGATGGCTGTTTCATGTTTGTTTTTACCGCTTGACAAAAAGACATTGAAAAGAAACGCTCAAAACCAACTTTATAGAACACAAACTTTTGCCAGAAAAATTAGTCTACTCAATAAAATATCACATGCATCTAGACAAGACACTATAGAGTTGTTCTTGCTCCTCATTTGATCGCTCTATATTTTAAAACTTCAACTACTGAGGTCTTGGCATATAATTAAATTTTGTAAATAAGCTATTTTGATTACATTTCTTCCCCCAGGGTGTCCTCAAACAGTTTAAAACTGGTTTCCTTTGGGGGCCCTGCATGCAGTACCGCATCCTTGGGTATGTGAGCTTGTCTAAATGGATAGATTATATTCTCATTAAAACATGTTTGTTAAATTGATTGAAATAAAGCTTTATATTGACATAACTGTAACTGATTTACATGCAAGTAGTTATAAAATCAAAATCAATGTGTCAAGTTCTTCAACATATAACAACACGCAGATGTTTTGACTAACCGTTGAGGATGAACTTGCACATTTTATTTTAAATTTATCTGTTTGTCTGGAATTTTTCCAAGTCATTAAATCTTATTTGTTTAAGAATAGTGTGTACTCAATTCTCGTGTGGTTTTAGAATTGCACGCCCAAGACTAATTTAATGTCACACCCATTTTCGGGGCCAACAATTAAAGAAATTTTGAACATTACACTCTCAATACTTTATATTTTATTTATCAATATTTTATATATTATTTTATATTTTATTTCCCAAACTCCTGTAACATTATCATCATCAGTTGACAAGGTTTAGCCCTCTGCTCTCCCCCTTGATTCAACCTTTCATACATCTGATCCCTTAAATTTTCATTAAAAGTCCATTTCTCCGTTACAAGAATCTTTAAGAGATGTTTCACGGACATTTACATGGGGCTTATATAGGACTAATCCTGTGAGGGTATTTTCACGTTTTTTTTAATGACCCTGGCCACTGAGGATTATCATTGGTTATACATAACGGGACACTGGGTCTATCTCCATGGGTAAACAAAGGACTTTCTTAAGGGTGTTTTCACGGACTCCTAATCTGTATTAATATGTTGAAATATCCATTAATTTATTAACTGTAATTTCAAGGGAAAATGGCTCTTTAACAAATTTTTAAGGGATGAAGATGTTCATAGTGTTTGTGGGCTTCAAACTTAACTTAGGGAACCAGACTACTTGAACATTTTTGTTTGTCTTGGTTTTTCCAGCATTTTCGAACACACAATTTCAAACATATCAGTGTAACAATATTTGATCTATTATACTAACCCCTCAAATAGTTCATTTCTGAAAATTACAGCAAAAGCCAATGATGTACATTCCCTTTAATATTCGAACATTGGAACTTAGATTTGGTGGATTTGTTTCGGCATTATTATTGCGGTAACAAGTTTTTTTTATGAATATAGATTTTTATATTGGTAAGAAGACTAATATTTGACAACATTTAATGATGCAAATTATAGACTAATCACAACTCTCATATCTTGCGTGTAAAGTGCAAGGGCGGATCCAGAACACAATTTTAGGGGGGGCCAAAAAAAATGTTGGTCCCCCAAAAAGTGGGTCCAAAAAATTACGGCGTGGGTTTCGGGGCCCGCTTAAGGGCCCCGAAAAATTTTTGGATTCTAGATGCTCTGTGGTGCGATCTGAGGCAATTTCTGACCACTTTAACCAATGTTTTTTTGAGGAAAAGATGGTGGTGTACTCATTGCCTGCCTTTATTGCGATGCCACATAAAAAAAAAAAAAATGGTTTCGTTTTGGGGGGGGGCCATGGCCCCCTTTGCCCCCCCCCCCCCCCTGGATCCGCCCTTGGTAAAGTGGCTGTCCACAAAATGTGGTATTTGACACACAAAATCACACGAATAAAATTACACCACAAACGTTTTTTCATCATCTTTGAGACGGTGTCATTATCAATAAAGACTCTTGAAATACGGAGTCGGGCATTGAACATGCCTGCAGATATGCAGGATAACTGGTCACGTGTAAGGGTAAGAGTCCATAAAAGGTAAAAGACACCAGATTTCATTGGAGTCCGAATTTCATGTGACAACGGCTTGGACTTTTCGAATAATTTTATTTGGTAGAAATAAATGGTATTCGGCTATTCGGTGGACGATTGAATATATTTGTTATGTTTGACACAACCCTGGCTGGGGACGAACGCTTTGTTTTCTTTAATTTCTATTTTCATCAAAAGTGTGATATTATAATATTTTGACCCTTGATTTAATGATCAGGACCACCCAACTCTCTTCTGCCTTATGCGTGTTGTGAAGTTAATAATATTACAAATTAATCAAACAAAGTAAGATTTGTTCCAACCATTACAGTTTAAATGTTACATTATGATAATGCAAAATGTAAATGCTTTAAGAGTGCATTTGAATGGAAGATTCGAATAAAAGATTTTGGAAGGGAAAGATTATATTATGCTTATAGCATTGACTCGTCTGCTTTTGATTAAAATAACAGTCTATGATCATTCATTATGGTCTTAGGTGTTCGACAGCATTGCCGTGAACATGGTTGATTGTGTTCTGGGGTAATATGCTTTACTATACGACCTCTCTCCACCCAGGAGTAAATGGGTATCCTGCAAAGATCGAGACCAGGTTGCGCTGATCTGGAGCTGCTGCAAAAGAAAAATGGTATCATACCTGATGAACAGGGTTATTAATTGTCAAGCGCTTCGAGATCATTGGTCAAAACGGCCACACAAGATATTTTAAAGGCATCAGTCAAGCGATCAGACGATTCTTGTAGTGCACACAAAATAATGTTGTCATGTTACCAATTGTGTGTATGTGGCTGCATAGTGGCGTACGTGACTTGTAACAATGTATGCATATAATTATGAGTATTGCGTGTCGGGGGAAACTATTTCTCACACTATGTGTGCGAGAACTTAAACAATACTACAGCTGCTGGTACTATTACGCCCAATTGCGTGCTGAAGGGAAAATCCCAAAGTACCAAATCGTCAAAACAACGTGGGAAAGATGTGACGCGGTAATCTGTAAAAGGGCAGAGAGGTTAATTTTAGCAAATATCAAAATGGGTATATAATGTGAGGGGGTGGATATTTCTCAGCTCAGGGAATTCCGAAACTATTGCAAGGCCTTTAGAAACTAGCATTTATGCTCTGTGACACACGGAAGTTGAAATTAACAGGAATTACGATAAGTCATTATGTGCCTGCCAACTGCTGGACATGTTTAAAGTTGACAAGCCGGAGTTTATACAAGACTGTAGTGGCGGGTAGGACATTTGAAGGCCTACTCAAGAG
Organism: Patiria miniata; assembly: GCF_015706575.1. NCBI lineage: Eukaryota > Metazoa > Echinodermata > Asteroidea > Valvatida > Asterinidae > Patiria > Patiria miniata. Next base: position 7,893,135 of record NW_024037071.1, read on the forward strand.
CTCACACTCTGCCGGAGAGAGGTAAACCGAGAAGGTAGGATCACTTTTGGCTGGTCCCAGAGGGTCAGTCTATTGACCTTTTTGTACCTTTTTAGCAAATATCAAAATAGTGCAATGGGTGGATATTTCTCAGCTGAAGGAATTCTGAAACTATTGCAAAATGACTGCATCATCATTTACTCGCAGTCATTTTGTGAGTTTGGCGGTGCTTTCTTTACCCCGTAGCACAGGTGAATGGGCTATACAGGGTGAGTAAAAAAAACACGACACCCAAAATAATGTCGGGACTATTGTTCAAGTGAAGTTCTCCATGTAGCACTTTCAAAATGTAGGATATGAAAGTTCAATTCATAAGCTTTCTTTTAGTACAAGAACAATTCGAAACACTCATGTACTTTTCAAGTTACGAAATGTTAAACACAACCACCGTTTTAAAGTTCTCTATTTAAATTTGTCGCTTGCGGTTTTTATCTCTTGCATTTCAGATTTTGTCACGCGATGGAAAAGCAGAAGAACATTAATCCTCTGTTGTGCTTTCTGTGCAACGAGAAATTCAAGCGGCCCAAGATACTGGATTGCCTTCATAGCTACTGCGAGAAATGTATCAAAGAAATGCAAAAGTCCAACAAACAAAGGACGGATAACATCCGCTGTCCGAATTGCCGACAGATAACGCCGGTCGGAGTTGGCGGTGCAAAGGCGAACATTTTCCTGGCTCGGCTGGTGGAGGATGCCGCCGTTTCCGAGATCGTGATGATGAGGAGCAAGTCTGCTGCGACCGCCCAAGTTTCTTGCAACGTGTGCAAGAAGCACGAGGCAGTATGCCGGTGCTCCGAGTGCGCCGTATTTCTCTGCGCCATTTGTCGGGCGTTCCACGGCCGCCTGCCGGCATCGAACGGGCACGATGTATACACCCTGGAGGAGTGCCGGGCCGGTAAAGCAGGCGGTGTGACCGGCCGGTCCGACGCCCCGGAGTGCCCCGACCACACCGGGGAAAGATGCCGGTTCTACTGCTTGACCTGCCGGAAGCTGATCTGCCGTGACTGCACCCTGTTGGATCGCTCCTCCAGCGAGCCCCACGAGTACACCAGCTTGGCCGCCGCGGCCCCCTTGGAAAGGCATGCCGCCGACGCCCTACTGTCTCGCCTGGAGAATAAAGTGCCGGACTTGGAAACCTCTCTTCAGGTTCTTGAGGAAATGGGCCCGGCGCTGAAAAAACGCAGCGATACGGCCAAGGCAAAGGTGCAGGCGGTGGCCAATAAAATCAGGGAGAGCTTGGCGGAGGAAGAGAAACGCCTGCTCAAAGAGATTCGTTTGGAAAGCCAGAAACAACTGAAAGCTTTGAAGGAGAACCAGAACGAAGTATCTGCCACACTCAACAACGCCCGTTCGTCCCTTAAATCCACAAGGCTTTTTGTCCAGAGGTCCACGGATACTGAGCTTCTCTGGCTTCACCCGACTCTCGTGAAGCATCTCCAGGGTCTCGTCCTTAAAGATGCGCCCGGCGAACCCTTGGCTTTGTCATTCACAGAGAGTGATGATGATGTGTCCCTGGGAGTATTAACTAAGGAGAATATCACCGAGGCAGTAAAGGCAGATGTGGAGAAAACCAAAGGTAGGCCTGCCTGATACATCAATCCTTCAGACTACTTTTGTTGGTGTACTTCTGGTAACCAAAAACCGATCAAATCAAAGCCGAATTCACAGGCATATACAGTAATAAAATCTGTCGTTGAGATGTGCTGTGCCTACATATGTTATTTCATATCTCATGCTTTCTCATTGATCATAATTCGTTAGTGGCAAATTTTACAGACTTCATTCAAGAACTGTCATCCCAGACTTCATCTTGACCTTGACCTGATCTTGAATCACAGGTTTAATTTCTAAGCAGCTGAATTGTTGTAACGACATTGCTTGTGTTGACATTGCCACCTTGCGATGTCGAGAATAATACAGACCAATATTTCTGTCACTTTTGTAATTGCAGGAAAAGAAAAGCCTACTTCCAGGAGGGTTACTGAGAAAGCTTCCACCTCACGTCCCAAAGAGCACAAAGTATCATCCAATAAAGAAAATGTGAGTATTGCGAGACTTCTCTTCATTATATCAAGCTGACCAAAAGCCGAATTCAGGGCTTTTTCGAGGAGGTTTGATGACCAACCTTCCAAATATTTTTAGCTCGAAGCCCCCAAATAATTGTTTTAATGAAAGGCAATATTTTGAAGACTCAAATCATCAGGAATATATCTCAAACATGATAACTATTTTGAATTTTGATTTTGAGGGGGCAGATTTGTGTGGAGTTATCTCATTCAAACCATTCCTAGATGCTCTCTGCTAAAGTCTTTTTGCCTGTAGTATATCTCACCATCACAAAAGTGCGAAGGAAAATTTCACAAGAGAACGGTGTTCATATTATGCTTTATAGTAGCTATATTAGGGGGAAAAATGTAAGACTAAATGAGATCATTATTTTGTTATTCTGTTGATATCGACACCATTTATTGATCAGTGGACATGTAGTTCGTGCTGACAGGAACGTGTGCCATTCCATTTCCCCACAAGTAATTACAGCACAATTTAAAGAAGTGTTTTGGTCTTCTAATTGATGCAGCCACCTCCCGAATCCGAGGATTGTAGCAATTCTGAAGATGGCAGCAATTCTGAAGATGGTAGTGATCCTGAAGAGGGGATGATGGGTTCATCCTCTTTGTCCGTGTCAAACAAGCCAAGCACCTTGACCAAGCAGCCAATACCCACTGGCCGTGACACACCTGCAGATAGGAAAGAGCTTGGCAGACAGCCAGTAGGCACATCAGCTCCGAAGAAGATGCCTGCTTCTGAGCCAGCTCGAAAGCCCAAAGATGCTGTGCCACCCTCAGACAGGATTCTAAGGTCCTCTTCGAAAGCCAACGCAACTCAAAATCAGGCGTCTTCAAGACCAGCCAATCGCCAGCAAGCCGGGATCAGTGTGGCCCCAGAGCTGGGCCAGTTGGCTGAGGATGCAGTAGACAGTCCTGATTATGGACAGGCTGCATCAAGGTCAGCGTTACATAGGCCAGTTAGAGATGGCATCAATCCTAGCTTGATACATGCAGCGGGATCGGCCAAAAACCCATCCCCAATGACTCAGGTAAGTTAGTAATCTGTATACATGTCTACATGTACACTGCCACCCCAGATCAGGTGCAAAGAAGTTGGCATCGGGCTTGGTTTGGGATTGAGCCTGTTGTAGTACGACTGTTAATTACAGACATTAACTTCTCTTGCATTGTTCTTGCATGTTCTTTGAGATATAATAAGCTTTGAAAAAAAGTAAGACTGCTGCAAACTGCTTACTGACTGGATGGACCTGAAATATATAAATCTAAAAATTAATGTGGCCTGACGTTGCGAACTTAGCAAGTTCTTCTGCGGAGGCTAAAACAAAAATGACAGAGGTACATACATTAACATGGGGGTGCACACAAACATAATAAGCTTTGCATAAACTTAAATCCTGGAGCTCAGCCTATGACTTAATGATCTGTAATCCTGTCAGGTTTTCCTGGTGCTCAAATTACAGTTTACAACACAAATTGTATCTCTGATTTGAACATATGAAAATTGACATTATTTGTTACTTTCCTTTATAGCCTTGGCAGATTCCGACAAGACTGAGTCACCAAGAGCTTGACTTCAATTGCAATCCCAACTTTGCTGCAGCTGCTGGATTATTTGCCTCAGTGCAGCAAGGTAGGTCCCTGTGGATCTTCAAACAGTTAGCAATTTCAACACAATACAAACCAATACCGAATGCAAATCTAAATATGGTAGAGAGTTTTATGATTTTTTTTTCTGGTAACGATACCAAGGATTTCTTTAAAGCCTGATGAAAGGTTTAGAGAGGAGACAATGAGAAGAAATCACACTTTTAGAGGAGGGAGGAAAACCCCAGAAGAATATTCTGGGGAAACCCACTGAGTCAGGCAGGGACTGAAAACCCAATACACATGTGGTCCGGGCAGGAATCGAACCCGGGCCATAGAGGTGGAAGGTGAGGAAAGTATTTTACCACTTCGCCAACCTGACTCCCTAAATGAATGGCAATTGAGAAAGTGATGACAAAATGTAAGTTCAGTTGTTTGTTCAGCATTGAAGGCTAAAGGATTTTGCATGTGAATTAGTGACATTACAAGTGATGAGCACCACTTTGTCAATTTAATTGATTTAATGTTGTTTGGAAATGGATTTGGTAGTGCTCAATTAGAGCTTAAAGTTTCCTATCTGGCTTGCTGGTTGCTTGGCTGGCTAGTTGGTATTTGTTGGTTGATTTGCTTGCTGGCTGACCAGTTGGCTCTTATGGCTTGCTAATTGGCTGGCTCCCCGATTGGTTGGCTTGCTGACTTGCTGACTGCACATCTCTGGCTTGCTGGAAAGCTGGCTCTTAGTTGGCTGGCTGGTTGATTGGCTTGCTGGCTGGCTCGCTGACTGGCTGGCTGGCATGTCGTCTGGCTGATCGGAAGGTGCATGGCTGGATAGTGGCGGGCCTGTTTGTCAGCTGATCGGCTTGCTGGCTGGCTGACTCCCCTGAAAGCTACGGGCTGGATGGCTCGCTGGCTGGCTGTGTGTCCGGCTTGTCAATTATGTGCTGTTAGGCCGCTTCGATTGGTTTGTTGCATGCTTGACAACATTAGTCATTAATAGGGGAGTAATGTTTTGATTACTGTCATTTCCTGATTGTAGCAAAAGATGAGGAGCCCACACATCCTGGTGGGGATAGGGCACAGGATGCCACTGTTCATGCCGTCCAAACACATCAGGACTATCCTCTCATCACGTCACCTAACATTCAGCGTGGGGACATCCAACATTTTGCCAACAAGTATGATACAGATAGTGATGATTCAGATCTGTAGCCAGGGCAACAAGCACAATATGTTCCTTTGTTCAGTGATGAGTAATCAACTTGAATGCATTTAGGAACGAAAGGAACAATCTCTTCCAAATAAAGGAAATGGACCAACTATTGATTGCATTAAAGTGAAACAAAATTGGGTCGGATGGTTTATGACTTTATCCTTCAAACATAAGATGTACTCATTCAGTAATTATATGTTTTGCTTGTAAAATGTTACTGAGGTTAATTGTGTGTGGGAAAGATATGCTTTGTTACAACAGTTTTATGTGATGTAGTTGCCTATATGTATATGGTGTGAGGCAAGATGTAATACCCTTCCAGTGTTCTTAATTATACTTTGAATGGATTTGTGGATATTGTGTTCTGAAGCAACGTACTCTAAGATTTGTGCCGCAGCCCTAAATGTCTTAAGAGTAGATTTGATTAGTCTTTTTTTTAGCGTTTTTGGCCAGGTTGAATGTAGGATTGTATAAATGCTTTCATGTAGTATATTTTGCAGTTATGTTCCAAATGTTTGAAGTGTGTGTTTCGACTATTTTGTGTGTGTGAAGATATTTGAACTTTGAAATCTTGCAATTAATACCACTAACGTTTTAAGAAACAGGTAACTAAAATGGAGCAGTACATTTTTTCATTTTTGGATCAGTGATTTTGAATAATTACGTGTTCATAACAGACTTCACTTATTGTTATCCTTTATATTAAAAAGTCTTATATTTGTATACCTTTATTCAACGTTCAGAAATGTGACTTGTAAAATTGAATACTTTGTTTAAAGTAAAAGAAAAAAAATAGATTTTTTTTTAAATAATAGCTTCATACCAGTGCATTGTAATTCTAGCAATATATTTAGAGAAAAATCCTGTCGTTTTAAAAAATTGGTTTCTAGAGACAAGTTGAAACAACAGGTCCATGTTGTGGATCCTTGCCACCTTTGGAAGTCTGCAATAGTCTGCCTGCCAAAATACTATAGAAATAATGGCAGTCTGAATATTGTATGATACTCTCCTTGCACCAAAAGTCATTTCTGCATCGTCTGGAGAAAAGTCATTTTTTTGGCCAAATTTGATGAAAAAAGTAAGGCTAACCCCTTGCAATTTTTTCAATTTTGGCCAAAAATGAAATTGCACCAAACTTCCAGGAAAGATGCCTTAGATACCCTAGAAGACATTCTAACTCGATTTTTGGACAGATGTGCCCTTAGACAGGAACAATGCGTCGAGAATTTGATTCAAAATCAGTGAAAAAGATTTTTTTTTTTTTCTCAATAAATCGATTATTTGTGCCCAAAGCTTAGAAATAATGGCAGTATGAATATTCTATGATACTCTCCTTGCATCAATGGTCATTTCTGCATCGTCTGGAGAAAAGTCATTTTTTGGCCAAATTTGATGAAAAAAGTAAGGCTAACCCCTTGCAATTTTTTCAATTTTGGCCAAAAAATGAAATTGCGCCAAACTTCCAGGAAAGATGCATTAGGGACCCTAGAAGACATTCCAACTCGATTTCTGGACAGATGTGCCCTTAGACAGGAACAATGCGTCGAGAATTTGGGTCAAAATCAGTGAAAAATATGGGTTTTTTTCTCAATAAATCGATTATTTGTGCCCAAATCTTAGAAATAATGGCAGTCTGAATATTTTATGATACTCTCCTTGCATCAAAAGTCATTTCTGCATCGTCTGGAGAAAAGTCATTTTTTGGCCAAATTTGATGAAAAAAGTAAGGCTAACCCCTTGCAATTTTTTCAATTTTGGCCAAAAAATGAAATTGCGCCAAACTTACAGGAAAGATGCCTAAGGGACCCCAGAAGACATTCCAACTCGTTTTCTGGACAGATGTGCCCTTACACAGGAACAATGCGTCGAGAATTTGGGTCACAATCAGTGAAAAATATGGGTTTTTTTTCTGAATAAATCGATTATTTGTGCCCAAATCTTAGAAGTAATGGCAGTCTGAATATTCTATGATACTCTCCTTGCATCAAAAGTCATTTCTGCATCGTCTGGAGAAAAGTCATTTTTTGGCCAAATTTGATGAAAAAAGTAAGGCTAACCCCTTGCAATTTTTTCAATTTTGGCCAAAAAATAAAATTGCCCCAAACTTCCAGGAAAGATGCCTAAGGCACCCTAGAAGACATTCCAACTCGATTTCTGGACAGATGTGCCCTTACACAGGAACAATGCGTCGAGAATTTGGGTCAAAATCAGTGGAAAATATGGGTTTTTTTCTCAATGAATCGATTATTTGTGCCCAAATCTTAGAAATAATGGCAGTCTGAATATTTTATGATACTCTCCTTGCATCAAAAGTCATTTCTGCATCGTCTGGAGAAAAGTCATTTTTTGGTCAAATTTGATGGAAAAAAGTAAGGCTAACCCCTTGCAATTTTTTCAATTTGGGCCAAAAAAAGAAATTGCGCCAAACTTACAGGAAAGATGCCGAAGGGACCCCAGAAGACATTCCAACTCGATTGCTGGACAGATGTGCCCTTAGACAGGAACAATGCGTCGAGAATTTGGGTCAAAATCAGTGCAAAATATGGTTTTTTTCTCAATAAATCGATTATTTGTGCCCAAATCTTAGAAATAATGGCAGTCTGAATTTTCTATGATACTCTCCTTGCATCAAAAGTCATTTCTGCATCGTCTGGAGAAAAGTCATTTTTTGGCCAAATTTGATGAAAAAAGGAAGGCTAACCCCTTGCAATTTTTTCAATTTTGGCCAAAAAATGAAATTGCGCCAAACTTACAGGAAAGATGCCGAAGGGACCCTAGAAGACATTCCAACTCGATTTCTGGACAGATGTGCCCTTAGACAGAAACAATGCGTCGAGAATTTGGGTCAAAATCAGTGCAAAATATGGGTTTTTTCCTCAATAAATCGATTATTTGTGCCCAAATCTTAGAAATAATGGCAGTCTGAATATTCTATGATACTCTCCTTGCATCAAAAGTCATTTCTGCATCGTCTGGAGAAAAGTCATTTTTTGGCCAAATTTGATGAAAAAGTAAGGCTAACCCCTTGCAATTTTTTCAATTTTGGCCAAAAAATGAAATTGCGCCAAACTTCCATGAAAGATGTCTAAGGGACCTTAGAAGACATTCCAACTCGTTTTCTGGACAGATGTGCCCTTACACAGGAACAATGCGTCGAGAATTTGGGTCAAAATCAGTGAAAAATATGGGATTTTTTTCTCAATAAATCGATTATTTGTGCACAAATCTTAGAAATGGCAGTCTGAATATTCTATGATACTCTCCTTGCATCAATGGTCATTTCTGCATCGTCTGGAGAAAAGTCATTTTTTAGCCAAATTTGAAGAAAAAAGTAAGGCTAACCCCTTGCAAATTTTTCAATTTTGGCCCAAAAATGAAATTGCTCCAAACTTTCAAGAAAGATGCGTAAGGGACCCTAGAAGACATTCCAACTCGATTGCTGGACAGATGTGCCCTTAGACAGGAACAATGCGTCGAGAATATGGGTCAAAATCAGTGAAAAATATGATTTATTTTTCTCAATAAATCGATTATTTGTGCACAAATCTTAGAAATGGCAGTCTGAATATTCTATGATACTCTCCTTGCATCAATGGTCATTTCTGCATCGTCTGGAGAAAACTAATTTTTTAGCCAAATTTGAAGAAAAAAGTAAGGCTAACCCCTTGCAAATTTTTCAATTTTGGCCAAAAAATGAAATTGCTCCAAATTTTCAAGAAAGATGCGTAAGGGACCCTAGAAGACATTCCAACTCGATTGCTGGACAGATGTGCCCTTAGACAGGAACAATGCGTCGAGAATTTGGGTCAAAATAATTGAAAAATATGCTTTTTTTTTTCTCAATAAATCGATTATTTGTGCCCAAATCTTAGAAATAATGGCAGTATGAATATTGTAAGATACTCTCCTTGCATCAAAAGTCATATCTGCATCGTCTGGAGAAAAGTCATTTTTTGGCCAAATTTGATGAAAAAGTAAGGCTAACCCCTTGCAATTTTTTCAATTTTGGCCAAAAAATGAAATTGCGCCAAACTTACAGGAAAGATGCCGAAGGGACCCTAGAAGACATTCCAACTCGATTTCTGGACAGATGTGCCCTTAGACAGGAACAATGCGTCGAGAATTTGGGTCAAAATCAGTGAAAAATATGATTTATTTTTCTCAATAAATCGATTATTTGTGCACAAATCTTAGAAATGGCAGTCTGAATATTCTATGATACTCTCCTTGCATCAATGGTCATTTCTGCATCGTCTGGAGAAAAGTCATTTTTTAGCCAAATTTGAAGAAAAAAGTAACGCTAACCCTTGCAAATTTTTCAATTTTGGCCAAAAAATGAAATTGCTCCAAACTTTCAAGAAAGATGCGTAAGGGACCCTAGAAGACATTCCAACTCGATTGCTGGACAGATGTGCCCTTAGACAGGAACAATGCGTCGAGAATTTGGGTCAAAATCATTAAAAAATATGATTTATTTTTCTCAATAAATCGATTATTTGTGCCCAAATCTTAGAAATAATGGCAGTATGAATATTGTAAGATACTCTCCTTGCATCAAAAGTCATATCTGCATCGTCTGGAGAAAAGTCATTTTTTGGCCAAATTTGATGAAAAAGTAAGGCTAACCCCTTGCAATTTTTTCAATTTTGGCCAAAAAATGAAATTGCGCCAAACTTACAGGAAAGATGCCGAAGGGACCCTAGAAGACATTCCAACTCGATTGCTGGACAGATGTGCCCTTAGACAGGAACAATGCGTCGAGAATTTGGGTCAAAATCAGTGAAAAATATGATTTATTTTTCTCAATAAATCGATTATTTGTGCACAAATCTTAGAAATGGCAGTCTGAATATTCTATGATACTCTCCTTGCATCAATGGTCATTTCTGCATCGTCTGGAGAAAATTAATTTTTTAGCCAAATTTGAAGAAAAAAGTAAGGCTAACCCCTTGCAAATTTTTCAATTTTGGCCAAAAAATGAAATTGCTCCAAATTTTCAAGAAAGATGCGTAAGGGACCCTAGAAGACATTCCAACCCGATTGCTGGACAGATGTGCCCTTAGACAGGAACAATGCGTCGAGAATTTGGGTCAAAATCATTGAAAAATATGATTTATTTTTCTCAATAAATCGATTATTTGTGCCCAAATCTTAGAAATAATGGCAGTATGAATATTGTTAGATACTCTCCTTGCATCAAAAGTCATATCTGCATCGTCTGGAGAAAAGTCATTTTTTGGCCAAATTTGATGAAAAAGTAAGGCTAACCCCTTGCAATTTTTTCAATTTTGGCCAAAAAATGAAATTGCGCCAAACTAACAGGAAAGATGCCGAAGGGACCCTAGAAGACATTCCAACTCGATTTCTGGACAGATGTGCCCTTAGACAGGAACAATGCGTCGAGAATTTGGGTCAAAATCAGTGAAAAATATGATTTATTTTTCTCAATAAATCGATTATTTGTGCACAAATCTTAGAAATGGCAGTCTGAATATTCTATAATACTCTCCTTGCATCAATGGTCATTTCTGCATCGTCTGGAGAAAACTAATTTTTTAGCCAAATTTGAAGAAAAAAGTAAGGCTAACCCCTTGCAATTTTTTCAATTTTGGCCAAAAAATGAAATTGCTCCAAATTTTCAAGAAAGATGCGTAAGGGACCCTAGAAGACATTCCAACTCGATTGCTGGACAGATGTGCCCTTAGACAGGAACAATGCGTCGAGAATTTGGGTCAAAATCATTGAAAAATATGATTTATTTTTCTCAATAAATCGATTATTTGTGCCCAAATCTTAGAAATAATGGCAGTATGAATATTGTTAGATACTCTCCTTGCATCAAAAGTCATATCTGCATCGTCTGGAGAAAAGTCATTTTTTGGCCAAATTTGATGAAAAAGTAAGGCTAACCCCTTGCAATTTTTTCAATTTTGGCCAAAAAATGAAATTGCGCCAAACTAACAGGAAAGATGCCGAAGGGACCCTAGAAGACATTCCAACTCGATTTCTGGACAGATGTGCCCTTAGACAGGAACAATGCGTCGAGAATTTGGGTCAAAATCAGTGAAAAATATGATTTATTTTTCTCAATAAATCGATTATTTGTGCACAAATCTTAGAAATGGCAGTCTGAATATTCTATGATACTCTCCTTGCATCAATGGTCATTTCTGCATCGTCTGGAGAAAAGTCATTTTTTAGCCAAATTTGAAGAAAAAAGTAAGGCTAACCCCTTGCAAATTTTTCAATTTTGGCCAAAAAATGAAATTGCTCCAAACTTTCAAGAAAGATGCGTAAGGGACCCTAGAAGACATTCCAACCCGATTGCTGGACAGATGTGCCCTTAGACAGGAACAATGCGTCGAGAATTTGGGTCAAAATCATTAAAAAATATGATTTATTTTTCTCAATAAATCGATTATTTGTGCACAAATCTTAGAAATGGCAGTCTGAATATTCTATGATACTCTCCTTGCATCAATGGTCATTTCTGCATCGTCTGGAGAAAACTAATTTTTTAGCCAAATTTGAAGAAAAAAGTAAGGCTAACCCCTTTCAAATTTTTCAATTTTGGCCAAAAAATGAAATTGCTCCAAATTTTCAAGAAAGATGCGTAAGGGACCCTAGAAGACATTCCAACTCGATTGCTGGACAGATGTGTCCTTAGACAGGAACAATGCGTCGAGAATTTGGGTCAAAATAATTGAAAAATATGATTTTTTTTTCTCAATAAATCGATTATTTGTGCCCAAATCTTAGAAATAATGGCAGTATGAATATTGTAAGATACTCTCCTTGCATCAAAAGTCATATCTGCATCGTCTGGAGAAAAGTCATTTTTTGGCCAAATTTGATGAAAAAGTAAGGCTAACCCCTTGCAATTTTTTCAATTTTGGCCAAAAAATGAAATTTGCGCCAAACTTACAGGAAAGATGCCGAAGGGACCCTGGAAGACATTCCAACTCGATTTCTGGACAGATGTGCCCTTAGACAGGAACAATGCGTCGAGAATTTGGGTCAAAATCAGTGAAAAATATGATTTATTTTTCTCAATAAATCGATTATTTGTGCACAAATCTTAGAAATGGCAGTCTGAATATTCTATGACACTCTCCTTGCATCAATGGTCATTTCTGCATCGTCTGGAGAAAAGTCATTTTTTAGCCAAATTTGAAGAAAAAAGTAAGGCTAACCCCTTGCAAATTTTTCAATTTTGGCCAAAAAATGAAATTGCTCCAAACTTTCAAGAAAGATGCGTAAGGGACCCTAGAAGACATTCCAACCCGATTGCTGGACAGATGTGCCCTTAGACAGGAACAATGCGTCGAGAATTTGGGTCAAAATCATTAAAAAATATGATTTATTTTTCTCAATAAATCGATTATTTGTGCCCAAATCTTAGAAATAATGGCAGTATGAATATTGTAAGATACTCTCCTTGCATCAAAAGTCATATCTGCATCGTCTGGAGAAAAGTCATTTTTTGGCCAAATTTGATGAAAAAGTAAGGCTAACCCCTTGCAATTTTTTCAATTTTGGCCAAAAAATGAAATTGCGCCAAACTTACAGGAAAGATGCCGAAGGGACCCTAGAAGACATTCCAACTCGATTGCTGGACAGATGTGCCCTTAGACAGGAACAATGCGTCGAGAATTTGGGTCAAAATCAGTGAAAAATATGATTTATTTTTCTCAATAAATCGATTATTTGTGCACAAATCTTAGAAATGGCAGTCTGAATATTCTATGATACTCTCCTTGCATCAATGGTCATTTCTGCATCGTCTGGAGAAAAGTCATTTTTTAGCCAAATTTGAAGAAAAAAGTAAGGCTAACCCCTTGCAAATTTTTCAATTTTGGCCAAAAAATGAAATTGCTCCAAATTTTCAAGAAAGATGCGTAAGGGACCCTAGAAGACATTCCAACTCGATTGCTGGACAGATGTGCCCTTAGACAGGAACAATGCGTCGAGAATTTGGGTCAAAATCATTGAAAAATATGATTTATTTTTCTCAATAAATCGATTATTTGTGCCCAAATCTTAGAAATAATGGCAGTATAAATATTGTTAGATACTCTCCTTGCATCAAAAGTCATATCTGCATCGTCTGGAGAAAAGTCATTTTTTAGCCAAATTTGAAGAAAAAAGTAAGGCTAACCCCTTGCAAATTTTTCAATTTTGGCCAAAAAATGAAATTGCTCCAAACTTTCAAGAAAGATGCGTAAGGGACCCTAGAAGACATTCCAACCCGATTGCTGGACAGATGTGCCCTTAGACAGGAACAATGCGTCGAGAATTTGGGTCAAAATCATTAAAAAATATGATTTATTTTTCTCAATAAATCGATTATTTGTGCCCAAATCTTAGAAATAATGGCAGTATGAATATTGTAAGATACTCTCCTTGCATCAAAAGTCATATCTGCATCGTCTGGAGAAAAGTCATTTTTTGGCCAAATTTGATGAAAAAGTAAGGCTAACCCCTTGCAATTTTTTCAATTTTGGCCAAAAAATGAAATTGCGCCAAACTTACAGGAAAGATGCCGAAGGGACCCTAGAAGACATTCCAACTCGATTGCTGGACAGATGTGCCCTTAGACAGGAACAATGCGTCGAGAATTTGGGTCAAAATCAGTGAAAAATATGATTTATTTTTCTCAATAAATCGATTATTTGTGCACAAATCTTAGAAATGGCAGTCTGAATATTCTATGATACTCTCCTTGCATCAATGGTCATTTCTGCATCGTCTGGAGAAAAGTCATTTTTTAGCCAAATTTGAAGAAAAAAGTAAGGCTAACCCCTTGCAAATTTTTCAATTTTGGCCAAAAAATGAAATTGCTCCAAATTTTCAAGAGAGATGCGTAAGGGACCCTAGAAGACATTCCAACTCGATTGCTGGACAGATGTGCCCTTAGACAGGAACAATGCGTCGAGAATTTGGGTCAAAATCATTGAAAAATATGATTTATTTTTCTCAATAAATCGATTATTTGTGCCCAAATCTTAGAAATAATGGCAGTATAAATATTGTTAGATACTCTCCTTGCATCAAAAGTCATATCTGCATCGTCTGGAGAAAAGTCATTTTTTAGCCAAATTTGAAGAAAAAAGTAAGGCTAACCCCTTGCAAATTTTTCAATTTTGGCCAAAAAATGAAATTGCTCCAAACTTTCAAGAAAGATGCGTAAGGGACCCTAGAAGACATTCCAACCCGATTGCTGGACAGATGTGCCCTTAGACAGGAACAATGCGTCGAGAATTTGGGTCAAAATCATTAAAAAATATGATTTATTTTTCTCAATAAATCGATTATTTGTGCCCAAATCTTAGAAATAATGGCAGTATGAATATTGTAAGATACTCTCCTTGCATCAAAAGTCATATCTGCATCGTCTGGAGAAAAGTCATTTTTTGGCCAAATTTGATGAAAAAGTAAGGCTAACCCCTTGCAATTTTTTCAATTTTGGCCAAAAAATGAAATTGCGCCAAACTTACAGGAAAGATGCCGAAGGGACCCTAGAAGACATTCCAACTCGATTGCTGGACAGATGTGCCCTTAGACAGGAACAATGCGTCGAGAATTTGGGTCAAAATCAGTGAAAAATATGATTTATTTTTCTCAATAAATCGATTATTTGTGCACAAATCTTAGAAATGGCAGTCTGAATATTCTATGATACTCTCCTTGCATCAATGGTCATTTCTGCATCGTCTGGAGAAAAGTCATTTTTTAGCCAAATTTGAAGAAAAAAGTAAGGCTAACCCCTTGCAAATTTTTCAATTTTGGCCAAAAAATGAAATTGCTCCAAATTTTCAAGAGAGATGCGTAAGGGACCCTAGAAGACATTCCAACTCGATTGCTGGACAGATGTGCCCTTAGACAGGAACAATGCGTCGAGAATTTGGGTCAAAATCATTGAAAAATATGATTTATTTTTCTCAATAAATCGATTATTTGTGCCCAAATCTTAGAAATAATGGCAGTATGAATATTGTTAGATACTCTCCTTGCATCAAAAGTCATATCTGCATCGTCTGGAGAAAAGTCATTTTTTGGTCAAATTTGATGAAAAAGTAAGGCTATTCCCTTGCAAATTTTTCAATTTTGGCCAAAAAATGAAATTGCGCCAAACTTACAGGAAAGATGCCGAAGGGACCCTAGAAGACATTCCAACTCGATTGCTGGACAGATGTGCCCTTAGACAGGAACAATGCGTCGAGAATTTGGGTCAAAATCAGTGAAAAATATGATTTATTTTTCTCAATAAATCGATTATTTGTGCACAAATCTTAGAAATGGCAGTCTGAATATTCTATGATACTCTCCTTGCATCAATGGTCATTTCTGCATCGTCTGGAGAAAATTAATTTTTTAGCCAAATTTGAAGAAAAAAGTAAGGCTAACCCCTTGCAATTTTTTCAATTTTGGCCAAAAAATGAAATTGCGCCAAACTAACAGGAAAGATGCCGAAGGGACCCTAGAAGACATTCCAACTCGATTTCTGGACAGATGTGCCCTTAGACAGGAACAATGCGTCGAGAATTTGGGTCAAAATCAGTGAAAAATATGATTTATTTTTCTCAATAAATCGATTATTTGTGCCCAAATCTTAGAAATGGCAGTCTGAATATTCTATGATACTCTCCTTGCATCAATGGTCATTTCTGCATCGTCTGGAGAAAAGTCATTTTTTAGCCAAATTTGAAGAAAAAAGTAAGGCTAACCCCTTGCAAATTTTTCAATTTTGGCCAAAAAATGAAATTGCTCCAAACTTTCAAGAAAGATGCGTAAGGGACCCTAGAAGACATTCCAACCCGATTGCTGGACAGATGTGCCCTTAGACAGGAACAATGCGTCGAGAATTTGGGTCAAAATCAGTGAAAAATATGATTTATTTTTCTCAATAAATCGATTATTTGTGCCCAAATCTTAGAAATAATAGCAGTATGAATATTGTTTGATACTCTTCTTGCATCAATGGTCATTTCTGCATCGTCCGGAGAAAAGTCATTTTTTGGCCAAATTTGATGAAAAAAGTAAGGCTAACCCCTCGCAATTTTTTCAAATTTGGCCAAAAAATGAAATTGCACCAAACTTCCAAGAAAGATGTCTAAGGGATCCTAGAAGACATTCCAACTCGATTTCTGGACAGATGTGCCCTTAGACAGGAACAATGCGTCGAGAATTTGGGTCAAAATCTGTGAAAATATGATTTTTTTTTTCTCAATAAATCGATTATTTGTGCCCACATCTTAGAAATAATGGCAGTATGAATATTGTATGATACTCGCCTTGCATCAAAAGTCATTTCTGCATCTTCTGGAGAAAAGTCATTTTTTGGCCAAATTTAATGAAAAAAATAAGGCTAACCCCTTGCATTTTTTTCAATTTTGGCCAAAAGGAAAAGGAAGGTGTGACGAACTTCCAGGAAAGATGCCTTAGGGACCTAAGAAGACATTCCAACTGGATTTCTGGACAGATGTGCTTTTAAAAATGCAGGGACAATGTGTCACAAATTTGGGTCAAAATCAGTGGAAAATATGTTGTTTTTTTGTTTAGGAAAGATGCCTGAGGAACATTAGAAGATATTCAAACTCGATTTCTGGACAGATGTGCCCTTAGACATTAACAATGCGTCGATGTTGTCGATGCGATGTTCTGGATCCTTGCCACCTTTGGAAGTCTACAATACTCAGCCTGCCAAAATACCGTAAAAAGTGACCAGCGCCCTCTATTCGTTAAAACTAACAATCGGTATCTGTTCAGACATGCATAAGAGTTCTACACACAAATAGACCTCATACATGTTACATACAGTACCAAGACTGTCAATTAAAGGACCATTGCATCCAATGTTTGACCTAAATTCCATTTCCGGACCACTGAACGTGCAGAAAAAGTGCCCACAGAAAATTTACACAAATCACAAGTAGTTGAACTCCAAGAATATGAAAATCGACCACTCATCCATCACAAATTTTGTTTTCTTTGTTTAGGTTATTAGTGCGTTTCCTTCAATTAAAGGGGACCATTGGGTAGGCATTCCAGAATTGACCATTTTAACTCTGAATACTTACATGACACCACAATATTATACCGACTTATGATTTATTGGTGATTTTTTTGGGGTCATTTGTGCCGATTCCAACGATTGTGTGTTGCCAGAATAGGTTGCAAATGAATGTTTAGCTTTAAGCCTGTCCATCAAGTTTTGCACAAGTGTGTTGATGATTTGGAATTTGCACTTGTATAATAATTTGATCTCTGAATGCATATGGTGGCTTTAGATGAAACTGTTATAAAATGTTCACCTTGACATAACCCCCCCCCCCCAAAAAAATGACTTGGTTTTGTTAGTTTACTATCAAAAAAGTATTACTACCAATTACAGTTGTAGTTTGCCATATTATTATTATTATTATTAATAATTTCTGGTAATGAAACCAAGGATTCCTCAAAAGCGCCCTAGGCACTGTAGCTCACAAGCCTAAAGAAATCTGTGGAGAGAAGACAATGAGAAGAAGTTACAGTTTTAGAGGTGGGAGGAAAAGCCCAGAAGAATATTCTGGGGAAAACCCACGGAATCAGGCAGGGACTGAAAACCCAATCCACATATTGGCCCGGGTGGGATTCGAACCCGGGTCACAGCGGTGGAAGGCGAGGAAAGTACCGCTACGCCAACCCGACTCCCCTACGTGTACAGTATAAGAAATAATGGACTCCCAAACGCTTTGCATTACTTTTTATTACAAATGTACATTTTATTCAGTAATGTAGCAGGTTTTGTGCACACACATTAGATAGTACTCGGAAGCCACTAATAAACAGACAAAAACACCAACAAACAGACAAACAAAAACAGGCACATGTTGATTTGAATAAAGTATTTGCTACAGCCATCTTGGTCTGGTACCCACAGACTAATTGATAATTACAACCCTTGGATTACGTGCGATACTTAATGGCAAAACTGGCCGTTACAGGTATATGTTACTTTCCACAGAGTCACCGTAATGATGTAAGAAATTACTGTTAACTACTTCATAATGATCTTCACGCAAACAAATAGGCTAAAAAGTAAAAGAACTTGCCAGAGTTGTGTTTATGACAAGGTATTTGCACACAAGAGTGATTTTTCAAAATGAAAGACGTGCAATGTTTTACAACGTAACATCCTTTGATGTAATTTCTGCATCGTCTGGAGAAAAGTCATTTTTTGGCCAAATTTGATGAAAAAAGTAAGGCTAACCCCTTGCAATTTTTTCAATTTTGGCCAAAAAATGAAATTGCGCCAAACTTTCAAGAAAGATGCGTAAGGGACCCTAGAAGACATTCCAACCCGATTGCTGGACAGATGTGCCCTTAGACAGGAACAATGCGTCGAGAATTTGGGTCAAAATCATTAAAAAATATGATTTATTTTTCTCAATAAATCGATTATTTGTGCCCAAATCTTAGAAATAATGGCAGTATGAATATTGTAAGATACTCTCCTTGCATCAAAAGTCATATCTGCATCGTCTGGAGAAAAGTCATTTTTTGGCCAAATTTGATGAAAAAAGTAAGGCTAACCTCTTGCAATTTTTTCAATTTTGGCAAAAAAATGAAATTGCGCCAAACTTCCAGGAAAGATGCCTAAGGGACCCCAGAAGACATTCCAACTCGATTGCTGGACAGCTGTGCCCTTAGACAGGAACAATGCGTCGAGAATTTGGGTCAAAATCAGTGAAAAATATGGGTTTTTTTCTCAATAAATCGATTATTTGTGCCCAAATCTTAGAAATAATGGCAGTCTGAATATTTTATGATACTCTCCTTGCATCAAAAGTCATTTCTGCATCGTCTGGAGAAAAGTCATTTTTTGGCCAAATTTGATGAAAAAGTAAGGCTAACCCCTTGCAATTTTTTCAATTTTGGCCAAAAAATGAAATTGCGCCAAACTTACAGGAAAGATGCGTAAGGGACCCCAGAAGACATTCCAACTCGATTGTTGGACAGATGTGCCCTTAGACAGGAACAATGCGTCGAGAATTTGGGTCAAAATCAGTGAAAAAGATGATTTTCTCAATAAATCGATTATTTGTGCCCAAATCTTAGAAATAATGGCAGTATGAAAATTGTATGATACTCTCCTTGCATCAAAAGTCATATCTGCATCGTCTGGAGAAAAGTCATTTTTTGGCCAAATTTGATGAAAAAAAGTAAGGCTAACCCCTTGCAATTTTTTTCAATTTTGGCCAAAAAAAGAAATTGCGCCAAACTTACAGGAAAGCAAGGGCGGATCCAGAACACAATTTTTGGGGGGGCCCAAAAAAAATTTGGTCCCCCCCAAAAAAGTGGGTCTCAAAAATTACGGCGTGGGGTTCGGGGCCCGTGAGGGCCCCGAAAATTTTTTGGATTCTAGATGCTCTGTGGTGCGATCTGAGGCAATTTCTGACCACTTTAACCAATTTTTTTTGAGGAAAAGATGGTGGTGTACTCATTGCCTGCCTTTATTGCGATGTCACATTAAAAAAAAAAAAAAATTGGTTTCGTTTTGGGGGGGGCCATGGCCCCCTTTGGCCCCCCCCCCCTGGATCCGCCCTTGCAGGAAAGATGCCGAAGGGACCCCAGAAGACATTCCGTCTGGAGAAAAGTCATTTTTTGGCCAAATTTGATGAAAAAAGTAAGGCTAACCCCTTGCAATTTTTTGGCCAAAAAATGAAATTGCGCCAAACTTACAGGAAAGATGCCTAAGGGACCCCAGAAGACATTCCAACTCGATTGCTGGACAGATGTGCCCTTAGACAGGAACAATGCGTCGAGAATTTGGGTCAAAATCAGTGAAAAATATGATTTATTTTTCTCAATAAATCGATTATTTGTGCCCAAATCTTAGAAATAATAGCAGTATGAATATTGTTTGATACTCTTCTTGCATCAATGGTCATTTCTGCATCGTCCGGAGAAAAGTCATTTTTTGGCCAAATTTGATGAAAAAAGTAAGGCTAACCCCTCGCAATTTTTTCAAATTTGGCCAAAAAATGAAATTGCACCAAACTTCCAAGAAAGATGTCTAAGGGATCCTAGAAGACATTCCAACTCGATTTCTGGACAGATGTGCCCTTAGACAGGAACAATGCGTCGAGAATTTGGGTCAAAATCTGTGAAAATATGATTTTTTTTTTCTCAATAAATCGATTATTTGTGCCCACATCTTAGAAATAATGGCAGTATGAATATTGTATGATACTCGCCTTGCATCAAAAGTCATTTCTGCATCTTCTGGAGAAAAGTCATTTTTTGGCCAAATTTAATGAAAAAAATAAGGCTAACCCCTTGCATTTTTTTCAATTTTGGCCAAAAGGAAAAGGAAGGTGTGACGAACTTCCAGGAAAGATGCCTTAGGGACCTAAGAAGACATTCCAACTGGATTTCTGGACAGATGTGCTTTTAAAAATGCAGGGACAATGTGTCACAAATTTGGGTCAAAATCAGTGGAAAATATGTTGTTTTTTTGTTTAGGAAAGATGCCTGAGGAACATTAGAAGATATTCAAACTCGATTTCTGGACAGATGTGCCCTTAGACATTAACAATGCGTCGATGTTGTCGATGCGATGTTCTGGATCCTTGCCACCTTTGGAAGTCTACAATACTCAGCCTGCCAAAATACCGTAAAAAGTGACCAGCGCCCTCTATTCGTTAAAACTAACAATCGGTATCTGTTCAGACATGCATAAGAGTTCTACACACAAATAGACCTCATACATGTTACATACAGTACCAAGACTGTCAATTAAAGGACCATTGCATCCAATGTTTGACCTAAATTCCATTTCCGGACCACTGAACGTGCAGAAAAAGTGCCCACAGAAAATTTACAAAAATCACAAGTAGTTGAACTCCAAGAATATGAAAATCGACCACTCATCCACACAAATTTTGTTTTCTTTGTTTAGGTTATTAGTGTGTTTCCTTCAATTAAAGGGGACCATTGGGTAGGCATTCCAGAATTGACCATTTTAACTCTGAATACTTACATGACACCACAATATTATACCGACTTATGATTTATTGGTGATTTTTTTGGGGTCATTTGTGCCGATTCCAACGATTGTGTGTTGCCAGAATAGGTTGCAAATGAATGTTTAGCTTTAAGCCTGTCCATCAAGTTTTGCACAAGTGTGTTGATGATTTGGAATTTGCACTTGTATAATAATTTGATCTCTGAATGCATATGGTGGCTTTAGATGAAACTGTTATAAAATGTTCACCTTGACATAACCCCCCCCAAAAAAAAAAATGACTTGGTTTTGTTAGTTTGCTATCAAAAAAGTATTACTACCAATTACAGTTGTAGTTTGCCATATTATTATTATTATTATTAATAATTTCTGGTAATGAAACCAAGGATTCCTCAAAAGCGCCCTAGGCACTGTAGCTCACAAGCCTAAAGAAATCTGTGGAGAGAAGACAATGAGAAGAAGTTACAGTTTTAGAGGTGGGAGGAAAAGCCCAGAAGAATATTCTGGGGAAAACCCACGGAATCAGGCAGGGACTGAAAACCCAATCCACATATTGGCCCGGGTGGGATTCGAACCCGGGTCACAGCGGTGGAAGGCGAGGAAAGTACCGCTACGCCAACCCGACTCCCCTACGTGTACAGTATAAGAAATAATGGACTCCCAAACGCTTTGCATTACTTTTTATTACAAATGTACATTTTATTCAGTAATGTAGCAGGTTTTGTGCACACACATTAGATAGTACTCGGAAGCCACTAATAAACAGACAAAAACACCAACAAACAGACAAACAAAAACAGGCACATGTTGATTTGAATAAAGTATTTGCTACAGCCATCTTGGTCTGGTACCCACAGACTAATTGATAATTACAACCCTTGGATTACGTGCGATACTTAATGGCAAAACTGGCCGTTACAGGTATATGTTACTTTCCACAGAGTCACCGTAATGATGTAAGAAATTACTGTTAACTACTTCATAATGATCTTCACGCAAACAAATAGGCTAAAAAGTAAAAGAACTTGCCAGAGTTGTGTTTATGACAAGGTATTTGCACACAAGAGTGATTTTTCAAAATGAAAGACGTGCAATGTTTTACAACGTAACATCCTTTGATGTAATTTCTGCATCGACTGGAGAAAAGTCATTTTTTGGCCAAATTTGATGAAAAAAGTAAGGCTAACCCCTTGCAATTTTTTCAATTTTGGCCAAAAAATGAAATTGCGCCAAACTTACAGGAAAGATGCCTAAGGGACCCCAGAAGACATTCCAACTCGATTGCTGGACAGATGTGCCCTTAGACAGGAACAATGCGTCGAGAATTTGGGTCAAAATCAGTGAAAAATATGATTTATTTTTCTCAATAAATCGATTATTTGTGCCCAAATCTTAGAAATAATAGCAGTATGAATATTGTTTGATACTCTTCTTGCATCAATGGTCATTTCTGCATCGTCCGGAGAAAAGTCATTTTTTGGCCAAATTTGATGAAAAAAGTAAGGCTAACCCCTCGCAATTTTTTCAAATTTGGCCAAAAAATGAAATTGCACCAAACTTCCAAGAAAGATGTCTAAGGGATCCTAGAAGACATTCCAACTCGATTTCTTGACAGATGTGCCCTTAGACAGGAACAATGCGTCGAGAATTTGGGTCAAAATCTGTGAAAATATGATTTTTTTTTTCTCAATAAATCGATTATTTGTGCCCACATCTTAGAAATAATGGCAGTATGAATATTGTATGATACTCGCCTTGCATCAAAAGTCATTTCTGCATCGTCTGGAGAAAAGTCATTTTTTGGCCAAATTTAATGAAAAAAATAAGGCTAACCCCTTGCATTTTTTTCAATTTTGGCCAAAAGGAAAAGGAAGGTGTGACGAACTTCCAGGAAAGATGCCTTAGGGACCTAAGAAGACATTCCAACTGGATTTCTGGACAGATGTGCTTTTAAAAATGCAGGGACAATGTGTCACAAATTTGGGTCAAAATCAGTGGAAAATATGTTGTTTTTTTGTTTAGGAAAGATGCCTGAGGAACATTAGAAGATATTCAAACTCGATTTCTGGACAGATGTGCCCTTAGACATTAACAATGCGTCGATGCGATGTTCTGGATCCTTGCCACCTTTGGAAGTCTACAATACTCAGCCTGCCAAAATACCGTAAAAAGTGACCAGCGCCCTCTATTCGTTAAAACTAACAATCGGTATCTGTTCAGACATGCATAAGAGTTCTACACACAAATAGACCTCATACATGTTACATACAGTACCAAGACTGTCAATTAAAGGACCATTGCATCCAATGTTTGACCTAAATTCCATTTCCGGACCACTGAACGTGCAGAAAAAGTGCCCACAGAAAATTTACAAAAATCACAAGTAGTTGAACTCCAAGAATACGATAATCGAACACTCATCCATCACAAATTTTGTTTTCTTTGTTTAGGTTACTAGTGCGTTTCCTTCAATTAAAGGGGACCATTGGGTAGGCATTCCAGAATTGACCATTTTAACTCTGAATACTTACATGACACCACAATATTATACCGATTTATGATTGATTGGTGATGTTTTGGGTCAATTGTGCCGATTCCAAAGATTGTGTGTTGCCAGCTAGAATAGGCTGCAAATGAATGTTTAGCTTTAGGCCTGTCCAAGTTTCGCACAAGTGTGTTGATGATTTGGAATTTGCACTTGTATAATAATTTGATCTCTGAATGATGGCTTTAGATGAAACTGTAATAAAAAGTTCACCTTGGCATAACCCCCCACCCCCCCCCAAAAAAAAATGACTTGGTTTTTTCAGTTTGCTATCAAAAAAGTATTACTACCAATTACAGTTGTAGTTTGCCATATTATTATTATTATTATTAATCATTTCTGGTAATGAAACCAAGGATTCCTCAAAAGCGCCCTAGGCACTGAAGCCCGCAAGCCTGAAGAAACTTGTGGAGAGAAGACAATGAGAAGAAGTTACAGTTTTAGAGGTGGGAGGAAAAGCCCAGAAGAATATTCTGGGGAAAACCCATGGAATCAGGCAGGGACTGAAAACCCAATCCACATATTGGTCACAGCGGTGGAAGGCGAGGAAAGTACCGCTGCACCAACCTGACTCCCCTGCATGTACAGTATAAGAAATAATGGACTCCCAAACACTTTGCATTACTTTTTATTACAAATGTACATTTTATTCAGTAATGTAGCAGGTTTTGTGCACACACATTAGATAGTACTCGGAAGCCACTAATAAACAGACAAAAACACCAACAAACAGACAAACAAAAACAGGCACATGTTGATTTGAATAAAGTATTTGCTACAGCCATCTTGGTCTGGTACCCACAGACCAATTGATAATTACAACCCTTGGATTACGTGCGATACTTAATGGCAAAACTGGCCGTTACAGGTATATGTTACTTTCCACAGAGTCACCATAATGATGTAAGAAATTACTGTTAACTACTTCATAATGATCTTCACGCAAACAAATAGGCTAAAAAGTACAAGAACTTCCCAGAGTTGTGTTTATGACAAGGTATTTGCACACAAGTGTGATTTTTCAAAATGAAAGACGTCTAATGTTTTACAATGTAACATTCTTTTGAAGTAAAGTGTAGTGAAAAACCACATGTGACAACATAGGCCGATTTCTAGTGACACAATCTCTACAGTATAGCAATTATCAATTGATAATCTTATCAAGGGGTAATTACTCTAAAACCAGTAGTTCAAAACCAGTACTTCTGATACAAAGCAAACATTCAGTTAAACAAAAAATATGCTGTGCAGCTCTTCACTAATATACATAAAATAAATGGTAAGACACTGTTCATGGAATTAAAATCATAAATTGGAACAAAAAGTAGCTGGATATTACATGTATATTACAAGATAAAAGACGCAGAAAGAAATCATTCTTTCTTTCTTCACACATAGGCACCCTTTCTCTAAGAACCCAGCATAGAATTATTAAATTCAATACTACATAAATAAGTAGCCACCTCTTGTCGCACTTGCTCCTGGCCTACAGGAACAAGTGATCGTGGTAAAATGCCTTGCTCAGGGTCACAATACATGTACATGTAATAGAATCTGCATGTGCACCTATGCCATAACACTGAGCTGTTACACTATTCATTCATTTCTTATATTTTATTCATTTATTTCAATTTTTGTTCGCTTTGTAAACAAAGAGCATTTGTAAATATAAATTGCAAGTATGCAAAACTCTGCACACCAGCCAACACTACGTATTTTAAAAATGGAGCTGCTTTTTTGTGTGCTCTGCACTGCTTTCTCAACATGACACATATTAAGGCATATCAAAACATATATACCAGTCTGAACGTCCAATCATACAACAGATAACTTATTAAGCAGTGCCAGAAAAAATAATATTAAAAAAAGTCTGTACACCTAAGGAGGGAGTAGGGAGGTATGTATGTTAATGCATTGTTAATACAAAAATAGCAAGAATGTTATATAATAGGTTATAGTTACAATGCAGTAAAACTTTTTTTTTTTACAAGAACATTATTTACACTAGGACCAAACTGAAGTTGTTCTGCAACTGTCTGTCCTGTTCACTGTCTACCCTTCATGTTTGATGGAATGGTCCTTTCTTAGTTTGTCCAATCAGGCCTGTTGTTATTTATAACAGTACTATTAGTTTAGGAACGTGATTATAAGAGCACATTTCATTGGATGACGCTTGTAGCTATATGTGTGGGTTTGAAAATTACAAAAATACTCCGTGCGCAGTTGCTGACAATATTAGTACTGCCAAACAGTTTGGTATGTTAAACAAACATGCAACATTATTTCTCTTTCAAATACTATTCGTCGCTTCAGTGTGCGACATCAAGTAGCTACAATCGGCTGATTGAGAATCCTGTCCCGAATGAAGATTTCCGGATTGTGTCACAACAGGGCGCAATTCAAAATATGACATGGCAACTTTTGAACTGAAATCACAATCCAGAATATGGTGTTTTCTCGAAATACACCGCATTCACAGAGCTGAAACTTCATCAGGTTACTTGTTAAAGGTCCCTCTTTAGATTTTGAACACTTTCCTTGCTTCAAACGTGAAACAAAAATGAACAGATGACAAATGGTCCATTTTCTACCAGAAAAAGGCACCCTTAACGGGCCGTGCAGAGAATGGATCAAATCCAAAATTCCACTTTAATTACAGGGTATCTTAGCATACATGTTAATTTTGTTTTTACCCACTAAAAGTAAATACAGATTCTACATCAAGATACACTGATTTCCAAATTACCACTCTGCCTTGCAGATGATCAATATACAAGAAAAAGACATATAACAAAAATAGATACTTTATTATTATTATTAATAATATAATCATGATCATAACAGTTCTGTTCTGCCATAAAAAATATCTTGTACTTTTTTTTTTATCTTTTAAAGCAAACAGTATACTTATAGTATAAAGACAAAAATATATACATGCATAGAAAGTTTGCAATTAGAAATCTACATGCCAATAATTGTACACAACGTCGCGTTTGACATAATTATGCTGTTATCTAAGAGATTAAGTAGCCAGTCAAAATCTGCATTTAAACAGCTGATGGGAAAGGGTTTTTTTTGGGGGGGGGGGGGTGTTTGGAAGAGATGGCAACTGATTATTCAACTACATGTATACAGGTTTACAAAACATTAAGATTTATCAAATTATTTGGGGTCCGTACCCACGTACATCAGTTGGGCTTATCCTCCTTTTTTTACAAAACATTCCCTGCATCTGCCCCAACTTTGTTTTTCGAGAAAACAATCATTCATGCAGAAGAAAGGGGAAAGCAAACGGACACCTACTGTAATTGCAAAGGGGCTGGTCTAAGTAGGCAGAAAAAGAGGGGGCTAACACAAGAGTTGTTCCGGACATTACAGCTTCTAAAAAGCGTACACCCAACGGATCAACCTTATGAATGAACCAGTCATCAGATGGAATTTTCATTAGGATGATGTAAATTCAATATTTGGTTTTGCCCTTTACCGACATATTTTGTATGCACACTGTATACTCGGTGTTGTCCCCAGTGATTGTGAGAAAAACAGTCACAAACTACTCCGGTGGGACTCGAACCCACGACCACTCGACCACCGAGCTTGCCAGGGTCGGCTGGCTGATTTAGCAGCAGGTACCGCAACCAAACTATTCATAAGATGGAATTTGCGTCGGGATGATGTAAATTTAATATTGGGTTTTAATGAAATCCCAGAACCTTCCAAAACTGACACACTTGATAGTTGTACTGATCAACCCAAAATCTTCCTATCCTCTGAACAAATATAAACTCTTGGCATTAAAAATAGAAAAAATGAAAGATCGTTCTTTAAATTAAAAAATTAAGTGGGGCGCTATTAATACCTGTGCCACATACAGGATAAGAGCAGACACAGTGATACAAGGAGGGCGGAGATCCTGGGGGCACCTTCGACACCATTGCCCTTCTGTTTGCCCCCTTTGTCTTTCTCCGCTGGGGTGGTGCTCTCGGGAACTTGTTCCTCCTCTCCGAGCGGTCTCGCTGTGGTGGCTCTGATGATCGGTTTCTTGGTGGTGAGCCTCCCCCGCGTGGGCCTGAAGGGCCACTGGCTAGATGAGGGGGTATCGGTGGGTGGGCTGGCGTTGTCAATGCCTCCCCGAGTGTCAACGCCTTCCCTTGGGGTGCTGGCATCGAAGTGGAAATCCGTTTCCTCACTGGTGGTTTCTATTGGGACAATAGCAAAATATTGAAAAACTATGAGGATATCCTGAATTGGCGAGCAAGGATACGGAAAGGCTTTTCCTTTTATTTCGCTGTCGGTGAGTCACTGACGGATGCGTTTCTCCAGACAGGATGGTGGCTGTTCACGGTACCGATGTCGGTGTACTGACCAAATGTTGTGGCAATCAGCCCAGGCCTGTGCACTCAATGTACACTTTTATCGATTACTGCGCTGCCACTCCAATTTGACATAACCATTAAGATGCAACGATCGTCTCTTTAATCTGCTCATTTCAAAGTTCAACAGTCTCATTGCATCTTAAGTAGCTGTGCTAGGCTTTGCATCCCAGATAAGCTCTTGAAACAAATCTAGGGAAAGGGAGGGCGGGGCGGGGGTAGGGGGGGGGGGGGCTTAAAAGCATGTACCCTTTTTCAAAATCACAAAAGTGCAAAAATGTTACCCACATATATTATCCAACTATTTGATCCTATACATGTTAATAATACCTACATGTACACATTATACCTCTACATCCAATCCAAATAGTTTGAATGATATGAATTAACCAGAAGGACAAATTGTCTAGAACAATTGGATTAACTATAACGTCAGTTGTAATGTTATTATGGAAAGAACATTTTCACACATACACCGGAACTGACTCCGGATTGTGTTGCTAAAAGGAAATGATACAATTCTTGTTCCTGTATTTTGCCTTTCTTTATCTCAAATTAAACGGAGTTCCTTCCTGCGTGGCCCATCATTAGCCATAACAATAACACTGTCTGGGATCTTATCTGTGACTTTTTATAGGTATTCAAAAAAAAAACAATAATAAAATACAAAAACAATATCCAATCCATTCAAAACATTGTTCAATAATCAATTCAAAGAATAAAGCTAGAACAAACTTATTGTTTTGTTTAGTTCAGGGGGTATGGAAGGGGTAGTGGATTTGGATGTAAACTGTCTTTATGAATGTTTAGCTCCAAATGGCAGAATGGATTGAAGTCAGACGGTTGTTTTATGATGACAAAGTGCTGCAGAACATGTACATTTTCTCTAGCAGCACGCTCAAGTCGTTTTGTAGCTAATGTGTTGGAGTCAAACTGAGTAACCCTTTAGTCAATGTCGCCCCCAAAACCATCTCGCCTATTACTCACTTTATTGCTCAAAAATGCCTAGTCCATCAGTGAATAAACACAATGTAATACAATGTAGCCTCAGGTGCTGTTATTCAGACCATGCAAGATCCAGTAACCATGTTTTGCTCTCTTTGGACAAGTGACCAGCCAAAATCTCGGTTTTGAGCCAGACAGACTTTACTTTTGTGGTTTGAAAAAAAAAACCTTATTGTCTGCTTGTGGTTGTCTTTACTGTTTGGATGACCTTAATATAGAACGAAACAATGCCTGAATTATACGCATCCGGCAGGAAAGGACAGTTCAAAATGTCAAACCAAATTTTTCAATGATTTCCTGAAGAAAAAAAAAGATGAAAAAATATTCCAAAAAAAATATTAATAAATGAATCCATTGAAGAAAACAGAAAGTCTCTCCCCCGAAAACCACAGAAAAATTTGAATACTACTTTGAATAATACCTGATGAACCTGTTGAGTGGTCCTACATGTACATGCAGTTCTTGCATTGGGTCCACACACACACCATGGTTTTCATTTGAGGAACCCATCCCAAAACACATACAACAAAAGTTGCCCATGACTATTGAACAATGAGGTGTGTGAATTGCAGTGTTGTGTGTAGCACTTGTACTTTATCCCAACACTGGCAATTGGACCACTCACCCGCAGTTGTCGTTGTGAAGACCATGTCTGTTTGATTGCTGCGGGTCTCAGCTGTCGTCGTGGCACCCGAGCCGCTGATGCAGTCCTCGTCGTCGCCATAGCAACCGCTGCCGCTTCCGCTCCCGCTGAAGTTGTTTTCGTCCGGATGTCTGTTCTTGCCCTGGAGTTTCATGCGAATGGCCTACGGGGGGATTTTTAGCAGCAAGGGAATAAAAAATCAATTTACCACTCATCTACAACCTGTCATGTGATTTGGCAGTTATAAATCCCCCCCCCCTATATCTACAAAGGTGCCTATGGCAGTGTAGTCTACAGAAATCACAGGCCAATGTAAAGTACATGTACATGTGGGACTTTTTTTTCCCACAAATGTGAGTCTTTCTGGCAAAATGAGACGGAACTGGGGACATGCTTAAGTGGAGAAAAATGAAAAAAACATATGCGGGTGATTTTTTGCTTTGCGATTTTCAGATTTAATGGTAATGTTTTTGTCTACTGCACATATTTTAAACAAATAGTATAAAAATTGTTGTTTAATAAAAGTTGTTTAAGGAAAAACAATTGGCGTCTTTCATTTTCACAAATTACTCTTTACTTTAATTTAAAGGTTTTTTCTCAGTATTTTACTTTTTTGACTTGTCAATTAATGTGACATTTAAACAGCCATAACTCGTCAATGGAATGTCCGACTGAAGTGCAACCAACAGTATTGTAAGGAGAATTTTATTCTCTTTCCTATTGCCCCCAAGCACTCATTTCGACCTCTGTCCAGTTCTGTCTATTTTGCTAGAACGCCTCACAAATTTTACAAAGGAAAACCAACACATACTTTTCTGCTTAAGAAGTAAATTTTTGGGATTAAGTTCGTCTCCAGTAATCATTGGAGAGATGTCAAAGAAATCCATCAATGCTCCAAAGGAAAATCAAGACACGTTGAAAGCTTTTGAATTTTGAATCTTGGTCATGGTTGCCTATTAATTCAACAAATTTAGGTTTATAAAAGAGCCTTGCCTACTGGGTGTTTTTTCACGAAAGAAGAAACAACATCAAAATTACAAACAGAATTTTTCCCTTATTAATAAGCATACTAGATGTAGCCTTGTACTCAAGCCTGGACATAAAAATTTCTATAAGAACAGAACATAATGGCTTTTCCGTATTATGATTTTTTTTCCTCATGAGTTTATGCTTCTGTTGATGTGCAGTCATATAAATGATCAATGTAACGTAGCAACAATAAGTTCAACACATCCCTGTCTACAAAGTTGCAATGCAAACTGACTCATCATCTTGGGAGGGATATACTCACATGTGTAATGACTTCCAGTTTGTCCATGAGAGCGAATGCTTGCAGTAATTCAAACTCCCTCCCTGTCCAGGACACCTCTGGGTTGTGCACCTGGGCGCCCAGACCATTCTGGACGGGTGACATGGAGTACCTGTGGATCACAAAAGAAGAGATGAGGGAATAAATTGAGGATTATATAATAAGCGCAATGTTTAAGAGGAGTTTTTCTAAACCCTTGCTTTTAAGGTCTTTCACACAATAACCCGAATCTCTGTGTTGGACCCGGTTCTAACACTGAGATTTCTAGAACCCATTTTACACTAGAACAAATCCAACATGGCATCTACACAGGTCTGGCACTCTACACTGGTAGGACCAGGGTTGGGAGGCTCTCTACCTGGGTAGAAAAATAGAGCAAAGTATCTTTTTTACTCCTGAGGTAATAAGTCACAAGCAATTTATCCAGTATTACATGTACATGTGCGTACTTTTCAAACAATCTCAAGCTCAGCAATGCAGAGTTTCTACAGCACATCACCGCAGAGCTGCATGCCAAACCCAGCTCCCTGACATCTCAAAACTTTTCCTAATCCCTCTGCTTTACAAAAGCGTGAAATATTGCCACAAGCTGTGAGCAGTTTGTCAGTCCAACATATAAGGGGGGGGGGGCACTACTGGGCCATCATGCACCTGACATTGTTCCTCTTTTCAGTGGAATCATGAGGTGCAAGGGCATGCACTGAGTAACTCCCTGGGGGGAACCTTAAACTGCCAGCCTTCTCGCCACCTGCAGTCCTTTCATTGTATCGCGATTACCGCTGTCTATTATTGCGTACTTTTTCTCTGGGGCGGATTGTAGGGGGAAAAAATTGAATTGTTGTTTGATTTACATGTATGCGATCATATCAATCCCAAGCTGGGACCGAAAATGTTGGGGAACTGGATTTCCAAATATTTATAAACACCAGACAACATTTCTATGCTGTGGAAATGAAAGGGGGAATAAAAGCTGCAAGTGCAATTTTGAGTCATATGTCACAATGTTTGTAAATTGTTTTCATTCAATCGCACAATTAGTATTTGATGTGTGTGTAATGTACCATACATGTACAAGTAGCCCAGTACCAGTAGAAAGGTTTATTTCCGAAAAACATGAAATGATGATTGTCAAAAGTTGTTTGTTTTTATGAATATCTGCGATGTTACAATGAGAATGTTGGAATTGAAGTACATTGTATTATTATCAAACTGATTTTCCCGCCACCTACAAATAATAATAATTCAAAGAAATGACCACATTCACATTGATCATGAAACTGTTAATAAACATGAAGGGATATAAAAAAAAAACCCAGATAATTTAATTGTGGCAAATGAAGACACCTTTTTCTTTTTGTTACGAGTGTTGTACAAACATGAAAGGCCAGTTAAAAAAAATTAAACAGGCAGTCGCTCCCCCCCCCCCCCCCCATCACCAAGATGACAGATTTTCCAAGATGGTGGATGGGTTCTTCCATTTTCCTGACTCTATTGCTGATGCAAATTCTGTGCAAAAGAGCTGTTACCCTTTCTACATAGCTACAATGTTGTTGGAAACAAATCAAAAGACAATATGTCGACAATATGCACAAATGTAACGCAAATGTATGAATTTTAAAAAAAGACGGGCGGGAAAACAGGAAGCAGGCGGGGACGAGAAACAGGTTTATTTTTTTACTTGGCCTAATGCAAGCCTGGCACATTTACTTGCATTGTCCTTTGTATTTGTGGAAGAAAATGAGTATTAAGACATGTGAGCTTTGATTTGGGCTATGAGATTTCAAGGTATCCTGTACGAGACACAGTTGTGACAAGCACTAAACAAATGCCATCACAGTCCAGAGAGTCTCAGAGATTGGCAACAAGAACACCTCAGAATGCACATCCCCTTTCCCCTCCAGGAATTGCCTCCTCTGGCCCGCCCCCAAAGTAACACAATATCCTCATAATCCATGAATCATCAGCTCGGGACCCAAAACAGCCCCACTTGCAAAAATGTTTTGGACAACCTAAGACCTCCAAAAACAATACCTTTCCAATCAAGGGCACACATGGTCCCCGGCTGTGGCTTTCCGCCCCTCTTTGTGAGCCGCCAAAGCTGTTAATGTTTTTGTTTGGGTTTCTTTCTCTTTTTCCTTTTTTTTCTTCTCTCCTAGTCATGGTGGTGGAATGTCCGACTGCCAGACACAGCTTTCTCTTGACATTCCTCCCTTGTCACTAACTCATTACCGTGGCGATGAGAGATTGGCCACTAGGGGTTGATCCTACTGTTGAACCCTGGGCCGGCTGCCATAGTAAAACAAAAAATGTATAACTTAACCATGTGTTGGAGCTTGGGGGGGGGGGGGAGGGGATTGACCCATCTCCACTGAACTACTGGTAGGCAGAGTTGTGAAAGTTTTTTTCATTGATTCAGGATTTGGAAGATGATG
The DNA here is from genome assembly GCF_015706575.1 of Patiria miniata. Taxonomy (NCBI): domain Eukaryota; kingdom Metazoa; phylum Echinodermata; class Asteroidea; order Valvatida; family Asterinidae; genus Patiria; species Patiria miniata. Next base: position 7,926,353 of record NW_024037071.1, read on the forward strand.
ACGGTACAGGGTACATTTGTCATTATTTTAAAAAAAATACACCAAAGGTCCTTTATTTAATCTTCTAAAACCTGAAATTTGATCATATTTACCTTACTTATTCGCTTGCTTTACAAGAATGCAAGCCGAATGCATTTTACTACCGGAGTATAAATTAATATGCATCTGTAATTCCTCAATTAAGGAATTTAACAATTTTAATTCCTCAAAATCTGGAAAATCAAACTTTTAAGGGCAGCTGATATATTACAGTACATGCGTGAACAATTTCCATTTCTGCCATTTTTACAAGCATCTCTCCCCCCCCCCCCCCCAAAAAAACACCCTAAAATTATCATGTTTCTCACACTCTGGATGCTTACAGACTTTCCGTCCCTTTGCGTCAACTTTCAACTTGCCTGAAGTTGAACACATGGCCCCTGAGTTTTGCAACCTGACTGCAGGTGTGTAATGGAAACCCAATTACGCAATTAAGCATTCCCAATTGCACCCTTGAAAGCTAATAACTCTTAAATCACAGAAATGCCTTGTTACCCATCCAGTCTTAATACACATATTTTTTTCTCGCATGTTGATGTTCCATCTCATAAAATTAGCGATCAATCACGACATACTGTGTGAGACATTGTGTGAAAACTGTGTGCATTATCAGGAAATTACTGCCAGTAACATTTGGCATGTTTCATCAACTTTTTGACAAAGTCCAGCTGGAGGGAAAACTGAGACTCTGAGCTTTCAGGAATTTACTGGAAACGCTGATGCGAAATGATTTTTGCTTTTTATTTCTTGTCTTGAGTGTTACTGGATTTTATTTCTGGAGGGAGGTTTGTTTGTGTTCGGAGGAGAGTAATCAATCAAATATCTGCGTACTACCCACAAAGGGGTCGAGTGATTTGAATCACAACTACGCGGACGGTTGTCCCCAATCTGACCCATTTTCATAAATGCGTACATCACGTACTCGAACAGTTTTTTTCCTTCTTTTTACACTTTCACAATTACATTTGTGATATTTTTCAAACCTCACACGCAGGACCATTGTTGGTTCCAAGTTCAACAAAATGTCCTCACCAAAAATAATTGTAAGCATTAAGCTTCATGTTCGTGTACACTTGATAACACCTGCAATTAGAATTTCTGCGTCTTTTGCAAATTCTTATTTAGTTCATAAGATTTGCTGATTATTAAAGCACTTGCAGATCTTGCCATGGTGTGTACTGTAGCGGGTCCTAGCTCTATGGTACATAGCACAACTGTACAGTGGAGGCCTAGTTATGAATGTGCTTTAGTGTTGTCAAATTGGCTGGCTCGAAACACGGCCAGTAGTTCATGGAGGTTTCATTGTGTCCTCCGGGCACCGAACCCACCGCTAATCCTCCCCCTCTTAACCTCTGCTCACCACCCCGGTGTGTATTTGTCATCAGAAAGACATTAACCAAAAAAAATCTCCTATGGCCTTGCTCTGCATGGGGATAAAGCAGCCAGGATGAAAAGAAGACATTTCAAGAGTTGGGTGTTTATCAGGGACTGTATACTGGTAGCTTGTTATTGCACAGCTCGGATCACAGCAACCACTGTGAATTGGGATGGATCTGGACTAGAGTACAGACCCTGAGTTTAAGGGCTTGACGAAGGATCATCTCTTTGAAGCCATGGTTTTGAGCACAGAGCATGTTTCCTTGCTCTACGACTTGAGGGTGAAACAGGTGTGCCTTTGGGTGCTTGCGACATTTTTTTTTTCAACCTTCATTTGAAAAACTCCATTGAAGTCATTTGAAAAACTACGTATCAAATTCTCAGTTATTTTGACACTTGTTTACATGCATTAGCAAATATTCAGGTATGTTTGTCACAAGCACTCTGATGCTGAGATGCTACATACCGGTACTGTATGGCCGACACCGAACATTTGACCACAAAATTGTTCTAACTACCAGTACAACAACATCCATGTACTGTACATGTACATGTACTGACATTGCTCCATCAAATGTACAGTTGTAGTGGGGATGAAATTCCCGAAAAAAATGTTTGACTTTCCCAGCTTTTAATGATCAATCGTTCCCAGTTTCATAAGGAAGTGTTTATCACAAAGTTTATCAATATATGGAATTACAATCCATGGCAATCTCTCACCGTTTTTCAGCGAAATACGGTTCATGCATAGCACTGTAGGTTTTTGAGAGGTCAATGCTCCATGCTGTCATTTTGGGGTATCCAGATGTGACGGGGTTCGGCAGGATGGGAACAATCAGTTCAACAAGTTACTCTTGAATTCCTTCTCACTGAGTTTTCAGACCCTCCCCGAAAAATATCTCTTGCACCGTTGAAGATCGTCTTTCACCAATGACCACTATCAATTAGAAGTTTTTGTTAGTTGCTTGTCATCAATGCGGTTATATATACCCTTGTGTTGTATAAACATGGCCAAGTCTGTCAAGAAAGATCTCTCTCAAGGAAGAAACAAGACCGAAACAAGTGTTCAAAGAAAAGTGGTAAGCGAATCCCCTCAGCGGATTAAGAAATGCGGGGAAACTGCGGACATGAAGGCCAGGACAACAAATGCACAGTGTGTACCAAACAACAACAAGAGGATGCTGAAAAACAAAATGCAGAATGCTAACGGCCGAAAAGTCATCGACCCTGAACTCTCCAGACCGCATGACCTAGGAGTGCGTAGCTGCAGGGTGCGGGTACATGTACATGGCGGGCACGAAATCATATTGCTAAGAATACATTTTTCTTTAAATTAAAGATATCAATTGTGTCTTAATGCATATAAAAAAATCTTAACTTTCTTTTGCTTGATCTTGACACTGAAAAAAAAACTCACCCAATGAGAAATGAAAACATTGTAGGGAATAAGAAATTAGATTAAAATGAGTAAATTGGGAGGAGAGTTTGGTGGCTCAAATTTTCTATTTAAAATTTAAAGCTAATGTAATGAACTTTTTTTTTTTTACAGCACTGATGTTAAAAGAAAGTGTAAGGCTCTATTTTCATAAAAGTCTTTTACAAAATTGCTTGTAAATTCTTGTTCGTGCATGGTTTACTATATGAAAAGAGTGACATTTTCTTGAGAATTATGGTGTACATTTGTGAACTTCACAATATACAGAATTCTGCTCTCCTTAAATATGATCTTACATTGAAGAAGGGGATAGTTAGTTGACCCAAATAATGAGCTTTGGTCATCCACGATCTGTTGCATGCATGTTTTATCTGGTCATTCACATCACGAATATCAACAAAAACCCTGGACTTTAATACTAACACACTAAACTAAGTGCACTGTATACAATCAGGGATTATTAGGACCTTGCCAGAGTGGTACTCCTTGCCAGCAGACCGTATGACATCAGCAGCAAAAAAGTTTTGTCCCGAGATTATTTCTAGTCCATTTCCTTCCCGATCCCTGCATTTATGACCGCAGCATGCACTGGATTTGTCCTCATTGCCAGGTCTCCCAGACACTGTTGGCAGTCAGGCATGATAAACGAAGGAGAGATCCGACCGGAATCTTCTTCATGATGAAATCGGCAAAGTGCAGGACGATTCTACTACTACCTGTGCATATTGACACGATGCACTTTCGCTTTCAATTTAGTCTTCCCTTTTCTTTTCTTTTTTGAGTCACAACAGCTAGACCGTTAACAATGAGGAAGGGAGAAGCAGTAGGTGCCAAACAGCTGATGCACTTGCATGTAATACTAATGTGCTTATAATTTTATGCTCACTTTATACCAAAGGTCTCAAAGTGCTTCCCAATTATTACCCATGTTCATCAGGCTATGAGACCAGTTTTTGCAGCAGCTTGAGATCAGCATGCTCTGGTCTACCTTCACAGGTACCCATTTATACTCCTGGGTGGAGAGAGGCAATTGTACTTGTCGTAAAGTGTCTTGCCCAAGAACACAAGCACCATGTTCCCTATCAGGGTTCAAAGCCACATACACTACGGCACGTGAGTCGAACACAGTAACCATTGCACCACAACTGCGCTCCATGTCAGAGTTTATAAAATATGAATTTACCGGAAGCGCAATACATGTACATGTCAAACGTAAAAATCATTCTTCTGCCTGTGGGCTGGGCCCACTATTTGTGCAATTAACCATTTCTAAAAAGATCACAGGTCGTGCATCTCATCATCCACCACAGTTACCAGACTGGCCTTTGGTGTAAATACCAGTAATGAATTTTGCTTTCTCTGATGAGGAAAATGTACATTTGGCCAGTCAAGTAATTAACAGCGATGGGCCCACTGATTTTACCAGTACCCGGAATGCACATTGTAAATAGGAATGTTATCTGAGTAGGAGGTCATGACCGCTGGAAAAATCTGTAGGTAGGGATATAAATCTGCAGATCTAAAATGAACGGCGGGCCGCAATGCTCCACTTGTTTTTACATAGAGTGTAGGGTACATTAGCTGCCGAATGGGAAACTAATGTGACAAGGACAAATCTCCTCTGTAGGTGCCTGCACTTCAACATATGGTTTAGGAATCAGCCTCAATCACCCTGAAAACCCTCCGGATTACAGGATCATCCCAGTATGAAATATATGGGATTTACATACAGTCAGAAGTTAAAGGGAAAATACAACATTTGCAAACATCAAAAAATAAAACTACCAAATCATTTTGAAATACCTTGCTGGACTGTTAGTGAATGACAGTGTAAAGCATCCTGTAAAATCATGGCACCTGGTATACTGTCATTTTCAAGAAAAGTGGTATTTTTGTATCAATTTCCAACGCTGGTCGGCCGACCAGCGTTGGAAAAAACTGGCTTTTTTTTCAAATACTGGCCCCAATTGACCATCGCACTTGTTTGCAATCGATTACACACCTATGACCGGGTACAATCCAGCTAGACTGGTTCCCTGACCTTACAATTCCCCAATGTATGTAAACTGCTCTGTTTCTTCTTATATGGAGTCAGGGGATGAACCAGACTACAGGAAAATGATTGTTTTTCTTGGTTTTTATAGCATTTTCGAACCCAAAACCTCAACAAAGTCAGTGTAACTATATTTGCTATATATTTCCAACCCCCCAATTCCATCCATTTCTGAAAATTACAGCAAAAGCAAATGATGTATATTCCCTTTAAATACACTATCTTAGAGGTTTGTAAAATGTAAATTGTTACGACGGGGACAGAGAAAAAGAATTATTGTGATCTTGTCCTGCAAATTAGAACAAAGTCACACTCACAACAATAAATCATGTGATGAGATTTTAAAGGTGTACCGATGTGTCCATGCTATTTTTGACATTCACTCTGACGATTACATAAATTTGTTTCTCAAATTGTTATCGTTGTACATGTAGTGAACGAGTGGTGGAACTAAAAAATAATAATTACTTTACAAATTCATACAATTTTTCAGACATACATTGTGTAAATTATATCTGCTGTGCATTAGTTGTACCAAAGCAACGCAAGATGACAGCCTTTTTCAGACGGTTGAACGGTAGATGCCCAAAATAGGAGGGAAAAAACAAGTTTTCTTGGTGCAGGGATGTGAGTGACCACTGATAAAAATAGCTGAAAACAGCTGAAAAAGGTGCAAAAAAGCTGAACTTCGGAAATCTCCTATACTTTTGTACACAGCAAGTGAGGGAAAAAAGCTGAAATCAGCTTTAAAGCTGAGATTTCACACCCCTGTGGTGAAAATATGTGTAAAAACATACAACTTGAAAATGATGTACAACACTTGCAAATGATGATACTTAAGAACTGTCCTCTCATTCTGTGGGAGCAAGTCACCAAACAACTGAATTGCAAAGAGAAATAGAAAACTGTACAAGTTGGCCTTCCGGTCCTCTGACTGAGCGCAACCTTTGTTTCCTCCTTACATCTTGCCTCTTTTAATAACTGTTCTAGAGAGGACAGTCCTAGAGAGTCCTAGAGATAACTGTCCTAGAGAGGACACTTACATCTTGCCTCTTTTAATAACTGTCCTAGAGAGGAATTGTGTATTCTCTGCCAGCTGTGCAGTCACAGATGCCATTCACTCAATCATGACAGTGTGTGCATATCTGACGATGTTAGCTGAGGTCTCTCTCTCTGATTGATGAGTGAATATAGGCAGGCATTCAGGCAGAAAGGAAAGGGGACCTCTGGCTGCATTGGTAGGCCCAAGGGGAAAACTGGAGGGGAATTTGAGGTTGAGGACATGGGGAAACTAGCTTACAGATTATAGCCTAGGGCCTACAGAATTTGCTTTTGTTCACGGTAATTTTCAGAAATGGATGGATTTGGGGGTTGATATTTTATACTGGTACTACAACTATTGTTACACTGACCTGTTTTGTGTTTATAAATGCTTGAAAAACCAAGGAAAAAAAATGCTGTTCTTATAGTCTGGTTCCTTGACCCTACCGGTACTTCAGACGAAACGGAGCAATTTATAGATGTCGGGGAATTGTCAGGTCAGGGAACCAGACTATACTTGTAGCTGGCTAACACCGTTTACGTACAGTGTACATGTATGTGAAAAGTCCTGATTGTACTAACTAAAAAATGACAGCACACCAGGGGCCATGACTTCACAGGATGCAAGTGAGACTATTATTCACTTACAATCCAGTAAAGTATTTCATAATAATTTGGTAGAATTTTTTGATGTTTGTTGAATGTTATATTGCCTTTAAGATGCACCACAGCCAACATGACTACAACTTGAACTTGCAACAAAGAAAAGAGTATTCTATGATGCACACATGTTTGTACTTCTAGGTGTTCAGTGTAACAAAATAAATCTGTCAATTTCAAAGCATTACCCTCAGCTTAGAAGATACATTAAAATACAATCCAACAGCTTCATTCACTGCACCTGTATTTTCGCTCATGTCTTTTAACATTACGGTGCACATGAATGCATGCTGCACACTGAACTTTCAACAAATATCTGCAAGTTCCAAAATAAACCAAGCCAGTTCAAAAGTAAATATCTTTATGGCGTGAGGAAACATTTACGAGCTTGGATGTGCTGGACTTGTCAGCACATTTTTCTTTATTACCCCACAATTCTATTCCTTAAATGCAATCGAAACATCTAAGGTAGACTTTGGACGAGAAATCCTATACGTTTGGTTTTTTTTGATAGAGGGGAGAAAATTCTTCAGAAAGTTCTTGATGAAGTGAGAAATGCTTTGTGAGCATCACTCATCGCTGCAAAGTATGGATGTGATAATGGCTCTGACTTTTGATTCAGAGGGTGTCCCAAATGTGTGATGTATTGCTGGCTGGATAGAGGTTAATGCCCAACTAGGGATTATTGAGTTTGAATCGGGCCAAGGGCTGCCTCACAGTCTTGTGAGTGTGATACACAGAATCTGCAAAATGTTTCTGTCGGTCCTCCCTAGAAAACCCATCGGTGCTAGATGCATCTTGGTGATGCCAGGAGCAGACATGGTTGAGTAGCAGGTCAACAGTGCATAAAATGGGGCCTCTACGAGATATTCTAGTGCCCTGACATACCGGCATTGATGATGTAAAACTTAATGTGGGGGAAAACGTCTGAAATATGCCACACATGCACTACTTATAGCATGGGAGCGCGCTCTAAAAAGAAAAAGTATGCACAATGTACCGGCAAATAGTTTGCAGATATGAATGTGCCAGTTGTCTGGCTGATCGAAAGAAAAACAGATATTTCAGTTATGAGAGGACGTCACAACAGGGGTTGCAACATGTCTACAGGACCTACCGGTACAGGCTCAAAATTATTTAAGTTAGTTTCACCGTATTAAGTTAGTTCCTTTTTTCTTTTCTTTGACATTTAGTTTATTTTGACTCCTGCCCCTTGGCTCCACCCTGACATTCAGAACCATTTTGATGTTTTCTTTTTTCCGTTGATTCTGTTTTTTTTCCCTGTAAACATCAGCATTCAAGAAAGACGATTAGTCAATATCGGGAGGGCGGATGTCATGAATTCGGTTCAGGAATGTCGTGACATGTTCATGCAATGTTTAGTTACTTTATGGAAAAGGGGAACGCAAGTTTCAACCCTCTTGAGATCTGTGTATACGTACTCTCTTTGTGTGCGCTTTACGAGCAACAAGGACCCTCTTGATAAAAATGTTTACGGAAAATGTAATTGGGTTCAGCAGAGTGCCCATCGTGGGGGTGATAGGACATTGTTGAATTATTGATGGAATGTTGAGAGTACATTACGGGACAAAATCATATCGCTGAAAGGTTTAAATCAAGTTCGTTGTGCTTGACAGAATCAGTTGATTGTGTTCGGCTTTTCGACCAAAAAAACAAAAAAAAGGTCGAGTTTGGTTTCGTTTATATACACGGATGATAGAACATAATATTTTCACTCAAGGTGGGCGTCACATTTTTTGCTTTGGCGACATACATACACACATGTAGAACTTCAGTGACTCACAGATTTTTAATCATTCTCTGCATGTACAAGTAATACGGTATCAATTTTCTAGTTTGTTCATATTTTGTAAATATTTATACTTTAAAAATTTTTAAGTTTCCTTGTTTTTGGTTTTGTTTGTTCCTTTCTTTCTGTCTTTCTGTCGGGAGGGGTTATTCTTTTTTCTTTCTTTCTTTCTTTCTTTGAATTCTTAGCTAAATTCTAGTCATTTTAAACACTTTCAATAAGTCCTTCAATATTTGATGAGACAATTTCAAATAATTGATATGTGATTGAGATAGAACGCAATAAAGCTGACTGAGACATTGTGGGATAAAGGAAAACACACACAGTATTGTCAGTCCTCCAGACATAATTGTCCTTTAGTTTTCCGGCCAGAGCACAAAATGAAAAGATTGTAACACTCATGCATGCTGCTATGTCTGTCACATATTGGATTGGTTGCCACAGTACATACACGCATATGCCCCAGCTATAAATAACACACACACAGAACAGTAAAAAAAAAATGTGTCACTAGACACATCTTTGGAAATGACCTTCCTTTCTTCAAAATTACATCATGCCAGAAGGAATCATTTCACAGGGAGTTTAGTGCTATTAATATATTCAATAATTTGGTCGGTTTACTTTTTAGATGGCTGCAAATGGACTCCACTCTACTTTTTAAGACCTCTCTAGGAGAAAAAACGTTAATCCTCCAGTAATGGTGAACAACAGCTTTTCACTGGGGAAAAGGTACATGTATGGGCAGGGGTTGTTTTGAAGCAGACCCAATGACAATCAGATGGAAATAAATTGTAGTTTTTGAATGGCGATGCACCTTGGGGGGAAAAAGGGGTTGGAAACTTTTGTCAGGATCTGTCTCCCTTTGGGCAAGGCTTGCTCGACAGAGATAAATAGCTCACAAGTATTTACAAATGACTTGGGAAGAGCGGAACATGTACAAATCAAAACAATCTTGTGAGGACTTGTGATGGACTCAACTAAACTGCATTTAAAGCGTAATGCAACCAACTTTAACCGCCTAATAGGGTGTGAAAAAAAAATAATATTAAAATGAGAGGATTCAGGACTGTTGGGGTTAACGAGCTACATTTTAAGAGTTTGGCAAAAAGTTGTCACCCGCATCATTTTGCGATGGATAAAAAAAAAAAAAAAAAGGATTCAGACTTACTCTCCGACCAACTGGCCTGTCCAGCACTCCTCGTCCTGTGTGGAGCCCAGCTCATCCTCACTGCACATCATGGTGGGAAGGTGGTGGTAGACACCCCTGGACCGATCCAGGCTCTCCACAAACTCCAGCAGCCTCTCGTCCAAGGGAACGCTGGGGTTGGGCACCATGGGGAAATCCACGACCGGCGGGTTGGCGGCCGCAAACTCGTTGAAGGGAGAAGGCCGCCCCCTGGCGGGATACCCGCACAGTCTGTGTACCTGATTTTGTTGGTAGAGTGGGAAGATAATGAAAGAGTGCAAGACTGCGCAATACTGTAGGAAATGATGCAACAACTTTAAATGCAGCTTTCTCAGTACTGAGACAATCTTGCCGTGGCAATAACAGTGGGTATAGGGCCCCTTCCAGCTGATTGTGTGAATTACAAAATACAGTCTGAGCCACAAAGAATCTACTGCATTTCAAATGCCTTTGTTCTGATAGTGTTCTTAGCATCAACTTTCTGATCTATGACTGCTTTTTTATTTGTTGTTTATTTTGTTCACGTACCTCATATGTGATATCGCCCTCGTTTTCGTGGGCGTAGTTGACGGCATCATTGAAGAGATACTCCAGGGAGTTCATGGCTTGCTGGAGGTCGTTGTCCTTCATCATGCTGTGCCGGATCAGGTCAATGACGGAGGTGACGTACAGGTTCCAGGGACCGTCCAGGTCCATGAAGTTGGCCAGGCAGCCCCGGACCACGTTCAGGCAGTAGGAGCGGCAGGGCGGGGCATCCAGCTGGCCCTCGCACAGACCACAGTAGTTCATCTCCAGCAGGGACCGGCCACACTTCTTCCCCAGGGCCATGTTGAAGGTGGCGTTCAGGACCTGCCGGCCCTGCTGGATGGCCCGGAGGACGATACGGGAGGTCTCCACAGAGTGGTAGAGGAGGGTAGCCATCTGACGGGGGATGTCGCCAAAGGGCTGGATGATGGCTCGCTTGGCCGAGAGACAGTTGGAGAAGAGGCCGCCCACGCGGCCCGCGGACTTGTCAATCTGGCTGTACAGGAGGGGGAAGAGTTCATCAAAGAAGTTTCTGACACTCCTTTGAATCTTAACCTGGGGGGAAAAAAACAAGAAAAAAACAGAAGCTTTGGTCAATGTTAATTGTTTTTGTTTGTTTTGGGGTTTTTTTTTGGGGGGAGGGGGGGGGGGAGAGAGGGGGAATTTTACTTTCTCAACTATGCCATCATCAACTCAGCGTAACACAGTTTCCAGAGGAGCGCAATTCATGCTCAGAGTCAGGAGTTTCAATGCATCAGCAAACTTTTGCTTTGTCAAATTGTTAATAGAACAGGCTAAAAAAAAACAACCAAAACAGCAATTGCTGGTGACAAGAGGCAATTTAAAAACTGTCTTGTGATGATATTAATCTAAACCACCAAGAATAAACCCATTATTAGTCCCTGTAATACCCCAAATCAAACTGCCTAAATACCAGTACCTCCCTGCACTGAATGGGTTGGGGAATCACCACGGAATAGACACAATGTAATACTAATAAGTAGTGCAGGTGATAATTTCTCAAAATGATAAGTGTGACCAACTGGCCATCAGTAGTCAACTATAACTTCCTTTTTTTGAAGGGGGGGGCGGATGCTCACCTCATTCCCATTTAAATGTTCACTGAGATCTGCGAACAGCTTTCTGACGTCATTGTCCAGATCCAGGGCAATGCCGATGTACATGATGCGGAAGTTCTGTTGGAGCTTTGCCTCGCCATATCTCAGCAGTTCCTCAAACTCCTCTGCAAAGAGAGACACACCAAATATGATTTTACATAAAGCCAATTGTCATTTTCTTTCTAGTGATTAAACAATGATATGACCTTGGAAAAAGTTACATTATAAATACATGATTTTGTTTTAATTTTCTTTGTACAGCAAGGCTCTTTGCAGGAATGGGTGTGGATCCTGCAAAATCCTCCAGCAATCACTGTTAATATGTTGAGACAGAGCCAGTGACTTCCTGGAGCAGTGCGGAGGATTTCAAGTATTATCCAGGCCTAAATCTATGCACGGCTGAGCATAAACAACACAAGGTCCGACCCAAAACCTTAACATGCCGGTAATGCATCCTCCGAAATCAGCCATTCATTTTTGCCATATAGCCTTAATCCTGCACAATCCTCCATTTTGCAAAGAGAAGTTTGGAGGATTTGGGAAGGTTAGGGTTAAATCGCTTAACTTCACTATTTCCTTTCAAATGATTCTGTCAAAAGTAAACATCTATACTGGCAGTTGATGAATTACCATTTGCCTAGACATTACCTTTTGGCTCATAAAAAATGTAGGGCCTATTTATCATTCCAGCGCTTGCTTTCTTTAATCTTATACAATTATGAAAACATAAAAGAAACACAGCCTTAGGGCAGTGACTGACAACCTCAATACCAATCCATTACGGGCACTTCATACAATTATTGGCCAGCAATCTAATTACTTGACCCCATCAGAGAAGTTTTGAAAAAAAAGAAAAAAGAGTACACTCTCTCGTTTTGGGTTTCGCAACCTGGGGCCACCTGCTTGGATACTAAGGGACCCATTATGAAATTACACACAATCACAGCCAGGTGGTAAAGGACGTAAGGTGGTGTTGGATTGGCGTCAATTGGTGTCAGAGGTGCTTAGCTGTTGGTCGCATTACAGGAACCAGACCACAGTTTCAAACTTGAATTACATGCAATCTGTAATCCCAATTGTATTTTATGGTGATTGTACATGTTGGATCGTATTTCGGAATGACCGGAAAGTGGAACTTATAGGCAACTTGAAGCAGTGGCACAGCAGGTTTTAAGTTAGCTACATTGTATAACTTTTGACTGTTAGTAGGCTATTAAACTTAGAAGCAACGATTATAACGTATGGGCTATTACAAACACCACACATTTGTAATGTACATGTACACACACGTGTACACACGTACTGTTCAAAGTTTCAGAAACAAGTGAAATCGGGAACTTAGATTCCAAAATGTAAATGGTTCCAAGGTGAGAAAAAAATGTTGTTGCTCCCCCTCAAATAAATTTGAACAACCTTCAGTTTTAGCCTGATTTCATTGACTCACGGCAGGATATTCCTGCCTCGAAGTGTTTCCTACCGGTACCAAAATGGAACTTCCTTTGGGAAGTCTGATATTGGTCATTCTGTTTATTGCACAGCAGAGAAAGGATGTAGTGTGGGAAGAGGATTCAGATAAAAGACCCATTCTTCAGATAACGGATACTCAATGGGTTTACTGGGTGTAAGGTTCACGCAGTAGGATCACTATACCCGACAAAATTATGCTTGGGACTGATAAATTAACAGAAAGTATGCAACAATCTATATTATAAAGGTTGTTATTTGTACAAAATGTTGTTGATGGTAGTTTTAAAAGGCAATTAAATCTACGGCTCAATTTGTTTTTGTTTGATTGTTGAACGTTTTGTTTTTGGTTTTTGACTTCCTTTTTAACCCAACAGACAAAGACTAGAGTCTAGTTAATTAACAGAAACTTCTCCTCACAGATTGCAAGTTTCCTAAAAGTTAAATTGCCTAAAAGGTTAAATTGCCTTGTCTATACAACTTTAACAATTAAAGAAATGGTTCGCCAATTCCTTTCAAATATTGTTTTCCGGCAGGATGAGTAATTCTCTGCAGCTGGAAAGGAAAGGAGAAATAAAAGCAATCAGCAGTTGCTGGCTTGCTGCAGAATTCCAGCCAAAGGCGCAATACCAGTTTAGACAAGATCCCTTCAAAATTAGAGAAAGACTCAGACACTACACACAAGTGTAGTACCATATTTTGTGCAGTGCCTGGGGCTGATTTCCCAGGTGGGCGACAATAAAAACCCACTTTAAAGAAACAAAACAATATGTTCCTGATTCCACACCACTGCACACAAAATATTCCAGGAGGGTGCATATTGAGTTGCTGATGATATAAATGTCAAATTCCAAACGGTTTCTGGGTTGATGGAGTCATGCTGACAAGCACAGCACTCTAGGGGAAACTGAGAAATGGCAACTTTTTTTTCCTTTTTTTAAAGTGTATTGTCTTACCAAATCATCCTGCAAAAAAACACAAGTTCAAAGTTGCAAGATACAGCTGAGCATGTACTTGTATCAACGGGGAAAAAACCCAAAATTGTCACCACAAATCAAGTCAAGAACAATCTGTTTTAGTGCCAGCACTGAAACAGAAAAACATATGGGCCACAGACTTGCGTCTTCTTGGTCAGTCAGTTTAGCCATGGAGGAATGTTTAGCCTTGCTCTTTTGGCATTCCCAGTGGTGCAAGCTCATAAGATAGGGAACAAAATGTCCTCCTTTGCCCAAATTTCTATAAAAATCAGGACAAGGCTTGCCTGGTATAAAGCAACCGGTAGATCCAATGTCTACATTTTATGTTCAGGACTTAAATTCAACTCAGTTAATCTCATTGGTAGCAAATGTCAGTCAGTGGCTGTTGGTTAGAAGACATTAGGTTGTTCCTTTCCGTCTCGCAAAACGTCACAAAGCAAATAAATGAGCTGCACATACTGTACCAATTATTCACTGGGAAAATGTTTTGCATTTTTATGTAAGCTACAAACAGTATTTTTTCCTGTTCATTTCGTTTTTTAAATCAATTCGGGACAAATGTTTTTCAATCGAAGTCAAGAATGAATGAAGTTGTGTTTAGAGATTCCATCAAAAAAGTCATTTTGGTTGTCCAGCAAGGAATCTTGTGAGTATGAAAAAGCATGCCTAGTGTATCAATGTTATGACTAAATGTCAAAGGTCATGGTGTGAGACAGCAGACCAGTGACCTCATTTGATGCCAGGGCCAGACTGGAGGGGCTGAGGTTGACTAGGGGAGCCACTGATGCCCTGGGGACAAGTCTGCCAAATTAATGTATCCTGCCCTGCCAGGCCCAATCATAATAGACATCCAATGCCAGTGACTTGGAAAAAGAAAAGAAAAACAGGTTGATGGAATGTCCTTTCTTCCTTTGTGGAATGTCTCTTGGTTGTTTTTAACCAGTGGTGGGTGAAAACAATGCAGATAAGGAAATGTCATGTGGCTTTGTCATGAACTGTCAACACTCTTCCCCATTCCAGCATTGCTTGATTATACACCAGGGTTATCTTTTGTAATAATTTTGATATTCATTTGTTTTCCTCATTAATGCTTAATATAATTTCATTTAAACTGATCCTCTGACCTGCTAAGGAGACCGGCTTTGATAGCAATTATTTGCTCACCGGTATCCTACCCATTGTACTGTCTGCCTTAATCGTTAATTTCTTGATACTAGTAGTACCGATATGTACTTTACAATGTGGTGAAATAAATTCATTCATTTGCTCTTTACACATAGACAAACAGTATAATTTCTAGTTGGCTGTCTATGGCCATTTGCTTTGGCTAAAAACTGAAGAAAAAAACCAAACAAACAAACTTATATACATCGGGACAGGCACTTAAGAAACTCCAGAATTTCTTCCCCCAACATTTGCCTTAAAAATAAAAAACCCACCTCATCAGAAGTCCAAACCATGAATTCCTGCACTTTGAAGAGTCAAGAACAGGTAGACTATGAATACAAAGCAACATGCCTCTCCACAGGCAGAGCTTTTTTATTTGCACCAAATCAACGAATAGGCCTACTGTTTGCAGCTCTTTTGAAAAGCCACGGCAGACTAGAAGGATATTAAACTTGCTGAATGCACATTTTTGCTTCAGGGAACAACAAACATGAAAACATTAAACCCAAGTGTGCCAGCACCCACACTGCATCTCATATACTTGAGTAGAGTTTTTATCCTGTGCGAACGGCTGCCAGTGATTTAGGAAGAAATCACGTAGACACATACAGCTCATATACTCCGACTCGCCGCAATTCTGCCGTTGGTCACGCACGGTGGAAAAAGGCACCGCACAGACTGAGCTGGGTGTAAATATAGACTTTAAAGGAGTATGCGCAGGAAAATCACAAATGCGTAATGTAAATTGTACATATTTTCACAACAAAGTGAGGCCCGTTCCTTCTCGTCAGTATGTACGGTGCACTTTTGAAATGAAAACAAAATCTTGTTTCAAACAAAATCCGTCACACCAGTGCATGAATATTCGGAAGAACCTAGACCAGTAAAAAAAAAACTGAACCATGACCCTACAGAATGTCGTAAGTGAAGGATCCTTCAATGTGTACGTGTGATTCTCAGATCTACATGTATTAAGTGGGTTTTTTTTTTTTCAAGCTACTTGAAGCAGTCTTGATTCAAGATTTGACTAACTTAATTATATTTGATCCAATGTTTACTGCAATAGACTCTCAAACTTGGCAGCAGTCCTAAAGACAGGAATCTGCAAGATGTACCAACGGATCAAAGATATGGTATAGAAAGACTGCACAAATAAAGCCTTTATATTCCAGTCCAGATACTGTACAAATTGTAAGTGAACTGCAGGGCTTGTTATGGTCATGCAGGCCTGTATTGAAGGTTGTAGCTCATGATGTGGACTCAGGACTATGCTTGCTCCCAAGTCCAAAGTTAATTTGGAACTGAGCCACACACCAGACAGCCTGCTTGAGATGGTGCAGCAGAAACTCACGACAGAATGTCATCACAGTTCTTTAACAACACCTGCCAAAGCCAGCACCTTTCAATAATCGCCCTCTCTTCATGGTAACGTAAAACTATAAACTGTTTAGAATGTTAGTTTCAGTAGGGATTTCATTGTGAGTGTTTTGTCTTGGTCTGCAGTGGTGGCTGCACCTTGGGCTGTTTTCGCTGGGTCTTTAGCGGGGGATAACATTTCTGTTTTTCCAGCCATGAGCTGGTTTTAATTCCCTCTTCCCATATTTTTTTTTGGTCCGTTTTATTTTGATGGATCTTTAAATAGGGAGGGAATGGTGTGAATTGAAACGTGACAGCTTTTGCTGACTGAATATCATGATGGGAAAGTTGTTGGCAAATGTGCAACCATGGAGGTAGGAAACTACCTCCATGGTGCAACCATCAAAGTAAAGATTGTTTCGTTGTGTCCGTGCAACAAGGTCGTATCTCCTAAAATGGGCCTACGTGAAACGAGAGTTTCAGAATGAGAACATTGACAAAAGGTCGTATCTCACTTAAAATAACCCGGATGTATACAAAGTCAATGGTTATCGAGATACCGGTACGACCTTGTTGTAGGGAGCGTATTTGCGCGAGATACAACTTTGTTGCAGAATGGAGTTACGACCTTGTTGCACTGACACAACGATTTATCCTCCTTTTGTTTGATCAGTCACAGACAGTCAAAAATTCAATTTATGTACCCCTGCCATGCCTTTTACACAGGCTAGTCACCAACAGTCAGATCATCATCTTGTATCTATCTATCTTCATAGGCACTATATCAGTCAAGCAGGTAACTGGTATAGATAGGGTACAGCTGGCTAATTATCAAGCACAGGTACATATCAGGTTCTACATGTATATAACAATCACACTTCACATGGCTCCAGTCAATCCGGCTTTATGAAGGCAGGGAGCACTCAACTGTTCAAAACAGTCACTTGATTTATTTTGACTGCTGGGCTGGCCTTGTTGAAATTGCCAGCCAGAGAGAGAGAGGGCTAAATGGCAAGTTACACGCTTATGACTTGATCTGTCTGGACAATCTAATTCCAAAATCTCAGTATGAACTCTTTTAATATTCATGAATATATATGGCTATCATTAGCCAGGAGATGTACATGTAATGAAAAAAAAACAGTCTGAAATATCTTAAAATATGACCAATGTCACTCAGTCTGCTTTGACTGTTGTGATGGTGAGGGAAAGGTCAAATTTACATCTGATAAGGCAATTGTTGAGAAACATTAGAAATGTATTTTGTGAAAAAAAGATAAGAGAAAAATGTACACACCCACAAAATATTTAACATAACATTCACTGGACAAATTTTCATAACTCTGTCCATGCATTTTGGGAAAGCCATCTATCACACTGTAATTAAATCACAATTTAACTGAAATTTATACACCAAGACACAAACAATCTCATAAAATACCTTAGCGCTAAATCTCACAATAATTGAAAACAGACTTGTCGCCAATTCAACACAGTAACCGCCAAATTACTGATAAGCATACCCCATATGAACCTCATAGCATGCATGGGGATTCTTGAAAGATCAGTGGTGATATTTATGTCACAACCAATCCACTTAAATAACAGCTCAGCAACCAGATCTTTCCGGGAGCACATTGTGAAGTCCTTAGTGCCTTATTACCCAGCACAAAGGTCAGGGAAATTAAATTATTGGCACTTTTGGTGGGTAAAAAGTAAGCACTTTTGCAGATGGATCACTACAGGTACCCTGGCTAACCACAATTGTGTAGATCTGTTTGATTCCCTCAGTAGCAAATAGTTGGCACTATATGGGCATTAAATTATAAATGCTTGGTGTCAGATTGTTCAAATGGATAGGATGTGCCATAACTTTAACACTTAAAACTGTCCAAGACACCTGCCACTTTTGTGTTTCTCAGACAGCTATAAACTACTCACACCCACCAAAACAGGCTCTAAAATTTAAACAGGCAAATTGTTGGAAAGGGTATTTAAGGGCACACAAAATTTTCTTTGAGTTCTCTTTTAATCGAACTCAGGCTGGATCCACTTCAGCTTGAAAATTCCAATAACCAAGTCACTAGTGTTGTGCACGAGTGCCGTTCTTTCACTTTTTGATGTGATCATTAAAGCCAGAGTCCATCATTTGCAGCTATCCAAAAAGTAACTGGCGTAATTATTGTTGAAAAACATACTTGGTTGAAAGATAGTAAGGGGACTAAACTCCCTGTGAAATTATTCTCTCTGGCAAGCTGTCATTTTGAAGAAATCAACGAAAGAAGGCCTTTCCAATGGTGCATCTTAAGAAGCACCATTGGAAATTTCCATTACTAGTTCGTTTTTTTTTATTAGGCGAAACGCGCGCAAGCGTTGACACGACGCACATGCACGCGCAGTTGCTTTAATTCGTCGGATCGGTGCGTGACATCGCGTAGCTGCAGTCAGCTAGTGAGAACGTGTCTCGGACGCTAAATTCAGGCCCAATTCAAAACATGATTCATCAACTTTTGATTTAAAATCGAGATCCTAGAACGTTGTTTTTCTCGAAATATACAGCTGAAGCTGAGCTGAAACTTCATCAGGTTAGCTGTTTAGCACACTTCTTTAGATTTTGAGCACTTTTGTTGCTTCAAATGAACAAAATGCACAAATTACAAATGATGGACTATACCTTTAAGCACAGTCGATGGTACAGTATCTGAATGCCTGACTATACAAAGATGTGCTTTTTAAAATATAAAATCCTTGTTTCCCCATTAAAAGCTCAGGTCGTCAAAAACTCGTTTTGGCAGGACTGTCATGCCAGAGAAAGCCCAGTGTCGCCACGGATAGACATGGTTGAAATTCCATTGTCAAAAAGCCTACCAATGTAAATTCATCACAGCTTCAAAAATGGGGAGTAAATTGGATAGATTTGGGATCTTTTGTGGATTGCCTTTGAGCAGCCTGCTTTACCCGCCAATTCAAATTCGTTCTTTTCTTCTTCTGTTTTTTTTTTTTTGGAAGAAGGGCAAGCTCGTCCATTTGACTTTAGGTTCCACTCCATCAGTCTAGCGTGCCGCGTCCAAATGTAGAAATTCAATAGCCAGGGTGGGCACAACTGGCCTTTTATATACCCAATCTCAAAAGAGGGGCCCAAGCTTGCCTTTTTGGAGAGTTATGAATAGAAACTGAAACTTGTTATCAATGTTTTGTTTGTAACGGTCCGACAAAAAAGCCTTTTTAATCACCAGTGTGTGGTTCAATGGATGTTAAGTTTTCAAGATTTTCAGACTTGTTTTTGGTGTCCCAGTCTTGAAAAGGATCTAGTAAAAACAGTTGGGGTTTGCTAAAAGCAATTTTCTTTTGTTTTTGATGCACAAATTCCACTTTTCGAGAAAATGCACCAGGTGCCATGATTTCAGAGGATGCTTGAGACTATTATAACTGTATTCAGTTACAGTCTAGCAAGGTACCGGCATTTCATATTAATTTGGTAGTTTTGGATTTTGATGTTTGCCCTATAAACTTGAATTCAAGTCAAGTAAATTGTTTCCAACCGCAGAGCTTTTAACATTCCACAAGAGTGAATAACCTCCCTTTCATATATTGTGTACATGTATGTACCAGTCAATATCTAAAGAGGCGGTATACTGACATGTCATTTATTACTTTTTTGTGGTTGCCAATTCTCTGTAGACGTTCCCTTGTCATTATATTCCGCTCCATGACTGAAGTTTTAGGCAAAGGGACCAGGTTTGTGTTTTGGTTGGGTAAAAAGGGGAAGAAAATATATAGTGGGTCGGTTGTCAAATGCTGGAGGCTGTGTGTATTCACACCATGTCTCTGTTGGGTAAGTTGGACAAGGCTTTGTCCCACCCCCTTCAGGCATTCCTCCCCTCCCGCTCTCCAATTAAACATACATCACTGCACTGTGCCAATGAATCGCCCAGACCTGACGAAAAATTAGCCCTAATATTGCACCTAACAGCCCTGTAAAAAGTAAGTCCTTATGGGTTCCTTTACAGTTTTCCTCAGCTGCAAAGCAACAAAAAAGATTGATGGGCGTGTCCTTGCTCTACAATGCCAGCTACCCAGCGGCCACTGCTGCTTAATCTTGTGCATATACCCAGAAACTGAATGCAAGACTCAACTGGCTGAAAGGCCTCTCCGACACCACCTTTTGAGTACGGTCCTAGCACTCCCACAGAAAACCCCTCCTCTTCATATCATATAGTGTTGGGATTAGCAATCCGGGCCCCGAGCTATTGCGCAAAAAAGTTGGGGCAGTGAACCCGGGCAGCACCATTCAACGGCTACTCCCGGCCTGCGCTGATTGTCAGGCGGACAATAGAGGCGCGCTGGTACAAACCGGGTCTGATGAGCTGTGTTGACCCATGGAGAGCGGCAAAGAAGAAAAAAAGTCGGCGGCCAGGTTATCTTTAATGGGTTCTCATTCTGTCTTGTCCTTTTCACCCAAAACCTGCAACATTCCAGCGATTGAGTGCCCAGGAGGCCCCTACGCGCTCGCATGCATGACAATGGCCGGCAATGGTTATTTAACTTCTTAACGGGAACCGGCCTCACAATTGCCGGATCTTCTACAGTTAATTAGAGGCTGGTGATATCCATTAAAAAGACTTGTTAAGTGATCGGCCCCGCCGACCAAATGAACCGTAGGCATTTAGAAATACTTACTTCTCATTAAAGTTGGCTGGACTCGGGTGCAGGATCACACACCCGACTATCTGTGCACATCTACTCAAAGAGCTTTTTTGCTGGCTTGCCACTAACTTTTTAAATTTGTTTTTCAAACATTACAGTACCCTTAAGTGTTAAGATTGTGGTTCTAAAACTTGCGAAAACACATGCACATACCGGTACATGTTCTTACACGTAATCTCTTAATTAAATCAAACGCCGGATAGACAGACAATGGCACTTGAATCTTTCTTGAAAGGTCATATCTATAGCCAAATGCTTCACGTTTTGTCCCCAAAAGACAGGCTATTTTAAGAGCATGTCTTTCCATTCCACTCACGTACTATGCATGCTCTAAAGTATTTATTCATAGACACTGTCTGTTCACACAATTTGTTCACTGCATGTTAAATTTACATTCAGATGTAATTTTTGGTGCTCACTTTAAAAAGGAAGAAAAATTAAGTGGTTCGCGTGACCCAAAATTTACATTTCTTGTGGCCGCAAGTGGAATATAATGGGTCCTTTCAAAAAAATTGGGAGGCCCAACCAATCAATTTGTTTGGATTGCTCTAACCGCCCGAGCTTTGAAGCTTCAGGGCATTGGATATAATCCTCACCTAAATGCCTCGTAATCTTCAAAAAAAATCACCCTTTTGTATGGAATATGGGGGAGAGAAATAACGGAAGTAAGAATGCATGGATAATGCGGCATTTTACAACATTTCATAACTGTGAGAAATAAGTTTTTTACATGTTTTTCCTTTTTCGTTTCGTGAATGAGTGCTGGGTTTAAAGACCAACAACCTACATTCTGTAGTTTTCAAGTACCATAAAAGTTTGTTATAAAATATAATAACTGAATATCATTTTCAGAAATATTTTCTAACTAATGTTCAAATAATCCATATCAGGCGTATTGCACGTTAAATGTCATTATTTAAGTTTGTGCGGTGCTTTTTGGTGTTATCAATATCATAGTTCAGCTGACACCGATCATAAAGATGTGGCGTAAAGTGAAATACAATGTATGCTTGTTCTACTTAACTTCAAACTTAATTAAGGCCAGTTCATAAATCACGTGAATGCAAATTGCGAAGCAAATCTGACGCCAGGAACGTTCGCTGCGAAATTCGCTGGAGATGATGTGTTCCAAATTGCGAATTCACAGAGCAAAGACTTGCCTCGACGTCACAAATTTGAACCGCCCTTATCATGCCTGATCTGTTTCACCTACACAGCATGCACCAACATGTGGATCACTGATTTTAATCCTAAACATACTATGCATAGCTGACATATTCAGGCATGCAACTGTACATTCACAAAAAAGAGGAAATTCCAAAATTCAGAAGACTTTGTACAGTGTTTTTCTATTTTGAATGACAGAAATGGGAATAAAAAAAGAGGAAATCAGCTGATCCGAGGAAAAGTTGCATGCCTGCATATTGGAGAGCAGAACTACACGAAAGGACAATCTGACTTTCTGTAAACTGACTAACAAATCTGTCCAGCAAAATTTACACTTGTACCATCCAGCCAAGTAACCAATACAATCTCAATTTCAATGTGTTTTCCTCAAGTGTACAATTTGTAGTCCACACCCATGCAGCCACCTCCGCTGCCTACTTGCATTTTTCCCCAACACCTGAAACCATAGACCCACTCACAATTGCCAAGCTGCATATCACAGAGCCGCTCAAGCAAAAGATTATTGCATACACCTGAAAATGACCTCTGCCAGACTGGGCCACACAATGGACAATTGTCCAGAGTGTGGGGGAATGCACACTGGGAAAATGCCAAAGCTTGTTGACTTTAGGATTTGAAATCAATGCTCAATGGTATTAACAAGGGCATCTTGGCGGCTTGTGGAATTT
Source organism: Patiria miniata (assembly GCF_015706575.1). Lineage (NCBI taxonomy): Eukaryota > Metazoa > Echinodermata > Asteroidea > Valvatida > Asterinidae > Patiria > Patiria miniata. The sequence goes on from NW_024037071.1 coordinate 7,949,127, forward strand.
TGCTTCGAATTACCACAACTTTTGGTTTTGGCACGCCACAATTTTTTTCCTGGTTATGAAAGTGACAAGATATTGGTAGGAATAAAATGGATAACGATTAAGGGAAAAGAGTGAATGTTTGTTCAAGTGATCAATAATTTCTGCTGAAATTGTTGTATTTTTATCCAATGCGTCATTTTTCGAATGGAGTCCCAACAGCTCACAAATTACATGCAATTTTATAGGAAATGAATCTACCCATATTTCTTTCACATTCAACCTTTAGGCCAACCGGTAACATACATGTCGGGTCAAACATGTGCCTAGACTTGCTGAACACTTGAATAAAATGGTAAGTCTTTCTAAGTGCTGATCAAACATTTTGATCCCAAACAACCAATTGTTGTGAACTGACAAAGGCTCTGCCTCTTTATCAGAATGTCCTGCATATTTGCACAGCAAATCATGCCCATTTATCAGCATGTGTGCGAAGTACACAAATGTTCCAGACAAGTTCTCCAACGTTATTGTCACGCAATGAAAGGACCAAAGTGTCAAGCAAACACTGAAACTTTCATTTTGTCGACCGTGAAATGGCCTCTATTTTAAAGCTTTCAATTGTCAGTCTTGAAACAAAAGGAGTCTGCATTCCATGACCTTTTACTCAAACCCCCACAACTTTTTAATCATGGACAAAAACCCATCAAAACACTCAAGCTTGACCCTGGCTGCAATTTGGGAAATAATTTACGACCAACAGTTGGTCACCTCAACCACTTTTTTTTTTTGATGGGGTCAGCACTGCCATAATAATACTGCCATTCCATTCCTACTTTTCCAGCTTCTGTTGTGTGTTACTTGGCCTGGTGATAATGGCAAAAACCTGTTGGCAAGGCTCAGCCATTGTGTACAGAATCATAAATAATTTTCCCCTCAAAAAGGTGACTGAGGACAGGTATTCTTTTCAACGGGCTTATAATTTCTGAGTCAAAGCAATGGAGATTTAGGTCAAAGTGCTGAAAGAGGTTATAGCACCACTCTTTTTTAATATGGGTTATTACCTGGGTGCAAAGTAATTTACCAATTTATTAAGAGAGGAAACCCAAGAATTATATGCAGGTCTCTAATTAAGTGTCATGCAGGAATGAAAAATATAAACTTGAACTTCAGTTGGAAATAAAAGTTCAACCAAAAAGACATGAGGCAGAATTCGGTAACAAAGGTACACTTTTAACATCACTTCAATTAAGCTGTATACATCACTTAGAATATCAGGAAAAAATCACATGGCCCTCAATTAATCTGGCACAACTACAAAATAGGGCCTACAGGATAGAAATTTATGAAGCTTAACCTACTTTTCCAATACAAAACAAACATAACTCACAAACTCCTTCCTTCACCCACTCTTGTAAGCACACCTCATAATTGCACCTACACAGACCACTTCAATTTGCAGATGAGCAAGACCAGAAGTGTTTCAAGCGGTTTGTTTTGAGGTTTTGGTTAATTTATTCAGTGGATTATCAACCAGATTGGTTGGGTTCTATACAAATATGGATGTTGACTGCAAGCAAATAAAGATGAGTTTGCACACAGTTCAGTCAGCCTGGGCTGTGTTGTTTGAACATCAATTTGAACATCAATGTAGATCGAGCAAAAGAGTATGTGACAATATATAAACGGCAACTAAAGTAAGATTTGAGGCTTTGCATGGTGGCGATACTAATGAATGAAAGGTTTGTGGAAACACCATGTGGGAATAATTTCTCTTAGTTTGAGGGTCCATACAGTTTTGCATGCTATACAAGTGACTCTGCTAATTTGGTAAAATGCACCTGCTAAAGTGATCAGTTTTTCAATTTTTTGTATGCTACACAAAATTACACTCTTTCCATGATTTTCACTGTTGGCCCATAAATTAAAAAACAACTTTCCAAAGATAACAAGATACACCGAGATTACTGTGCCAGCTGCCCGCGTATCTAGGCTAATAAAAATTAATGGAGCACATCGTATTAATGCTTGCCTACATCAAGCCATCAATAATCCTTCCAGAAAATGGAGACCTCCATCCGTACAGATATGTACAAATCGGTTGGAAAATAATTCAAAAAGCTTTTAATAAAAATATTGCATTGTGCAAAGCAGGATCCGAAATATATCATTAACGCTCAAATGCACAGCAAGAAAAGACGTGGCGCCAATTTTTTTTTCTCCCCTGCCCCACATAGGCTTATATATGGTAATCCTGTTAAATATAAAGTATAATAGATGAGACAGATTTTCCTCACCAGATCTCTGTGAGTTCCTCAACCGGTGTTTGCAAGCAGTGTTTAATAAAAATTACAAACTACATCATACATGGTTTTACAATACACTGCAAAATTTACCCAGCATCAACATTGTATTTCAGGACAAAATGAAAAAAAAAACATCACTTGAGATCTATGTGTGCTCAGTACATTATCTAGTAGGAGTAGGAAGTAGCCTATCTATAGGCTAATGGTGTGGATTATGATCCCTTTCAAAATACTCTCTTCACATATTGGCACATATTGAGCACACACAAAAATTGTCTGAGAATAGCCATGGTTCCCTCTTTTTCTTAATACTCAGTGTTTTTTTGTTCGTTTTTTACAAAAGGTTGCCATGTTGTTCGTGCTGTTATTGTTTAGCCCATGCTGCACAGTACCTGCACTGCAGGCAAAGTCCCACTTGCACATGTATAGTATGTTGAAGCCTGAAGGCCAGTTGGTATTTTGGGGGATTTGAAGCTTTAGCTTTGAGGTAAACATGCCCCAGCCATGTGCAGTGGGACATAAACTGATGAACAAAAACACAGCTCAATATAGGTTTATTTTGGTCACAGATGAAGACCACTGCACAGAAACTCACTCCAGTAGTGGGACATAAACTGATGAACAAAAACACAGCTCAATATAGGTTTATTTTGGTCACAGATGAAGACCACTGCACAGAAACTCACTCCAGTAGTGGGACAAACCGATGAACAAAAACACAGCTCAATATAGGTTTATTTCGGTCACAGATGAAGACCACTGCACAGAAACTCACTCCAGGATACTGTACTGGGAAAAAAACATACACAGCTTTTTGTACCACCCCAAACCACCATGTTGCTCCCTATGCCCTCCAAAACTACTCTATGATTGTATGGATTTATCTGGGATTGAATACAATGTAATACAAATGTATACAATGTAATACAATGTAATGCAATGTTTTAAAGAGTTTATACAGGGGTACCATACATGAAAATACATGTACACCCGAGTTTTCAATGGACAACATTAGCTGTGTACACACCATTCAAGTTTCACCTGATAAAAGCCTAAATTTTTCAAGTCTACCAGAATTTTTTTTTTTTTTTACAAATTACAGTTCATCAAAAGTTCACTTAAATGTAAGGGCCTATAACCATCCTGAAATTCAGTTTATGTGTATTCAGCGCAAATCGTTTTACATGTAAAGTTAGTTCTGTACACAAATGGTTGAAAATATAAAGCATTGAGTATTGTGCATTCCTTTACATAGAAATTCCCGAAGGGCAAAGTGTCAAATTTTTAAATGTGACATATTTCAGAGCAATATATCCATTGTGAAAATGGAATTCTTTGGCCCCCCCCCCCAACCCTACTGGGTACGTAAGTAATTTGTGCTGAAAGCCACACAATTGATTTCAGTTCAATCTGAAGAATTATAAATCAGGGGAAACTTCCTTTCAAAGTTTCAGCGGCGGCGAACACTGGTAAAAAAAAGGTGTGACAGACTGCTACAGTCAAACTTTTAGTGTTTTTTTCCATCATCTGATTTTCAATAGAATTTTTTTCACCACAAATACAACGATGACAATTTTTTGGAAAAGTTTTCTTTGAAAAGTTTGTCAATGGTGAATCACAAAATCTTCTTTGTGGAAAAGAAACGGCAAGTACATGTATACTGTAGGCCTACCTGTTCAGAGTACATGCCTTTAAAATCAGTGGAGATCATTTACATGTACATGGATATGGCCTACTACTACTAGGCCTCAAATTTATACACATGGGTACATTTCCCAAAAATCATGATTCGAAGACAAAAACCAGTATAATATTGGAATTGCCTGACATGAATTCTTCAAAACTGATGGTTTTTCTTTCCACCAAGTGGACAACAATACACACATGTTATTGTGATAAAAGTTGCTTCCAATAATGCATGATAGCCAAAATGTAAAGTAAAATGTAAAGGTGACTTATGAAAACAAAGTACACTTAAATCCTTTTTATTATGATTTTCACTCTTGATAACTCATCTTCAGATTTATAAAGCATACCGGTACGTGTGATTAATGACCCAATCAATGCAACACTAACACAACTAATATTGTTAAATGTTTAAGTATGTTGGGATCTTCAGGGACATGTTTGTCGATTAGGTTCTTGTCGGTGGGCTTTTGATTAAGAAGGTGCGATCGATCATCCTGTCTACTCTATTGGGGACGGAGAAATCAGTGGTCTGGGGAAGTGAGGATGCAGGCAGCACTTTAACCCTTGGAAGTGCCTGCACATCTCTACCTCAAGACTTGGCAAGTAATATTATACACCATTCTAATGACAGCTGTATGCCTGATCAATACTCTAAGTAATTTGTTGGGGCTGCATGTACTTTCCCTCTTTTTTCTTTTATGAAGCAGGCTGCATCTCATGCGTGAAACGGTAGCCTAAAGACATGCACTGAGCTGGGTTCACTAGACACTTCCATGCACACAGCTGGTAGGCCCTAACAGCTGGCAATAAATTTCAATAAGTGTGAGTGCATTTTTATGGAGTACATGATGTAAATGGCAAGGATATAAAGTTTACAATAGGCGAGGAATTTCCAAAACATATGGATCATGTTAAAAACTCTGCTGAGATTAATGAATGAATATGAATATAAACCAAACATTTCAGTCACAGGTAAAAGCCCATGCAAAGCAATCAGAAGACTTTAGTTTTACCCTCAAACTACATCTTAATTAATTATCAGCTCCAAGTTCCTACACTTCCGCGTATTCAATTATTTCCATTGAATAATTCTAACCGACTTTCTGGTGATTTTTTGTACAGAGGCGCCACTTTGACCAAACCAGACATTCTTACAACAGGTGCGTAATAACCGAATAATAAAAAGTAGCCCTATCAGCCAAATTATACATCCAGCAGCCAAAAGCAAATAAACTTCATAAATCTGTCAAGTTGGTGCCATGCTCAACAAAAGTGGTTTATGCCACAAAGTGCGGTGGCTGGGCACTGCTCACTCTGGGCCAGTCACGGACCCTTGCCTAAACACCAGTGTAGGTTACACCCCAAGTGTAAGTGAGCAACGGTTGGCCTTCTGTGGAATAACTAAACAACCACTTCACATTATGGTCAATTTTCTCTCAGTATTTCTGTCATCGCGTGAGACCATGTGAAGGTGGCACAGATTGTTTTTATTTTAACACCTCAATGGAAAGGCCGACTGCCTTGGAAAAAGGGAAATGCAACAGATTTCAAGAGTACAGACTGCAGGCCTAATGTAAATGGTTTCATCATGTTGAGTACCTTGATAACATTTTGAATATAAACTTCACATGTTGTGGTTGTACCATAGGAATGTACCGGTAGCTTTCATTTATACAATGCTAATCATTCACGAGAATATCACCTTGTTCGGAGATATTTCGTACGTTTACAGTTTAGAAAGATGCAGATCACATTTAGTGTCCTCCAAGCACGGGAAAAAAATGACCAAATTTACATTTTACATACTGGGTGTAACTACATAGTTTATGTAAAACATTTTTAATGCGTACAATAACATCAATTTTTAACAAAACAAACTGCCTTTATAATTTGTACCTTTTCATTCATCAAACTCCAGTACAAGAAAAGATTTGAGGCTTTTTTAAAGTTCCAGCATAAGACTTACAGAAATCCCTTGTTTGATTTGCTTCAGCGAAGCACAAAATCTGTATGGTTTTGGGGGGCAATGGGGCCTTTGTACCAGACTGGGAGATCCACCAGGATTAGCTCAATCCCTTTTGTGTAATGGGCCTGGGAAGATATTTTGCCTGAAAGGAAGACTGGCCGGATTGGGCCGTGTTATAACTGTGATTCTTGTTACCAGTGAACACTGCCGCCTTTGTTGGGCAAAAAGTGTGTTCTGGAACCAACTGTTAGCTTTTGGGATTGCAGCGTTTTATTGCTTTCTTTTTCTTTCAGAGATGAAAAGCTTTCTCCGGGCCTGATCTGTGCCTTAAGACCCCCAATAATACACTAGTATTACCATTCTTTGCACCACTCCAACTTGTTGGGTGGGTTGGGGTGCCTTTAACTTTTTTATGAAAAGTTTCAGTTTACAAATTATCGGTTCTTTTCTCTCATGCATGTTATTTCAAACAGGTTCTAAGACCAATGTTCATCTAAATGCAAAAACCTTTTATACATTTACATAGAAATATATAAAATAATTCTGAATGTTTTATTGGAAAGAATATCTGTATAGAATTATGTGCAAGTTGGGGCCTTTTTTGTAAATTAACCAATTGCAAATTAAATAATGTCGCACTTGGGAGCAAGGAAACATCCAACTTAACAATCACAAACCTATTTTTCCTGCTCATCCAGCTGTCCATTAATCTGTTAACAGTGACCCAACCAAATCACTGTTGTTATTCCCCAATGTGTGTCAATCTAATCAACAATTATCACAGTCATTACATGGTGTGAAACGACCATTAAAACCTGTGCAGGGAGCACAGAAAGCCCTCTTCTGGTGCTAATAAACACTTCCACACTGTCATTATCATCACTGCTTTGCTGTGGTACACTTGCCACCCATGTGTTTTGTGTACAGCTGCTCCAGACTGCTCAGTTTTTAAGCACATGTAGGTAAACAGAGATAATGACTTAAGCCAGCCTAAGCATTGTGTAAATACCCTGGAATGCAATTGGCTTTAAAGGGATTAAGGAGATTAAATGCTCCTGATAATGGAATTTAGACCTGTTGACTGACACTTTGATCCCCCAGAAGCTGGATCAATGGCCAAAAATCAAAATGTGCGGGAATTTATGGAGGGATAATATTAAGCCTTTGCTTTGTGTTTTCCCTGGGTGGATTGTGGGCCTGCTTCCTGTTAGAAATAAGGGGGAGATTAGGAGGAGTTGACAACTTGATCTTTTAAAAGTTCAATACAAGTACGTGGGCACAATCATTTTGACTCAGAACCTGTGGTGAAAATTGAAGTGCATAAGTCAAGAGTGCAGGCGTGCATCTTGATTTTGTTGTTGCTGTGTTGTTGTGGGATTCAAGCCAGTTAAATGCTGAATGACTCTATAAAATAATTATGAACCACCAACCAATTGGTTTAAGGTGAACCACCAACCAATTATGAAAATAATCTCAACGACTATCAAACTTGCAAAGTACATAAAGCAAGACATTTTCGATTTCTTTCTTTCCTTTTTTTTAATAGCAATTACCATATATTTGTGAGACGATAACGCACATTTGTCCAACACGTACTCGTAACTTTTAATAATTTTACTTTTTCATTGTACATAAACTACATACATGTACAAGCAGTGGTGCTCTTTTTTGGCAATTCCGTTGGCAAGATGGCAACATGGTTTCGTTTTTTGGGGGGCAATTACCAATTCAACAGGCTCTCCTTCCCCCTATGGTCCATTGTGACACCCAGGAGCTGCATGCCACACGGGATGACTCAGGAATGCACAAAGAAAAGATGAAAGGAAGGAGGATGCACCAATCTATACCCAATCTATAAGGACCGCTAAATGGACTATTGATTAATGGGCATGTTCATATGGGATTTACTCCGTTTATAGATTGGGGCAGCAGTTCCTGCGCTCAGAAATAATTGAACAGTTTTGGGTACTTGTAATTACAGCCATTCCAAGAAAAAACTCAACTAGTCAAGCCAGGGCGAATTTGGAGAAACACATGATATAATGTCAATGAACAGATGAGAAATGAGGAATAGAGGTATCCAATTTTTTAGAATATTTTCCCCCCTAAATGCACTGTGTACACGTACATGAGACCGCAAATTTCATTTAACCATGTGGCCCAACTTTAAAACTGACAAAATCCAAATGACCTGCCTAGTAGGTACAGTCTTGTTAAGATAAAATTTACCGACACATGAAGCAAAACTTAAAAAAAAAAACATTTAAATGATACATGAGTTCAAGTCTCTTACACCAGATGGTTTGGCAATCACATTGGGTTCTCCCTTTGAGTGGTGTATTATGTGTAATTACGTTGTCTACAGACTGTAACTGTACCGTAGGTCTCATCAGTGGCGCATGGCCTGGCAAGATTGCTTTTGAAAAAACTGAATTGAAAAGGTCTGGCTCTTGGTTGTCGGCCTCATCCAAATAACACGCTACGACTGGCGATAAAAACACACGTTTCAGCAAGTACATGTTGGACATGGCCTTAAAGCCAGTCACCGGAAGAGATCAAGTGGATCACAATACAGCCTCTACTGATCCCTTAAAGACTTGATTGCCACTGACAAAACATTAGCGAGGAAGAGCGATAATTATACCAGAACAGCCGGGAAGACTTAACCGTTGATTTTCACGTGTCATTGTCTAGCAAATGCTGCCCACTCACTTTTTTTAACTGATAATGGCTGGTAATTGGAGAGGCTAGTAGTAGTAGCCAAAGGCTGGATGTTCAGTGAAGATATTTGTTAACACTGTTTACAGATAAGGATGAGTGACTCACTGCTAAAGACCGTATTCATCAACAGAAAGCAACAGCTACCATGGCCTGCTCTACCATTGTGCACCAATACCAATGCTGTGGTCCTATTGTTACCATTTTATTGTGCGGGGAAGGTAAAAAACATGAGTAACTTCTCAGACACTCTTTTGACAGGTTTTTTTTCTCAAAAGGTGACGACAATGATCTAAACAGGAATGACGTTTCCACTAAATAATTCATGGTTTTTTAATGAGGAGAAAATTTGCTTCTTGAGTTCATCTCAACAAAGAGAAGGAACATGTAACTTGAAAGGATTAAGCATGTTTAAATCTTTCTCTCTTATTTCCAAAGAAAGAAGAAAAAAAACATTTTAAGAATTGATATATTTGAGTGAAAAATCGCTCTATCCGTCTGAAACTACTCCTACTTTATGTACATGTACTGTAGGAACACAATTCAGAGCGCAGTTTATTCGTTTGACTAGATAAGGTTTTCACTATAAAAATGTGTAGTTTGACAAAATTGATTCTTTTTCAAATTACTTCAATCGAAATTTAGAGTGATCTTCACTCTAAAATCTTCTGGTACAGGTACCGGTACCTTGTTTTACTTTTGAAAATAAAAGGGTGCCATGCACAGAGACATTCTTAATGTGTCACCAACTGTTCACTGAAAAACAGACCAAGAATCCTCATTCTTTATGAGGGTATTTAGGTATTAACAATGCATGTAAAACCCTCGCCCACATATTTTCGGATTGAGTTTTGCGGTTTTTGGTTTATTTCTTTCCCGTAATAGGCCTATATAATTTGACTTCGCAAAGCCGGTCACCAATGACTCTTGGAGGGGAGTCAAATTGACTCTGTTTTATAGTCCACTTTACTCTTCATGAGAGTAAGGGGCCATTTAACCTGTTTGACGAGTCATTTGACACCAACGACTCTGGGAAGGGAGTCAAATTGACTCTATATTAAAGTCAACTTACTCTTTTAAGAGTAACGGGCCATTTACTCTGTTTGACGAGTCATTTGACTCCGATTTGGCTTTGAGTGTAGCCTATTTCAACTTGCCATCAGAGTATTTCAACATACCTTTGAAGTCGTCAGCATGTGAGGACAACAAGAACTCCAAGTAATCCACGTTCGTCTGTATGGCTTTCCTGAAGTCATCTTCTGATTGTTGCTGCAACAATTCCTCCATCCGCCGAGTGCAACAAGTTGTGTCTCGCTGGCACACTTTCAGACCTGCTCCTGTTTTTTTAAATTATTAAAGTAAGTGAAGAAAAGATGAATTGGACTTACATTTGTATGTTGGTTTTTGTTATTTTCTCATAAATTTGCCGGTGGTGAAAATTGGAGTCCCCATGAAAATAACTGATTTTTTTTGTTCAGACAAAAACACGTACATTTTGTGCTAATAAACGCACTAATGCAGTGTCATGGATAAATGATCTCAGTAAAATTAAAAGTCTGAAAAGTGTTGCAGTTTTGGGCCTCTCCCTATGTGGTGCGTGGCCTCACTGAAATGAGAGAAAAATCATCAATTGGAATAAAAGTTTACAATTAAATGTATTGATCCTGAATATGTAAACTCATTTGTGTTCACTTTTGCAAAAACAAAATTTGCCCAGAAAATTTGTATATATATATTTTTTTTTACTATGTGAAATATTTATCAAGGTTTTCCTTATAAACTCAAAACTCTAAAACAACAAATTTCTGAATACAACAGATTCACAATGTTAATCAATAATTTTGGTATGAGTTTTGTTTCTGGACTGGCACGTAAAATACAAAATCTCCAGTCTGGCACTCTACTGTATACCAGATGGGTTGTGTGCACTCAAATTTGTTGCAGACTTAAACTTAGTTTTAAAATTGTGTAGGGGCCTATAGTGTACAAACAAAAATAACCTTTATAGATTGGTAATAATGTTTTGTTACTTCACGAAATGAATTCAAAGTCCAAACATTTCATGAGGACTAGCCCTCTCATGCCCTATTCCAGTTCAAGGGTGTTTGATTTGGGTTATCATGCGTGGGGAGCTGTTCACCCTAATATTACAAAAGAAAATGTCATGTCAACAATAAATGTGGTTTGATAAATTAATATTTAATCTGAAGTTCGCATACTTTCGGTTAGACTTTGTCAAGCTGAGTGTGGGCATTTAGATAATTTGAAGAAGTCTCCTGGTTTATCGTCGCAATATGATGAAACCGGTGGAGTGTTTATTCTAGTGTCGGTCAGAATTTCCAAATTTAGCCTGTGACACGTTTCCATTCAATTGTACACAAAATTTATGAAGATCTGAGGAATTTTAAAATTGCAGAAAAGAAAATCCCCTGTATGAGCTTTTGTCGCTTTGATTTTTCTGTAACACTAACAATCATGATTCTAGATGTGTGTAGGCTGATTTCAACTACAAAATCTTGAACTACAGTGTTGCTGTGGTTAATTTTGTAAACCCTAGGTTAAATTTATATCAAAACAAAACTAAACTTTCCAGACATGATTAAAAAAAAAATTGTAAGCCTACTAGAACTAGCCTGAAATTTTCTTTATGATAAATAACAGCTCCTAAATACTCATGTGACATTTGACAAATTTTCTAATTGTTGAATTTGGCATTATGATAATATAGTGCTGAAAGAATTGGAGTATGAAACGTGAAGAACTTTTGGGGAAAAACGTAATTGTGACAAAAGTAAATGCTGGCTGGAACATTGCAATAAAAAATGTGAATTTTCAGGGGATGCATTACTCCTAGAACTATGAGGCTCCACGTAGTGGAGCCTCATAGGTTCAGAACCCCGCAAAATTGTTGTCAGCACAAAACACTAATTAAGTACAAAAACGTCCATCCCAACCAAGCTGTTTCCCACAGAACCGCTGCACAGTTTGCCCCTAAACTCCGTACAATACCTCATGACATACTCACGCTATGTGCACCCAACAAACATCGGTGGATTCTGTCGGTTTTTTTGCAAAAAAAATGGAAAATATGCCCTTTCCGCACTGAGCCAACCTGACACTTGCATGACATTTTCTTAAACTTTAGTGTCAACACAAACATGACAAAAAGTATACTCAAAGAGTTTTAACATGTTAAAAGTTTACAATTTTGACATCAAGTTTAATATATTAACATTTTCAGACATTTTCATGCTCAAATTCTCACACAATAAGTTCAAAGACAGTCAAAAAAGTCAAGTGCCTACCTGAAATTGGATTTTCTGGCGTGTCCACATCCCGTGCAAACTGCAAACTTGTGAAAATGTTCCGAACGTTCTCGCAAGTCGGCCGCTCCAGTTGCGATAAAACTCCATCGCCGACAAACAACAACAGTCCAAACCAAAAGAGGAGAAATCTCCGAAAATCCACGCTACTTTCCATAATTCCTTGCAGGAAAATTGTCTCGGTCCAAGAAACTGAGGAGTTTCCAGATAGTTTTCTACCGACGGTGGCAGACGACACAGTCACAGCCAAGCGCGTTTGTTTTTATGTTGACACTAAAAATGACAGCAACTTTTCACGCAAAACTGCAATGGTGATGTCGAGTCAATCAAGTGAGCATTTTTGACCGTCCCATACTTTATAAATACTACGGTTTTCCGGAGTGGTGATGCCGAATATCGATTAAAATGATGACCAACGTATTTCCAGAGGATGTCACCGTATTCAAATTAGAAAAATCCGGTAGAGAAAAGCAACCATGAATACAGGAAAAGTTGGTCCGCCGGAACAACCCGCGTGTTTCGTTTGTAACTTCCGTCTGTATTGCGTGCGTGCACGTACTGTTTCTGCACGTTAAAAATTTGCAGAATCTCCCATTGCAACATGCACAAAAAGCGAGCAGACGATTGTGCCAGCAGTTTCCCATTCAGTGACGTGTGGTGAGTGTGGGTGGCCTATCTCACGTGTGATTGGTGCGTTCCGCACGGACGCACAGCAAAGAGGACTTTTTCAGACATTTTTTTTCTCTTCCAGGTTAATTCGTTGACAGTTAATTTCGGCCTCACGGATTTATCACTTGAAGAACAAGTTGTCAAAATATTGGATTTTATATCAGGACAACTTATTAACCATTTACTGAAATTATACATATTTAGGGTAAGGGTTCCGAAATTGGCAGTTTTGAAATTTAACTCGTTCCTTGATTCGCCCATGGTGGCACGGTGTGATTTCTAATAATTCAAGAAAAAAAAATGGTACAAGCTTAGTATATTCCTTTTTTATGAATTGCGTTGGAGCGCATGATGTGGAGTTCATTATGTGTCACTTTTCTTGTTTATATTGTGTCTCGTTTTTGATAAAGTCGAAGAAAATTAGTCGCCAGTCCGTTAAAATGAAGAGAAAAAAATCAAAGACCGTAAACAATTTTTCTAATCATGCGAGTCGCTGCGCGATTTCGCTTATCTTCACGACTGGTTGAGCAAATTAAATACACACAGCCTAGCCCACGTCATCACTTTCATTTGGCATTCCTAAGGTAAGCCCTTTTTTTCTGAAAATCCTGAATATTTTTCTCTTTCAAATTCAATGCTGGCGTCTGAAGAGTATTAAATTGGAACAGCGAAAACAATACGTGGCCTATACGTTCTCAGTAATGAAAATCATGTAATTAACGAATATGAACTAAAACAATTTCTGTACTCATATACTTTCAAAAACAAAATAAATTAATTACAAAAAACAAAAAACAAACAAACAAACAAACAAGAGAAAATCTTCCTGTAAACCAAGAGCAAAACGTTTCAACCAAAGAAATACAACATTTGGGAGAAATAAACTAATAAGACTCCAAATTACTATTAATCATGATCTTATAGTTACATGTTCGTGCAATGCAAAATCTGCGTTGTTCTTGAACAAAAATCCTCTGGCATTTCAATTTCATCAAACGAGTGGTCATTTCCCCCCTCGTCATTCAGTTTAGTAGCTTTTGCAAAGTTAGCCTAGATGGGTGTCTGTCTTAATGTACTGACCCCTCCCAAATATTTACGGGAGTTTTTTTCTACCAATCCATTGGTAAAGGCGCCAGATTAAACACTTTTTTTCCACCGAGGCTCGTTTCTCGAAGAACACAGTGGCTCCGATGGTTCTCAACCGGCTTGCGGCGGCGCGGCACTGGGCAATAGTAGCAAGATTTAGTGCCATTTCCCCTTCTCTGAATAGAAGTGTAAACTCTTGTTTCTGTACAGTATCATCCTGCCTTTGTTAACCTATTCTGGTCCGGCCAGTCATTAGATCCGTTTAGCTCTACCACAATAATTGCATCCTAAATCCTTATAAGCCGAATTCTTTTTCCAAAGAGAAGCTACCGCCGCCGCTATACCTTCCTCTTAAAACTTGTGAATCTGTTTGGACAGGGAACCACACACGGCGTTTTCTAATAATCTTCACTATCTTCTTGCCAACACCTCGACGACACATTACTTCTGACTTAAAGACTTTAGGAAAGATATAGCACAGGAGAACGAAAGAAGATGGAATTTCAATGTGTTCATAACTTCATATACCTGATTTTATAGCATGGAGAAATAAAACACACTGAAAGCATGTTGAAAGTGTCCGGTGTACTGCTGGACCGCATTTTGACGTCATCTGCTAATTATGTCACTTAAATAATGCGATAACTCAATCCAGACTGTCTCATCAAAGTGAAACCTTTTTTTTCATGGTAACAAAGGTTTAAATTCAAGAACTGGCAAGGTTCTTTCACCTTGTCAATGCATAGATCATATAGCAAGGACCCAAAGAAAAGTCCAGTTCGCAGAACAAATGTTCCTGTTTATATCTTCACTGAGGACAGGTTTTCTCATTTTTATTCAGTGACAATGCAAGTGTAATGTGTACTTATGCGTATCACAGAGAAACAGACACCTCTGTCCTCATTGGGGGCGCTCTATGCAACGGGTCTATTCGACGAGTCTTTATAAATCAACCCTCCACGGTATCCCTAAAATGAGGGGGCGGAACTATAGGGGCATCTGGGGGGAGGTGTTCATAATAACCTACCCCTCCTCCCACCCTCAGTTTTCTGCTTTATGCTTTAACAATATATCAGCAACAACAGCGACATTCAAATAATCCAAATTGAAAACAGCTGTGCTGGACCTTCGATAACATCATGGAGGAATGAGGAATTTAATCACAGGATTTAATCAGCACTACCTGTAAAAATTCGCCGATGCTTGAAAACATTGCGCGGCAATCGCACCCCATCTGACAGAAGAGACGACGACATGTTTCCTGCCTCGCGGCTACACATTCTTCTTCTTTCTTCCGAGCAGCACAATGATGATAGGGAAAGGTGATAACATGCCCGAGCCGAAGCTTTGCAACATCTTGTTTCTCTGTCTGGACTAAATCTGATGTGGACAGAATAGACGTTGCTCGAATGCAGCTTTAGTCAATCTCTTTCAAATTCAACCTCACTGAACTTTTTCGATCGGCGAAAGCTGATAGCTGAATCTCCAAGTCCAAATGCAAAGCTATAAGTAAAGGTTTATAACAATTTTTAACATGAAGCTCAGTTAATTTTGTTGTTGTATGGACATGGCATTCAAATATTTTATCGAGGGAATTTAAAATGTGCCAGATTTTAATAATTCAATATGATTATAGCTTTAGTGGTGGCGTTTTCAGTACCCGTTATTAGATATTATACGGAGTCAATAATGTATTGACAAACAGTTGAAATAAAAGCAATCGAATTGAATATAAAAAGGCAGTACTGAAAATGGAACACAAACATGACGTGTATGCATTATATAGGATTATTTGCATTTATCCTCAAAGTAACCGTCATATTTATAATCGAAAAGAATAATTGCATTACAAATTGTACCGGTACTAAATACCCCGTGAAATTACTCCATCTGGCTCGCTGTCGGTTAGAAAGAAATCAAGAAATGTAGGTGATTTCCAATGTTCAGTCCAAAGAATGTTTGTCAGCAAAAATTGTGCATGTTTTTTTTCTTCAGTTTTCTCAAAAATAGTAACTTCAACAGGTAGGTTTTGAACATTTTACTTTGGATTTTGAGTGGTGTTATTATTAGAAACGAACACAAATGCACGAACAGCAAATGTACATAACTCACTAAATCATAAGTAAGATTTGAGGCCTTGCATGGTGGAAATACTAAATAATGTAAGGTGTGCGAAAACACCACGTGCGAATAATTTCTCAACTTAAAGAGAATGGTTCTGAAAAGAACCAGAGGTATAAACTCGACGTTCCGGTCAGTATGCTCTGACCGTCTTCAATAATATCACTAAATCATGATATAGGGGGAATTACTTCATACATGACACAACAAACAGCATTCTGTTTTTGAGTTGCTCACATTGTACAGCCAGGTGCAGAGAATACAGGATGCTGGATATCGAGTTGTGAGTGTAGGAATAATAAGGAACATAATACAAAAGACATCGGATAAGACACGTCTGAACATGTCTGGAAAGATGTGCTGGCGGCTGGGAAACGGAGGGGGGAGGGGGGGGTTGTGTTCTATAATTAATGTCTGGGTGATGGGGGAATAAATCCAATCTGCAGACAATGAGCGTGACTAGAACACAAATAGTGCCATTCTATCTTTCTTTAATAAAATGGTATATACAACATCAAGGCCTAAGCCTAATTGAATAAAAAATAAACAATACCACTACAGGGATGGTACAAAAAAGTTTTAAAAAATATAAACATCTAATCTTCAACAGCCAAACTAATTACTTTGCCCCCTCCCAAAAAAAAAATATAAAGAGATAAAGCTTTTTGCTCTCTGCTGGAAATATTGCCTGTGTTTTTAAGGTGAAGAATGCAGTAAAATTTGCACAAACAATGGATGGAATAAGTTCATCTGGAAGTAAATCTAGGAACCTGAACATGACTTATACAATGAAAACTGAAAAATATTTTCTTTAAAATATATGAAAAAATAATTTCATTTCAGAATCAAGTTCAAAAATAATTTGGGAAAAAAGTTCATTCATTCTTTTTACATTTTAAACATGAAAACTTTACTAGATTCAGTTGCTTTAGTTTCTAATGTGTGTGAAAATAAGAGACACGAATCACATAATCAGACAGACCTTTCTGTCAAATGCAAAAGCAGCGTTTTTTTAATTCGGTGTAGTTTATCTCCCCCCCCCCAAGTGAGAAATTCTAAGTGAACTCCACAAGCTGCTGTAATAGCGCCCTCTATTGGCACTTGCCCATGAAATACATGTACAGATGAGTTGTGGTACATATTGCCAATGAGTAATGCAGTTTCACAGACCGTAACAAAAATTATTTTTCCACAAATTGAAAGAGGTCAACCTTTCAGTAAACAGTTGCTAAATTTGAACTCAAAACTTACAAACAGTTTTTTGGGGCGGTTGATCGTTTTTGAGTCTGGTACTGTGACCTGGGCTGACCTCTGAGGTCATAAGGAAGTGACACTTCCGTTCCTCATTTAGCCTGGGGAGGGAAACTTTAACCCAGAAACAAAATGAACCCAAACTTAGTTTCCAGAAAGTGAAAATTTCTTCACCACATCCAACAAACCTGCAGTGGAATTAAAGGGAAAATACAACATTTGCAAACATCAAAAAATAAAACTACCAAATCATTTTGAAATACCTTAATTGCTGGACTGTTAGTGAATGACAGTGTAAAGCATCCTGTAAAATCATGGCACGTGGTATACTGTCATTTTCAAGAAAAGTGGTATTTTTGTATCAATTTCCAACGCTGATCGGCCGATCAGCGTTGGAAACAACTGGCATTTTTTCAAATACTGGCCCCAATTGACCATCGCACTTGTTTGCAATCGACTACAAACCTATGAACGGGTACGAGCCAGCTAGACTGGTTCCCTGACCTTACAATTCCCCAATGTATGTAAACTGCTCTGTTTCTTCCTATATGGAGTCAGGGAACCAGACTACAGGAAAATGATCGTTTTTCTTGGTTTTTATAGCATTTTCGAACCTAAAACCTCAAAAAAGTCAGTGTAACTATATTTGCTATATATTTCCAACCCCCCAATTCCATCCATTTCTGAACATTACAGCAAAAGCAAATGATGTATATTCCCTTTAAAGGCAGAGTAGATCATTTGTGTGCAGCTATCTGAAAAGTAGCTGACAAAATTATTGTTGAAAAAAATTATTTGGTTTAAAGAAAGCAATGGCCCAAAACTCCCTGTAAAATTATGCTTTCTGGCATACTGTCATTTCGAAGAAAACAATACAAGAAGGCAATTTCCTAAGATGCGTCAAGTGGCACTTTTTTTCCAGAAATATCCGTTAGTACATGTAGTTGGGTTTGTAATTCGGCGAATCTGTGAATGAGAGCGCTGACACGACGCACACGCGCGCGTGGTTGCTAGTATTCGGTTCAGTGCGTGACATCACGTAGCTGTAATTGATTGAATGAGCTGATTTGGGGCAAAATTCAAAACATGACTCTGCCACTTTTGAATTGAAATTGAAATTGAAATCCTAGAATATTGTTTTCTTGGAATACGCAGCTTTCACTGAGCTAAAACTTCATCAGGTCAGTTGTTAAGCACCCTTCTTTAGATTTTGAGGACCTTTGTTGCTTCAAACGAAAAAAATGCACAAATGGCAATCGATCTTCCCTACCTTTAAATATAAAAACGTACATGCGGATGATGCGGTATTGCCTTCGTGCATGGATGCATGAGGGCCTTGTCCAGTGTGTAGCCTTCAATTTAAACAAGACCAAGTGAAATGCAATACAGTCAACTGTTTAATTTCCTGTGCTGTTTTTCTCTTTACATAATGTACAAGAGTTACATTTGCATTTGACCGAGTAAGAGAGTTACATTTGCATTGAGCAACTGTTACCACAAACAGCCAGAGGGACTTATTCCTCACTTTGATGGAGCAGTTTACATTTACGAGCTCCTTCTGTAATCAGGAACACAAGTAAATCACACTACATCTTACTCCCTTAGAGTCTGGTCTCTGATCTCCTAATATGAGGCTCGTAGCCAGTCTTGATCAGGCTGGTGCAGTGCTTTGACAGAGCTGATTGAAGTCCTTCACCTCTGGGGATCACTTCCGCTAGCCGAGTTCTGTCTCCTTTGCTCCTGAAAATATCCAAGTTATATGAGCAAAGTCACCATGCGTAAAACTGGTATGTCCGAGTCTATGGAATACCCCCTTGCACAGCAAGGGTCAATGAATATGCGAGCAGATTCGCCGATTAATTATGCAAAACAAGCCTGCATCGTGACCTCGAGATTCTGACCATTCAGCGGGCGCCTTTTATCAGGTGTTCCGTAAATGTATTACAAAAACGTGGCAGCCAAATTGACCATTCAACAGCTTAGTTGATCGAAATGACGTCACAATTTCTACAATCAACTCTGATTGGCTGGTGCGTAGCGGGGTTGCATAAAATTTGCATTGCTCACATAGATCAGACGTTGGTTACGTAGAGGGCTAGGACTCCATCGGAAAACGGGTGATATACTCAGACTATGCATGTCTGTGCTCTGCTGGAAAAATAAACCCATTCAACAGGTTTTACCCTGCTGAAAGATTTTGGAAGAAAACTTTCTTAACCAAAAAAAATAATTAGTTCATTCTACACTCAGTGTTGGGGTTTCCAGATATATTTTTCAATATGTGCTACGCCCGAAACATATAGTAACACTGTTTCTTATGGCGGGTTGATTTTCCCCCAAAGTCTCATGGGAATATACTCAATCTGGAAATACACTTTTCAGGGTGTCACGTCGCCTACGCATTTCCACATAATTTATTCATTTGTGAAAGTCCCATGAGAAATATTAAATCGGGATATGTATTTTTCATGGCGTGGCATCCCTAAAAGCATTTCCACATCCAGTAAACTCTCGTTAAGTCAAATCTCAAGGGAATGGATACAACATTTGAGGTATCCCGAGTTCGAGTTAAGCAAGGTTCCTGATTTTGCTAGTCACGCCATCTACACGTGCATGTTTGTACATGAATGGCTTCACCGTAACTCGCTATGCCCGGCTTTGAAATGGAGACGTTATCTGGGACACTTTCCTTCTGTTTGTTTCAATCTAACGATGTTTGTTTTTTTAGTCAAAAATCATCATTTTACTCAGAATTCATGTTGTTCTTACCCTAACAGTGTCTGCTCTAAAGATAAACATAATAACAATAAACCACTCAATTGTGTAACTTCGGGTAACAAATCTATATTTCGCGTGGTTTGTCTATCGAAATATCGACGCAACACGCTCTGGGTCATCCAATGTGTGGTCACATGGCTGGACCTTTTTAAGCTACACTTTTACTTGGCCAAAATCGACACAATAATATTGCACATAAATTATAGATAACTGGCATCCATTGATATAGTGGATACGAGTCAAGGCCCATACATGCCGACTCCAAGAGATTTACGGTTTTTCTCTCACCAAAATTCTCTGCAGCAGATTGCTCTCGGCTTTGTTCTTGTCCTCGATCCAAAACTGCTTCAATCGGTTGGAGTCCACATCCAAGTCCTCGGATATGTAGACTGCCACGTCGGCCAGCTGCAGTACCATTCTGCGGGCAAACAGCTCCACGTTACGGTCCGTGTCGCCGTCCATGGTCCAAACGCCACGCCGGAGCTGCTGCTCAGGGGGAACCTCAGATTTTTTCTTCTTCCTGTTTTTATTTTTGGGAGAAGGATTGAGAACATGGGATTTGATCACTGGCTCCATGCAGAAAAGAAGGCTGATTTTTTTTATGATTATATTCACTAAAGAAGTAGCAAACAGGGGCGACGGAACTCTTTTTAAACTGGGGGCACCACCAAAGAGGCCCACTTGCTCAGAAATAGGGGCATTTTCGGTCGGTGTGAATGTGGAGGAAAACATATGGTTTAGTTCATTTCGCTATAAACCTTGACCAAGAACAAATCATGAATACGTTGTCCATCTTGCTCTTTGTGTTTCTTTACCTAGTTATGTAGAGACCATTTATTGTGAGAGGGGCACTGTTGCTTTTGATGGCCACTTCATTTTATATGAAGAGCACTATATTTCTCTTAGGAGCCAGTTTTCCATTTCGAGAAGGACACAATTTGTGCCTTCAATGGGTAAGTTTCCATTCAAGAAGGTGCAAAATCTTGTTATTAATGCGAGAGGGGGTACTTCTGCTTTTGAGGGGCAGTTTTGCATTACAAGAGAGCAGACAATTTCATTTGTAGCGCGAGCACGCTTTCATATATGTACTTGTGCGTTTGAGGGGCAGTTTTGTTTTCATCTCAAGGCGGCACATTTATAACCGTGAGAGGGGCACTTTTGTTGACCTAACAAATCTGATGGGGGGGGGGGGGGAGAAGGGGTGGGGAAAAGAAAATCAGTTGCCTGGGTGATTTCAACGGCTGTCAGATACCAAGTACACGGTGCAAATATGGTACATCATCCCATATTGAAATTCTGCGAGCATGAAGTGAAAAAACAAACACTCACCAATTCAAGAATGACTCATAGACCCGTCGTCTTGCCTTCACAGTGTTCTTGTCACCCAATTGCAAGACGTCAACTGAGTTGTATTTCTTAAGGGAAAAAAAAAGACGAACAGAAAACAACGTTAAACCAGTACACGCCGGAACTATATTGAAAAGAACGGAACAAGGCGCAGGATTACTTTTCGCTTGACCTCAACTCCTCAAGCCAGGCTGGTTGAAGCCATCACCCTCGGGCAGCACACTCATATTTCCGGCCTTGCTCGTTGCCAGCAGGCACTGACAGATATTTCCGGTCTCGCTCCCTGCGTGTTTATCCGTCATCCACTCCGAATACCGCATACACCCACGTATGTGTCAACCGGCGCGAACTGGCTTATAACTTATCTGCTGAAGTTTTAGCTCAGTGAATGCTGTACACGTATATTCTGAGAAAACAATATTCTAGGATCTCAATTTCAATTCAAAACTTGCCAAGTCATGTTTTACATTGTACGTGAAATCAGCGTCCGGGAAACGTTCTCATGAAGCCGATTGCAACTACACAATGTCACGCACTGAACCGACAAATTATAGAAACCATGCCCACGTGTGCGCGTTGTCAACACTTGCGCACGCCCTTTTATGGTTTTGCCAAATTTACCCCCCCCAAAAAAAAATACTAACAAAAATTTCCAATAATGCATCTTTAAACAGATGTTTGGAAGTGACCTTTCAAAATGAGAGCATGCCAGAAAGAATAGTGCCATTACTATCTTTAAACCAAGTATGCTTTTCAACAATAATTTTGTCAGTTACTTTTTGGATCGCTGCAAATAATATACTCTAACTTCAATGTTCTAGATGATTTATGAGCCAGATTTGAAGCCTGAAACGGAGATAAATCAAGGTGTCGACTCCCCCTTCCCCACTCCTCTCCCTCGATCGAAAAATTAAAGACGCTCACCGCTGCGTAAGTTATGATGTTGATGTTTCCGTTGGACATAGACACCAGCACGGATGACCTCTCCGCGAATGCCCTCTTGATCTTTGACCCGCTCTGGCTATCCAAGGTGGTTGCCATGATCTGAAAGGTCGTCTCCATGGAGTAGACGCGCACCGTGCCCAGGATGCAGGCCACCAGGTACGAGGTACCGGTGACTGCTACTACTGGCGACATCTAGAGACAGAAACTTTGCCAGTTTAATTTTTAACAAAAAAATACAATCGATAATTATTAGGCCAAAAAAAAAATAGTCGGTCTCTGGTCAGACCGAAGTTCCGGAATTGATGCGGCATTTGTATGTGTTGCATCAGCAACTAACGCAACCCTAGATCACATTATGGGCTCCATGCGCCAACAAACGAGGGCGCGTTTTTACCTCTTTTAAGAGCTCTGTGGATGGGATACAGTGTGCGCATAATGGGGTGTACTGGTATGCGTGCGAAGTATGCACGACTTCCTGAATGTGCAAAAGTTATATAGCCACCGAGACTTTGCATGAGTGTCAGGCATCGTCAGCGCATCTTCGTGTGAGCGCCAAACGTCGTCGGGGCGTGAATACGTTCGAATTAAACTTGCGATGGTCTATGAGACTAATCCCCGCCCCAATAATTTGGATACATTCAAATTAGGCAGTGGAAGGATCGGAAACCAGTCTAGGTCTCCCCAACTCTCCTTTTCTGGCCGTTGATGGGGGTACTTGTGCACGGAGCCCATAAGAGAAGTTCAACATAAAGTGCCTTGCCCAAGGACACACGTACCACAACCCCAGGTGGGAATCGAACCCACAACCTGCAGAATTAATTCAATGCTCCAGACCACGAGGCCACGGGCACTCTATGTGGCCTCTGAGGCATAACTGAAAGCATGCTTTGTTTATATGTTTGTATTTCTATGGGAGCCAGGTTGGAGATGACATAATTATAAGATCCCCTATTCTCACCTGGGTTCCATGAAAAAGTACAAGTGTACTGCAAAGGGGATGTCATGATTTTAAAGGCTACTGGATAAAGACAAAACAGAAATAACATCAACTGAAGACGCACCCCAAAGCTGCAGACATCATCATTAAGACATCTCTCATACTCGTCCTCGCTGAGGCTCACATCAATGCGCATCTCGCCGACGCGCATTTCCTTCAAGTTCAGTTCCACAAACGAGATGTGCGGACCTAGAGGAAGAAGATACATAAAACAACCTTTAACTATCCACATGAATTATACTGATTTCCAAGTTGCAACTTGGTTTACTTATGCAGTTGGAATGAGTAGGCCAAAACTCAATTTATATGTCAGGCCAAAAGTACGAAGAAGACAAACTATGACAAAAGAATGCCTTTGTTAGTGTTCATTTTAATAGCTAGGACTTGGCTTGGGACTGAATTTTAAAACCTGTTTACATGACTTGGGATTTATTGATACTGTTTACTATAAGAACTGTTCACCAATGTGGCTTTTTCTTTTCTGACCCACCTTTTGGGGAAAATGCAGGGAAGAGAACCATGAGAACTAGCTTCATGCCACAGGGGGATTGGTGAACCTTCAGAACACGGCTGCAGAAATTCTGAAACGTCAAGTACAAAAATAAAGCCTTTTTTGCACACACAGATGTTACTCTGCAGTTCCAACCTGAAACATGACAAAATGGAAGGGTATCCCGCGCATAAAACCTACGAATAAGACATTTACAAGAAACTGGACTTTTAGGTCATTTTGAATGACTGTGACAGTTGATCGTTCAAGTGTAGTTGCTCCTAATTGTTTCAAACATCAAACTTAACTCTAATCTTTTGTGTGATTTTAGTTCGGTACAACTCTGGAATGACACATTGAAATAGGTGTCACATATACCTTAGCGGGTCGGCAGAAGTATGTGTAATGCTTGAGCAGCTGGTCCATAGTTGCGTGTCTGACAATCCCATGGAAGACACTGCCCGCCTGTTGCACCTTACTAGGCATGTAGACCTGGAGCTGAAACCGCAAAGAAAAACATCATGGATTTGGTTTTAAGCCTCGTCAATTTAGCATGTGTGGGGAACGAATGGAACGCATTTGTTCAAGTTCATTTAAATTGCTTGCGAGTTGACTGTTTACCCTTTTCTCCAGCCGGAAAAGG
This sequence comes from Patiria miniata, assembly GCF_015706575.1. Classification (NCBI taxonomy): domain Eukaryota; kingdom Metazoa; phylum Echinodermata; class Asteroidea; order Valvatida; family Asterinidae; genus Patiria; species Patiria miniata. The sequence continues at coordinate 7,973,432 of NW_024037071.1, forward strand.
GTCCGATCAGCATTGGCCTAGGTGTTTCTACCTTAGAAACACTCAATTTGCGACTGGTGAAAGAGATTAAAACTACGCTCGCGATTAATTTTTATGTGCTGATTTCATCGACTCTTCATCGCCTATTTTAAAAATTATAGTTTAAAAAAAATCAAATTTTGTGGAAAAATCGTTACAAAATCAACTGTTGAAGGACATATTGTGAGAAAATCATAAATTTCGCTGGAAAAGTCAAAAAGTCGGTTTTCCGATTAAAATCGAAAAAGTTTCATCTCTGTCCAGGGTGCAGAGAGGCAAGTGGGGTGAAGTGGCTTGCCCAAGGACACAATATTTGGCCAGCAGCTGCATTCGAACCTCTGACCCTCTGATCATGAATTATGAATCCTAACCACTAGGCAACACTTTCACACTTGATTGCAACTCTGTGCTGGCCTTAACGTGAATCATATTTCTGCCTTGGAATGACTCAACTCAAGTCATTGCCTTAAAATGACTCGACTCATTACAACACTGATTCTTTGGGTTTTTTATGTTTTGGCTGTCGGCATCTTTTGCATTAGGCCATCGGCCTTGGTCCAAAATTTTGGCCACCGGTATCAAATGAGGGGAATAATCGTCAGCGATTTTTGGCAAGGTATACACCTCCAGAGTTGGAAAATATGTGATAGCATTGCAGCGGTGGCAGCTTTTTGGGTGTTATCACTTTTTTTCAAAATGTCCATCAAAATGCTCGTTACCACTCTAGGGGCGGTATACCTTGCGCATGCGCACTATAATCATTTATGCCCTGATTTGATACTGGCCAAACCCCCAGGCTGATGGCCTACATATTGTTCTGTCTGTTTGTTTGTGTCACTGTCTGCTTCTCTTACCACTGTGGAGCTTGTATTCATTTCCCTGTGCCACAGCACCTCCATCTGTATCTTGTCCAGTCTCTGCTGGGCCTTCTCTCTCGCAGCAAGCCTCTCCTGTCGGCTCACCTTCTTCTCAGTGAGCGCATCGTCGCTAAAATGGATCTGTTACAGTGAACAGATGCAAAAAAAACCATTAAGGCCAAAAAAAAAGTCGCCGTAGCCATGCGCGTCGGCAGAATGAAAAAGTTTTTTTTTTCAATGAAAGATGATGTCTCAAAACCGCCAAACTCACTGGTTTGACTGGAATCCTGCTGCTGCACAATTTTAACGTGTTTTAGATTGTATCTCCAAATGAAAATTCCCGACAAACAAGGCATTTAGCTTGATCGCATCACAAATGTGCTTTAAAAAAATCATCCTTTTCAGGACACGCTTCATTCTTTCCGAAAATAAAAAACCCAACATACTGTTGTTTACCTTTGGAACATCGTCCGGCCGTGGCGCGTACACCCTCTCTGCCAGCTCGAACTGGTACTTGGCACTAGGTTCATACCAGCCAAAATGACTGAACGTTTCTCTGCGGCAAAGAAAATCACAATGATGAAAACTTCGCAAATTCTGACCAGTTATCAAAACTACACAGCATACGCATTTCCTTTAAATTTCATTTTTGTTTTACAAAATTCCACAACAAACTTTGCTCACCAAATTTAAAAGAAAAAAACAACAACATAAAATGGATGAAAAACAAAAACAAATATTTGATACAAAAACAGACATTCAAACGGAGCCACATGTGAATATCTTCATTTCTGGCAGACAGAACAAGTAAGCATATTTGATTACACCACAGAAAAAAAAATTCAAATTAAAACTTATGACATTTCTAAAAGTCTGGATGCTTAGTTAACTTGAAATTTATTTCTTTATTTCAGAATTGTTTGTTTATCTCACCTGCTGCACTGCCACTCACAGACCATCCCGCTGGTATCCATGGAAACCATGCCGCCATGGCAACCCACAAAGCCAAGGAAGATGAGTGGAGACTTATGAAAGCGGAACAGCTCGGCGGGAACATTCTCACCAATGAAATTCACCTGATCATCTTGATTCACCTGTAATTAGCGGGGAAAATAAGAAAAGAAAATTTTTTATCTTTCTGCACTTCGCTGAATCCATCCTAACCCAACAATTTTTATTGCTTATGGATTGCAATTTAACTATCGCGGTAGAATCGTGTTTCTTCCAAATGACAACAAGCCAGACAGACTAATTTCATCAGGTGTTTGGGCCAGTACGATCATTAATAAGTAATCTTTTTGATAATAATTTGGCAGGTTACTTTCGGGATAAATGCAAATGACCCTATGTGCCTTAAAAGGATTCCCTGCAAAACGAAGAGTTAGGAATGAAAGTTTTATTCCGTTGGGACTGTCCAATCAAAAGAAATCTTCTTTTGCTGTAGACTGTAGGATGTGCCTCTTGATTGTTCAAGCACAAGCTAGTTTTGCAAGCACCCTTTTTTTCTGGTGGAGGAGTTTTTGTTTTTTAAGGGGGGTGGGTGACAAGGCCAGGGTTGCGGCAGAATCTGCATCCCCATTTTGGTCAGTTTATACAAATGTGAAAGCAAATTTACCCGAGATGAAATGTGCTTTGACTCTTGCAAATTTGCTGAAGGAATCTTGATGTCACTTCACACCTTGCATTCGTGTACGCATTTGCACTGCATTCGTGTACGCATTTGCACTGAGCACGAAGCAGCATCAACTGTTTGGGGAAATTCTCAACATCGTGAAACTTACTTGAGAATGCGAAGCTGTTTCCATATTTGGTTGGTCAGCATCAGTCGATGCACTGTTGCACTTCAGAATATCACCATTCTCAAGACCAACTACGATTGAATTCTGTTGCCATGGAATAAAAATGTATAACAATTTTAACAAACAAAAAAACACATACTACTACTAAAAATCAAAGCACTCTAAATGAAACAGCCATCTTTATTTACTGTATAATTAAAAGGACTATATTCTGTACCTGTGTGGCAAGCAATGTGTGAGTTGGATGGAAGACAGATATCTCTGGACTGACTGAAGACGTTTGTGCCCCTGTCTCTTGCAAAGGCCCTGCAACATTAATTGAAATCCACTTTTATTTCAATAGGATGCTTAGGTGTTTGTCCAAAATGATAAGTTGCAAAAAAGATAGTTTAGATAGGTTGCAAAAAAACGGGAAAATATGAAAATTAAACACTTGCATTGTTGTTGAAGAGCACAGGGAGAACAATTTTAAAATTTAATTCTCCTGTATGCCATTTTTGATAAACAGTCACGAATCCAGTTTTTTTTTACCTTCCTTGAAGTTGAAGTCAGACTTGTCAGCATCGAGGGCCAGGAGTTGAGTCAGCTGGCAGGCAGCAGCCATCCCTGGCTGAGTCTTGAGTTCTAGGTCCCTGATGTCCTTCTGCGAGACGCCTCCGGAAGACATGGACCAGACTTGCAGGATGCCCTGCGGAGATTGGGGAAGGATGGTTAGAGGAGCTCTGAAAAGTGAAGCTTTAAAGGGAAAATACAACATTTGCAAACATCAAAAAATAAAACTACCCAATCATTTTGAAATACCTTGCTGGACTGTTAGTGAATGACAGTGTAAAGCATCCTGTAAAATCATGGCACCTGGTATACTGTCATTTTCAAGAAAAGTGGTATTTTTGTATCAATTTCCAACGCTGATCGGCCGACCAGCGTTGGAAAAAACTGGCTTTTTTCCAAATACTGGCCCCAATTGACCATCGCACTAGTTTGCAATGGATTACACACCTATGAACGGGTACAAGCCAGCTAGACTGGTTCCCCGACCTTACAATTCCCCAATGCATGTAAACTGCTCTGTTTCTTCTTAAATGGAGTCCGGGAACCAGACTACAGGAAAATTATTGTTTTTCTTGGTTTTTATAGCATTTTCGAACCCAAAACCTCAAAAAAGTCAGTGTAACTATATTTGCTATATATTTCCAACCCCCCAATTCCATCCATTTCTGAAAATTACAGCAAAAGCAAATGATGTATATTCCCTTTAAAGTTAATACACATTCAGAAGAAACTGGTTGTGTGTCCTTTACAACATATCCTTGCAAACCAGTGTATGTCCTTGAGCAAGGCATTTTACTTTGATTTATTTCATATCCTTGCAAACCAGTGTATGCGTATTACCTAAGGAGAATGAGTGTATGTCCTTGAGCAAGGCATTTTACTTTGATTTATTTCATATCCTTGCAAACCAGTGTATGCGTATTACCTAAGGAGAATGAGTGTATGTCCTTGAGCAAGGCATTTTACTTTGATTTATTTCATATCCTTGCAAACCAGTGTATGCGTATTACCTAAGGAGAATGAGTGTATGTCCTGGAGCAGGGCATTTTACTTTGATTTATTTCATATCCTTGCAAACCAGTGTATGCGTATTACCTAAGAAGACTGAGTGTATGTCCTTGAGCAAGGCATTTTACTTTGATTTATTTCATATCCTTGCAAACCAGTGTATGCGTATTACCCAAGGAGAATGAGTGTATGTCCTTGAGCAAGGCATTTTACTTTGATTGATTTCATATCCTTGCAAACCAGTGTGTGCGTATTACCTAAGGAGAATGAGTGTATGTCCTTGAGCAAGGCATTTTACTTTGATTTATTTCATATCCTTGCAAACCAGTGTGTGCGTATTACCTAAGGAGAATGAGTGTATGTCCTTGAGCAAGGCATTTTACTTTGATTTATTTCATATCCTTGCAAACCAGTGTTCGCGTATTACCTAAGGAGTATGAGTGTATGTCCTTGAGCAAGGCATTTTACTTTGATTTATTTCATATCCTTGCAAACCAGTGTATGCATATTACCTAAGGAGAATGGGGGGGGGGGGGGGGTTTGAGTACAATCTGTAAGCAGAACTTCCAGTTGTGGCTTGGAGAATGAGGGTTGGAATCAGTGTTGAAAACAATGCTGGCTGCATGTCATTGGTCCTTGAGCAAGGCATTTTACTTTGATTTATTTCATATCCTTGCAAACCAGTGTATGCATATTACCTAAGGAGAATGGGGGGGGGGGTGAGTACAATCTGTTAGTTGGTCTTACCGTTTCGTTGACAGTAATCAATCGACTGCTATCCATACTCCACGCTATGTGTATGACAGCATCCGTCTGTGCACTCTCATTCTGTATACAGCGAATGGGAAGAAACTGGCTAGTGCTCAGGTTGTAGACCAACACATCCCCTGCACAAAACAAAAAGCATTGACTGATGAAGCGAAGCACAGCAATGACAGATGGACACACACAAATATGCAACCGAGCTACGTTTCAAAACTGACAGTAACTTCCTAAGGCCAAAAAAAAAAAAGTCTCCGGTTTCTGGTATGCGCGCGCGTCGCCGTAGCCATGCGCGTCGGCAAAATGAAAAAGTTTTTTTTTTCAATAAAAGATGATGTCTCAAAACCGCCAAACTCACTGGTTTGACTGGAATCCTGCTGCTGCACAATTTTAACGTGTTTTTAGATTGGGTTATGGTCGAGAATAAGCTTTATGTGGCCTCTCTGGACTCCCATATATTTGCACTAAGTTTAGTCGGGCACCATTTGCAGTCATCAGCCGACATTTGAAGCAAAAAAATCAGGTAAAAAAAAAAAAAGCCGCGTCGCCGCACCACTTTTTGGGCAAGCTCCATACCAGAAACCGGAGACTTTTTTTTGTTGGCCTAAACAAATTATTAGTCAGTGGATCTATTTTTATTCTGATCTTACCACGCACACACCCGAGTGCCAGGAATCTATGGTGCGGCGATATTGCGGCAGTCGCTACGCCCTGTACCTTCTTGGTCAATAAAATGGATTCTTGCTCTGTGGAAAACATCTATAGAAAACACCAAAAATCACAATTTTGTTCCAAACAACTTGTAAACATGGGCTCTTAATAAGGTACGTAACTGTGAAACAACAAGAAATACAATAAATTTCAAGCTGCATGGGATTATATCTAAAGTGCTTTTAGATTTCTGTTGGCAATAGTTATAATTTGGGAGGCTAATCATCCTTACTCGCAGCTGAGAAGCTGAATTGTGAAGGACGCGGCTACAACGTGGTTGAACTGCAGGCTTGTAAAGGCCCCTTTGGCAGCCAGCCATACAACGTATATATGACCACAGAGCACAGCCAGAGATAGAAAGTGTTTGGGGGAGGAAAACCGGAGGGTGGGCCCGGAGAAAAAACCCTCGTGGCACAGGAAAGAACCAACCAACAACTCTACTCACACATGGTCCCAGCCTGGAACGAACTAGGGCCAAAGAGGTGAGAGGCGAGCGCTTTACGTAGCAGCCATTCATGCCTCTCGTACGGAAAGTAAAAATTACAAACCCGTCACTACAACATACTTAGATATCGCATCAAGATCTCAGGCTGAAGTCACTAGGGAGCCATCTTGGGAGGCCAAAACATATCCAGGTCCGTGTGGTAAATGTTGATCTTTGTCGTCATGTCATATACTGTGGTCTCAGTTACACATAGCGGCGGCCATATTGGAGGCCCATGAAAGTTATTCAAAGTGGCTTCACTTGTTGCAATGCCTTACCTTCCAGTAAGCACTCTCTTGTTCCCTGAAGTGCTTCATTTCGGGGCTCTGGACTGGTGGCCGGCCCACCCTGACTGGAAGATGCAGCAGGTTCAGTGGAGGGGAATCTTCCGGAGCCAGACTTTCCACAATAGAAAAAAAACTTGAGTTTCTTAAATTTCTTGATATCAGAAATTACTTCTCGCTTTAAGTCATTTTCCGGTCTCAATCTCAGAATTTGTTTTAAAAAGAGCAAACAAGCGCTTTTTAAAATGAGATGTTTTACAGATTAAAAAAAAAGGAACAAAAATGACAGTTACGTTACTGAAGATCAAAACCTGACAATAAAGGTTTGACTTCTTTTCAGGCAACATCTGTTAAAAGAGATAAACTTTTTAAATGAACTCTCTAAGAACTTACACCACACTCTGCTCTGGATTGGACTGTGTCGGTAGGAGGTGCAGTCTCTGGCTGTGGGCCCATGTGTCTTTCCTGCAAAGCAACAAGACTTCAGTCATTCTCTGAAAATAGGCTTAAAGCCAGAGTCCATCATTTGCAGATATCCAAAAAGTAACTGGCGTAATTATTGTTGAAAAACATACTTGGCTAAAAGATAGTAAGGGAACTAAACTCCCTGTGAAATTATTCTTTCTGACATGCTGTCATTTTCAAGAAATCAACGTAAGAAGGCTTTTCCAACGATGCTTCTTAAGACGGCACCGTTGGAAATTTCAGTTAGTAGTTCGTTTCTTTATTCAGCGATGTGCGCGCAAGCGTTGACACGATGCACACGCACGCGCGCCATCTATAATTCGTCGGATATCAGTGCCCGACATTGCGTAAGCTGCATTCGGCTCAGTAAGAACGTGTCTCGGACGCTGAATTCAGGCCCAATTCAAAACATGATTCAGCAACTTTTGATTTGAAATTGAGATCCTAAAATGGTGTTTTTCTTGAAATATACAGCTGAAGCTGGACAGAAAGTTCATCAGGTTAGTTGTTCAGAACCCTACTTCAGATTTTGAGCACTTTTGTTGCTTCAAACGAACAAAATGCACAAATCACAAATGATGGACTATACCTTTAAAATTACTTTAATAGCTTTATATACAGGGTGAGTCAGAACGATCTGGACCCAAGTTCACCATATTTTTTGTGGCAACTAGAGTATATTAAGAAAAAAAAAATGAGTGTTTCATATGGATGGTCATTACCTTGTCTTCCACAGGAATTTTGAATTTTTCAAATAAGTGGCTGTGGTGAGGAGTTATGCCATTTGTGATGCGATCAAGCTACATGAGTCGTTTGTCGGGAATTTTCATTTGGAGATACAGGCCAAAATAGGGCCACTTCATCACATCACTTCATCACATCTCTTGGTGTTCCGACTTCCATAATTTTTAAACTAAAGATGGTATCAGCTTGCAATTTCACAGCATTAATGCTGAGATTGTGCTCTTTTCAAATCTGTAATAAAAAAGAATTCGACCGGGGTCGACAAACGACTCATTTAGCTTGATCGCTTCACATTTTCATTGAAGTGGCTCATTTTCCAGTCTGCACACGGAATAGGTTTTGCCTTTTTTTTAACGCGTCAATAACTTTCAGCGAATCAGTCACCATGACTAGGTTTTTATTTACTGCTCCACATCAGTACGCCGTTTCAACCAATTTGTGGAACCATGGAAGATATTTAACGTTACCTATTCTGGCTCCTATCTTTGGTCATCTGATTGTAAGTGTCAGTGACAAGATCGTATGCTGGGTCCTCTTCAGTTCTCCCCGTAGGAGTCCCTGTTGCTGCAGCCTTAGAAGAAACAAAACAATATTACAGAAATACACAAAGAAGTGCCCCTGCTGATGTTTATATGAATGCTGTATGCTTCTTAGGGTGCATTGGAGTAGCTCACCCAGATCGACTCGGGAAAAGGCAGACGGGTTAGCCACGAGAGCCGCACCTTATCGAACACTCAAATGCGGGCCATCATGATTTCCACATGATGTTCGTTACCGCGGCCGTAGTCATTGACACAAACGCCCTTTTCGGACTGAGTTTTACCATTCCTTCCTTCATGGCCTTACTTTGAGATTTACTGCTTCTCTGTCAAGTCAGGCTGGAATTAGCGGCCTCTAAAGTCGCAGTGAGATCAATAAATAATTATGTTTAGACTTCAAATAAAGTTGATTTTGGGGTCCACTGGATCTTTTCCACTGTCCGGCTGCCATATTTGTCCATTTCTTTGAAAGAACATCGCGTGCATGCGACGTATTTCCAACACTGACTCTGCTCCAAGAGCAGGGTCTGTGGTGGCTGGCCTGGGTGAGCCCCGAGAATGACATCAGAGCTAATTGAACGGCACGGGGCTAACCAGAGTCAATCCGGGTGAGCTAATCACTTTCCCACCGTGTATGCAGAACTTCTAGTTGTGGCTTCGTGAATGAGGGTTGGAATCAGTGTGGAAAACAATGCTTGCTGCGCGTCCTTGAGCAAGGCATTTTACTTTGATTTATTTCACTCCACTATTCAGAACAGGGCCAGTAACATACACTGCTTTGGGAGTGCAAAGGAAAATGACAGGGAAACAGCGCATATGTGCTGATACCAACCATGAGACTGAATCTGTGCCACAAATAAGCTAATAATAAATGAATATTAAAACGCCCAAAAGTTAATTTTCAACCGACCTCTGCTGACTGCATAACAAGTTGTTGTTTCAGGCTTAATGCATAGTGCTCTATGCTGAGGTATTCCTCTGCTGTTTGTCTGGCTACAACATTGGTCATCTAAAACAGAAAGGGGAGGAACAATTTCAAAAAACATAAATTGTTTTTAAAACATTTTTTAATACATTCTCAATTTTCAAAGGTACTTCTATTCAATTTGTTTCATTTAAATTCAATGCCACAATAATAAGCTAGTTCGGTGTTTCAACTGCGTATGCGCACAATGTTATGGGTCGCGGGTCACTCGGGCTGATCGAACGCTCATCGAAGGCGCATGATCGTGCTGGGAGACGGGCGCACGACGCTTGCGTGTTAAGCAGAACATGCATTCACAAGACATCGTGTAACAATATGTAAAATCATGTCAGCGATTTGTTTTCCCCAAATGACCTTTGACCTAGACAAATACAAAACTGGCTTATTGAATTTTATCCTAACGGGTAAAATTCCAATAAAAAAAAATTTACGACAAACTTTTTTAAAAAGATGTTTATGTTTGAATTTTGAAGAAAATGGTTCGAAAAAAAAAATGCACTAAGTTTTGGCTGTACCTCCAAAATAAGTTCCTCTGCGAGCAGTTGTACCGCCCTCTCCTGACACTGTTGCTGCCGAACCGCATCCACTTCTCGCATAGCTGCTGAGACAACTTGGCTGGGTAACAAAATATCGGCTCAGGAAAACAAATGCCAAATTATATGCAACACTAATTAGTCACCTTGAAAGGATGAAAGAAATTAAAACGATTGAAGAACACAAGGATAGCCCATACCTAGAGAATAACGTGTATGTTCCACTTACGTGAACAATGCTATATCATTTGCCAACGTTTGCCAGGTTCCAACAAGTGGGTGAAAACAAAGCCGAAAATATTTTTTTTTCCAAAAGAATGGCAGACACAAACTATAAATTAAGTTCTGTCTGAGCTGTAACTTTCTGCTCTCAACATCTCAAGTAAGTTCATAAACTGGAAAAATTCAATTCCAGTCGCAATCAATTTATGAGGATTTCAAAGCAGTGACACTTATACGACTGACATATAGGGCATGGGCGTAGCGAGGAGGGGGCAAGGGGGGGCACTTGCCCCCCCCCCCCCTGGAAAACCAAAAAAAAAAAAAAAGAAGAAGAAGAAAAAAAAGAGAAAAAAGAAAAGAGAAAGAGGCGCGAAGACAAAGTGGTGTAAATTTAATGAGTTGGGGGGGGGGGGCAAAATGTCCCTGCCCCCCTCTAAAACTGATAAATCGAGAATATGTTGAGAAATGCAAGCATTTTTGGCAAAAAAAATTTTTGCCCCCCTCTAGAAAAAATCCTGGCGACGCCCATGATGTAGGGTGCCACCATTTTGCCAGACAACAATTTTTCGATGACATTGTGGTTCCATTTGCGGTTTGGTACATTTTCAGGGCCTAGCTAATAAATGCAAACTCGCTCGTGTGACATGGGAAGCACTTCATGCAGGGCTTATTGGGTTTTTTTTAAAAGTTTTCCAGTTAAAATTGCAAAGAAAAGGCTTAATGAGCTAAAAGGTTACTAGTCAAAATGTCATGCTATGCGTATTGCTGGTGATCATTTCCCAGCTGACTTTTGCTCCGCACAATTTTCAAGCATTATTTCTGCTATTATGTTCATAATAGGCCACAACTGTAGATTCACGAATGTGAAACTATAGTTTGCGAAAACATCTTTATGGTTCACCTTTTCTGTAGTCTTATTGACCTAGTTCTCAAATAAACACACACATGGAATACACAGTGTCTATTTGTACATGCATAAAAACATTAAATTAGTTAACTCTTTATCAGGCCATAAACACAATAATGTGCCAGGCGTTCTACGACTCTATATTTGTGTGGGCTATTGCAGGCAGTGGTCTGAGCAAGAAAAGCCGTTTTATTGATCCGTTTTCGTTTCTGGTGATTAGGATTGATTAGTGCTAACTGCTAACCCTAGATTTTCTAAAGGTCGGGGGCAGAAGTGTTTCCGACCGGAAAATGAGCACTAGATGTAAATTGTGTTAGATAAGCCCGCAGGATATAAATAAATCTGCGTGTTGGCTCCTCAATGGTAAGAAAGGAAGAGTTGGGGAGACCACTGGAAGGACATTGAATGCTTTGCCGATAACGCCTGACGTTCACACGATGACGCTATGCCTTTGTGTACATTTAGAACAAAATAAATCATGCGGACTTAACGTTATACGCGCGAGAACCAGTACGCACATGCAGTGTCCCCGGTCCACGGGGCTGGTGAAAAACAGTGGTCAAAAAGTGTCCAATCCTGTTGCTGTTTAATAATTCAGTGGTGATATGTCCATGAACATACATGTACATGGTGATATGTACTGAACTTATATCCACCATTGATGAGCCCTTTTCTGACAGCCTCTATTGTGCAGTTTAGGCTACAAACTTTGCCCGAGTTCAACACTTACAAATTCACAGTGCAAAAAAAAAAAGTGTTCTGTGACATCATCACAAATCCGCCCAGATTACGGTACTTGGAGCTGCGCGGTCAAATGGTTATGGTGTTCCACTCATACGTGATGGTATCTGGATTCAAACCCTGGGAGGGAACATGGTGCTTGTGTTCTTGGGCAAGACACTTTACCACAATTGCCTCTCTCCACCCAGGAGCATAAATGGGTACCTGTGAAGTTAGAGACCTGACTGCACTGGGCTCGAGCTGATGCAGAAAAAAATGGTCTCATGGCCTGATGAACAAAGGCAATAATTGTATAATAATTAATATTATTATCACTGTTACTTGTCTGGAGCCAGCGGCTTTGGCCACGGCCAAGTAATCTAGACAAACTCTTTTTTTCTACTCATCAGAGGATACTCTTGGAGTTTGTCTTGGAAGGGCTGGGGCTTGGGTTTGCTCTCGCTTATCTCCACCGCATCATCGACAAGATCTAACAGCACATCCCTCACCTGTTGAAGTGGTACAAAAAAATGCAGACCCAGGTGAAAAAGTAGGAGAATAGTAGAATCCAAAAAAAGAAGAAGACAAAAGTAGGACTTTGGAGGACAAAATCAAAAGTAGGACTTTTGCAGGCTTTCAGGAGTAGTTTTCATTGATGCTCACCCATGACCACATCATCATAAGCCTCATTTGGCATGTTGTGTACTCACAACACTTGTGCTCCATCCTCAACTAAGCTCTTGGAAGTACAGTTGCAGTACTCCTGCACCCAAGCTCTTCATTGCGTGATTTACATTTATATGAAAAGTATTCAATGCGCTATCATTTTTTTCAGAGTTGTGAGACAAAACAAGTAGGAAAAATTGGGAATTTGAAGAAAAAAATAGGAAAAATAGGAGGAAGGTAAAAAACTGGGAAAACTAGGAAGAAACCCTGTTAAAATAGCAACAGTATTGACCACAACAGCAAACGTTCATGACAACCACTGACTCTCATGTGCATGTAATTACAAACACTCCATCTTACCAGGTAGTAATCAGCCATTTGCCAGGGTTTGTAAGATTTGGGTGCTGCTAGGAGAAAGTCGCGATTTTCCACCGCCTTCTTGTCCTTGTCAAGCTCCTCCCTTCAAGTAAGATAACAAAATAGCATACGAGTTAAAGGTCCATGAGACGACTTTTTGCACGAAACACATTTTGTGCAACTTTAAACTCCTCTTAAATGTATGAACAAACTATTTTGACATCCCTTTTTGGTTAATTTTATTGAAGAGCGCACTTCTTTGAACATTTTAAATCTTCCGTGCTTTTCCGGCTGAGGGTGCTGTTGCTGTGATGTCATTTCAGGGAGACACTTTTCAGTTTGGGGGTATTCTGTTGAAAATGTGAACCCAAAAATCAGCTCATTGAAAACATTTGTGAGAAAAGTTTGCTCGTTGGCGTACTGCCATGTACGTTCTGACACAACAAATCACAGTGGAAAATATGATTCACGATACAGCAAAATATCCAATATTCTGGCTACTTTTGGTGCTGAAATAGCTGTTAAAAAATAAGGACATGAAACTTGTGCTTATGAATATGGACATTCAGATTGGCATAGAACCAAAAAAGGCACCAAAATACACTCGAAAATGGCAAAACAGAAATTAGTGGAACTTTTAGTGACATGAAATCTTACAAACTACAAAAGCGGGACGGCCTATCATTCAAGTTTTCTTGTATCCTTACTTCATCTTCTGCAGGTTGACTATCATCTGTGGTAACTGCTCCTGTGTTTTCAGGATGAGGTCGGCAATGTCCGACTTCCAACGTTCCTCGTTACTATGGGGTCGCTTCTCAATAGGATCTGGAGGAACAACAAATGACAGGAAGTCTGCTGGTTTCAAAATTACACTTCAGTATCAATAAAAAAAAAATTGTTGAAAAAAAATTGTTTTCTGTTGTTTTTGTCCACATCTAGTTAACATTTTTCTTGTATCACACTACACAACAACATCACACTACATGTACAATGCAACTGTGCCTGTAAAACAAATATGTATGGTACATGTATATTAATTTTTTTGTTTAATCTTGACCATTCTGTCTGTCAGTTTGTCAGTAAGGCCAGCTGTCTTTCTGTCTGTTCATATTTCTCCCCATTCCTTTCCTAACCTACCGTAGTCTTGGTCCAAATTTTTTTGTGTTTTCTCAAATTTCTGAGTTCGCACTGGAAAAACGGAACTCGTTTTAGGAACTCGTTTTAGGAAGCAAAATGCATTAGGAAGCAAAAATCCAAATCCAGTCAGTCTTGGACCCTGACTATTCTTTACCTAACACGTTATAATGTGACGGTATGCTCCATCTTTTCTTGGCCTGCATGACTCTCTCTTGCTCTTCCTGTAGTTTCTGTTTCTCCCTGGCCAGTCGGTGTCTCTCCTGAGACCACGTCAGCCTCTGGGGAGGACCCTGGCTTGCAGGGGAGTAAGGTTTGGTGAGGATGTCATTATGCTTGATGGACGCAGGACTGCTGTAACCCTAGATAGATCATGTAAAAATAGAAACAGCCGAAGGTTTTAATCAACTTCAGATCAAAAGGGTCATCCAAATTAAGGCTTGCTTTCAAAGATTTAAACCTGCAGTCTTCTAAACTTTGGAACGAAATCTTTCTGTTTAAATCTTAATCAACCATTTATAATTGAGCATGAAAGTTTGTTATAAATTAAACCATTTACAAATTACATATGTACCGTTATGTACATGTACATCTGCCCCCAAAAAAGAAGACATTTCTGTTATCACTCTGAAGAATTTGTTTTGGTCATGGATGTAAATAAAAACAATAACCTAAAAAGTTGGAATTCCGACAAAATATCCTTTACATAAAATACTTTAATTTGCAATGGATGAGTATACATTGTACATGTTCTAATGTACATGCACCTTCGAAATTCCTAGTTTTGGAGTTAAATCCAAATATTTCGTGAAATCCTTGTGGAGACCTATCCACCTTTAGAGATTGCCATGTGGAGGCCTTTACAATCTTTTGTTCCGTATTATACCCTAGTCTCCACCCACCAAGGCATCATTTTTCGAAACACCTCCACAGCACACTGCGCATTCTGTACACAGCTGTTTCAGCTTACATAAAATGCATTCTAGGAGCTTAAACCTTGAAAAAAATTCCCCACGTCTTCAAAAAATCGCTTTAAACAACTCAAAATAAACAGAGCTCTGTTTAACAAATTTGTGTTTATTTTGATGCCCTAAATCAAACTATAAATAGCAGCGCAGTTGTTGACTCTATACAAAAAGCATTTGCTGCACAGGGGTCGTCTTAATATCAGGCCGTACTGTCTGATTTCCGTGGAGGGATCTCATCAACAATGGGATATCGATTGAGAGCTCGGCTGTACATATTGTCGGCTGTGGTGGCTGCAACCTGCCTAAGATCGATGTGCTGGGTGATTTAGGCCAACAAGCAATCAGCGACTGCCCTTGTTTATTGATCTGTGTGATGAAGTGGCAACCGGCGTCCATGGAGAAACACACCAAGTGTGTGTGCTATTCAGAATTCTGCAAACTGAGGTTTGATGACCTACATTATGGAAGAGACACTTGTGGTGGTGGTGGGGGGGGGGGGGCTGCAGCTTCCAAATTTGTAAATATGAGCTGTCAGATCATAAGTAGCGAGGGGGGGGGGACGAAAAATGAAAAGGGAATGCCTTTTGTCCTACATGGTTCATTTAAAGGTATCATTTGTCATTTGTGCATTTTTTTCGTTTGAAGCAACAAGGTGCTCAAAATCTAAAGGCGGGTGCTTAACAAGTGTTAGCTCAGTGAATGCTGTATATTCTGAGAAAACAATTTTCCAAGATCTTGATTTTAATTCAAAAGTTGCAAAGTCACGTTTTGAATTGCGCCCGAAACCAGCTTACGGGACACGTTCTAAATTCAGCCGATTGCAGCTACGCGATGTCACACACAGTGATCCAACAAATTATAGCAGCCACACGCGCGTGTGCTTGTTTCAAATTCGAAGCCACACGCGCGTACGTGTGCTTGTTTCAATGCTTGCGTGCACCCACTCACAGCTTCGCCAAATTAGAAATGAACTTGTTCTAACGAAAATTGTCCTAAATTGAGTCTTAACAGTTGATTCTTTGACAACCTGCGCATGAAGTACTGGTATTAAGTACGGCTCGACCACGTTGTAGCCACATCCTTCGCATTCGCAATTCTGCTTCTCAGCTGCCAGTTAGGCTGATTAGCTTCCCAAATTTATTATACGTGTAATGGTACCATTAAGGAGACGCGGTATCGTAATTTCTTTGCACGATGGGAGACATCGGTCATTAGGGAGACATTTTCATGTCTCCCTAATGTTACAGCCCCCCTTTAGAGGCACAATTTTATGGTCGCAATTACGAGTGGTGTAATTAGTAAACATACCGAAATTCGTGGAAAAAGGACAAGGGAATATTGGGTTAGGGCACATTGAAGTTTGAAAAATTGTGTGCACAAGTCTACGGGGATGTCTCCCAAATGTCCAATCCAGGGTAACATATTATTATTATGTTCCTAATCCAAATCTTTGGTATACTTTGGCTGGGCACAACTCGACTCTGAACATGTGTTTTGACCTCATGCAGTTCACGTATACATAGCAAGTCTATACAGACCTGTTTTCTGGGGCTGAACTCCGGATTAGTCTCCCTCAGAAGCTGTAAGGCCCGGGCTTTCTCCCTCAACTGATCATCTGGACTACGGCCGACAAAATACCGACGGTCACCCATCTCGGAGCTTCCAGAGCCCTGTAGTTCCCAACAGCTAATGACAGCGAGCTGCACAAAACTCTGTAGTGATGGACCGGTCCCATTCACCTAGTGATGGACAAGCACTGTTCCATCGGTCAAGCTGTTGACAAAAGCAGTCAATACAAGGTATTATGATCAGTAAACAATCGCTGATAAAACCCAACAAATCTACAATCTGTTTCACTGACACAGTTGATAGGCAAGTAGACGTGGCGATCATCTTCACTTCAACCCGGGTTACGATCGTTTCTTCAGTTTTATTATTTAACTTCTGAGGATGACAACATACTTTGGTGGTTTATCAATTGGG
This sequence comes from Patiria miniata, assembly GCF_015706575.1. Classification (NCBI taxonomy): domain Eukaryota; kingdom Metazoa; phylum Echinodermata; class Asteroidea; order Valvatida; family Asterinidae; genus Patiria; species Patiria miniata. The sequence goes on from NW_024037071.1 coordinate 7,990,130, forward strand.
TCACAGGCTTTCTGTTTTATCAGATTTATTCTTGATAGCTACGAAAAAAATGTTGTTGTAATGCTCCCAAATCAGGTTACAAATTACAAATGTTTGTTTAACAGTTTTTATTTTGAATGAGAGCTTTAGGTAAAAATTAACAGCTCTGCATAGCCTACTTTGCATAGCAAAAGTACATTTTTATAGTAATCTGTGAAATTCTGTGCAGCACAAAGTTAAAACTGCAATGCAATTTGCAATGCAAATCAAGGGGGTGGGGTCACTCACTGTATTTGCCTAAATCGGCCATCATCATCTTGGAAGGTTTTTTTTCCAACTAATTTATTTTGCCTTTGAAAACCTTTCTTAGGGGGACACAATGCCTTCAAGAAGGTAAAATATAATTTCTTATGAAACTTGCGTTCAGCGTTGTTGATCTAACTTTATTGACTTAAATGTACATGTAAGGTACTCATTCTTTATTTAACTTTAACAGCAAATCTCTATACCAAACAATAGCTCTTTGTAGACCTTGACATAATGTATGTTATGTATGCCGCTGATAAAAGCTATCTTTGAACATTATCAGTGTCTGTTGCCATTTAATGTTTTCTCATGTTGTCACTGATGTGTCGTTTCAATACCTTCATAAAAAAAGTGCCCCCTCAAAAAACTCCCTGATGTTCATGTACAATGAATGTAAAAGACTTTTTGCAATAAATGCTGCGTTGCTGCACATTACGATTTTCCAAAGGCTCGTTAAGTCTTGCTACAACCGAGTTAGACCTTGCTCAGTGTGACTATCGACTGCTGGCTTTGTATACTTGTGTACATATCAAAAGCGCCACGCGTGCCACCCGTGTGAATTGATCAGCACGAGGGCCCTTCGTAGTAGTTAATCATTCAACAGACACGAACGTCTAACTTCCCAGCCTATATTTGTTTCTGGTGGCTAATTTCAGCCTTTAGGCACACGGAATACATCATCCTTTCCGCATATCATCCAAGCAAACGGCATTTCTTAGCAGGCAACTGTGGGGGCCCTTCATATTAGTTAATAATTCACGGGGAATGAACAGCTATAACTTGTCATCCTTGGAACTTAAAGGTACATGTATACAACAGTTGCAAACATCAAAAAATAAAACTACCAAATTATTATGAAATACCTTACTTGACTGTAAGTGAATAATAGTCTCAAGCATCCTGTGAAATCATGGCACGTTGTTTGCTGTCATTTTCAAGAAAATTTGAATTTTTGTATCAATTTCCAAAGATGGTTGGCTGACAATCGTTGGAAAACAAGGATTTTTTTCCCTTCAAATTCTGTCCCCAATTTCCCAAATTTAGTAAAGTGTATTTTACATTTTGTTTGCAATCGGTTACGTACGTCCGTAAACGGGTGCAAGCCAGCTAGTCTGGTTCCCTGACCTGACAATTCCCCCGACGTCTATAAATTGCTCCGTTTCGTCCAAAGTAGGGTCAGGGAATAAGACAACAACAGCAGCATTTTTTTCTGGGTTTTCCAGCATTGATAAACACAAAACTATAAACAGATCAATGAAACAAAATTTGCTATGGAATAATAAGCCCCAAATCCATCCATTTCTAAAAATTACAGTAAAAGCTAAATGTTGTATAACATTCCGCACACATATGGCAACACAATAAATTTAAGCCATACTGCACATTGTCCAAAGAGCATTCGTTTTTCGCAGGCAAGTGTGCAGAATTTCGACCCTTCGTTCTACCTGTAGTTAATAATTCAATGGGAATGAACAGCTACATGTAACTTACCTTAAAATATTTCTGGTGGCTGACGTTCAATATAAAAGCCTTTCAACATATCATCCAAGGGGATTTTTCTTTCTGGCAGGTGACGTGCAGTATCGCAGTTAGCAGTTTGACTATCCACTTGCAAACTCTTCAAAGGATGGCAGTTGCTTAAATTGGGTTCCTTTTGGCTTCAAAAAGAGCACTCTCTCCCTCGACTGTCTTTATAAATATCCCTGTGATAACAAAGACAGGCCCAATGACATTTCGATAATTGCACAGCTGGAACAGGAATAACATAGTGGCGGCCTGATATGTTTAGGCCTCAGTATTGTGCATTGATCATCACAAATGTTAAATTTATTGGCGCGCACGGTCTACAAAAGGTTGCGGGCCAATAAATTATAGAGAAAAGCTTTCCATTTTTGTATTGTTGGTCACATTGCAATAAATTTAAGTGGCAATGTTACTTTGTTGGGATCGTCGGATGACAAATTTGCAAGTAAGGGAAGTGGTTTGGCTGGGGCTCGGACTTGTACTAGAGTGCAAATGTACTCGTACATCAGCACTTCACTAATGGAATCAACCTCAAGTATAAATTTAAATAAGTGCAACCATGGTACGACCTAATTTCCTCAAAGAGGAGCATGGGGTGGCCAAAAAAAGAAAATTGTAAAAAAAATTGTATTTTACAACCCCAACTCCCTAGGGGGTGTGCAAAATTGTATTAAAGGGAATATACAACATTTGCAAACGTCGAAAAATAAAACTACCAAGTTTTTACGAAATACCTTACAAGGATGTTGGTAAATGACAGTCTCAAGCATCTTGTAAAATTATGGCACCTGGTGTGAAGTCATTTTCAAGAAAATGGTATTTTTGTAAACATTTCCAACGGTGGTCGGCCGACCAGTGTTGGAAAAACCTACATGTAACTATATTTTTCAACTTCTGCTCCAAATTTACCATTTTTTCAGTCCAAATTTTGTTTGCTATTGGTTACATGTTCATGAACGGGTGCAGGCCAGCTAGACTGGTTCCCTTGCCTTACAATTTCCATCATCTATAAATTGATCCATTTTATCTTTTGTGGAGTCAGGGAACCAGACTACTTGAACATTTTTGTTTTTCTTGGTTTTTCCAACCTTTTCGAACACAAAACTTCAAACATGTCAGTGTAACAATATTTGATCTATTATACTAATCTCTCAAATACCCGGTAGTTCATTTCTGAAAATTACAGCAAAAGCCAATGATGTACAATTGTACATTCCCTTTAAAATTGGAGGATTCAGGACTGTTAGGGATACATTAATTAGGGCCTACAGTGTTTTATTCAAGAAATATTTTATTTAAAATGTACAATTCAAAATGTACAATTGCCCTGCTCCAATAAGAGTTGTGGGAGTAGGCCTACATCCAAAAACAGTGAACAGACAAGTTGTGGGAGTACCGTACATCAAAAAACAGTGAACAGACATTTGGTGCATTACTAAGTTTGTTTTGTGTACACTAAAAGTGTATGTTATTTGCTAACTTTTGTAGTACTTACCGGTGTAGCATAAATTTAGGTTTTATGAAATATGGATGTGAAGGTCTCCCCCTTCCACCCCCCCCCCCACCACCAATACCATCATGCTTGTGCAGGTCCCCCCCCCCCCCCCCCCCCCCACTTGTTCCGTGTACATGCGTTGCCGGTACATGCTTCAACAGAAGCAATATGATATTGTCTAATGTACTGGAAGAGACCGTATTATTAACACACACCGACTCACTTTGATTGCGAACTGTCCAACTTCAGCAATCACGCTGAGCAAGGGTACGGTAAACAGGTGAGCGCAGTTCTCTCTCAAGGATTCCCCGAATATTGCCATGGTAACCAAACCGTTGACCGTTTTGCGTAACCGTAAACATTGTTCCTTGCTCAAAAGAGGGAGTTTAGTTTTAATTGAGGATAGCTTGGCAAATGTATGCAAGGCCAAAAGTCCAGTGATAATTTAAGTCTGAGCACAATTCTCTCTCAAGGATTCACGAAATATTGCCATGGGAACCAAATCGTTGACATTTTAGTTTTAATTGAGGATAGCCTGGCAAAATGTACAATGTTCATGCAAGGCCAAAAGTCCAGCACGATAATTTAAGTCTGAAACTGATGTGCCGACATTATTCTTAACACTAACAGGCAGATCTATACGTTAAAAAAAACCTCATTTTGCAAACAAGAGCAATAAAGTCTCCAAATGAAAAACCATGGACACAGACGTACAGAACAATTCTACCATGAATAAAAGTTTATGAAATATTCATGATCAACTTAATAGCCCATTCTCTCTGAAATTCCATGATTACTTCCAAGCCTTGTGTGGCATGGCCTTTTACCGTAACTATCCACGCAAATTATGGTCTTTGTGACTTCTCCAGATTAATGGCCCAATTTTGCTAATGGCTTGGGTCCAGATACGGGAAATTAATTATACTCGGGGTACATTTTAACCAAGTTGATGTATTTGCTGTAAGGCCGTGCATACAAAAATCTCTGTGTGCCAACTGCCTTTTTTCCGTATACCAGTAGGTCTGGCAACTACTTAACACAATGCCAATTTGAGGGTCAATTGGACAAGTAGATGTATACCGGTGTCGTATGAAAATCGGACTCATATGAAAATCGGACTCTTTTATTGGTTAAACCTTCTCACGTGACCGGTCCCTCTCCTAATTATCTATGCATGAGCATGCGCAATACCACCAATGAGTCCGTATTTCATAAAACCTAAATTCATGCTATAACGGTACTTGCATACTTTAAAAAAATATATATCAGGCTTGTATTTTGGGTATTTTTTTACTTCCAAAAAAACATAAGAATTTTTTTTTTTATATTAATTACAAAATTGAAACAAAAAATTCAACTGCCGATCTTACGTACACCCACAATTTTAGGGTCAGTCGGGTAAACTTGGCTTACTGGAAACAAAGCTTCTTCTTTTTTTTGGCTTAAACAACATTTTTTTTTCAGGGATTTTATGGTTGGGTAACGATGCATGAACAATCAATTACATTGTGCGTCACTTGTACACCCGAGTAAACACTTGTAATGAATGGTAACGAAGGAAAGGAATTGTGTAAAATATACATTACGACCATCAGCATGTTCCATTATTAATATTACAGATTAACTCCATCCTGCAAAAATCCATTTATAACTCCATCGTGCTATGCTGCATATGTCCCCTTGAATTACCGCGTACAGCCAAGAAGTGTACTCTCATTTGTTTTCAACTTTAGATGCAATAAGCCAAAGTGCTATGCATTCAATTAACATCAATCATAGAGTAAAGAATAAAACTTCAAAGCAAAGAGCAAATTTTATCAATAGGCCTTGTTCACAGGGAAGACGTTTTTTATCGTGTTCCCTGAAACACCTACGCGATTTTGTCGCACAATACTGTCGCGCGTATTTATACGCACAAATAAATGAGCGCGTTTACATATAAGGCGACACAGTCTTGCGACTTAAACATGTTAAATTGCGCTAATTTCAAAAATTCCGCAACATATATTCTTACACGCATACTGAAATTTGTATCACTGTGGAGACATTTCTTTGTTCTCATGTAGTAAAGTTTTCGAGTGTGAAAGTGAAGTTTCAAAATGCTCTTATTTTAACCAGAATTAATTTCCTTGGCTGAAATTTGGACTTAATATCCCTTTTCTAAAATATTTGCGACAGATCAACCCACCTTGGAAATTCCTAGTTTTTGAGTAAAATCCATCTATTTCGTGAAAACCTTGTGGAGACCTATTCATCTATAGATATTGCCCTGTGGAGAGCACTCAGACGTATACAATCTTTTGTTCCCTATTGTGCGCACGTCTCCAGAGGGCACGGTGTATCAGATCAACACCCCATGCGGGGCAATATAGTCGTTATGACAAAAACATGTATACAAACATGATGCGCAAATTGATTGTGCCAGACTATGCGTTCCAAGCTTCACTTACCATTTTTGTAAAAATGCATTAGGGCCTTGCATAATTAATGAATCATTTTAAATTATTCATCAGAGCAGACTGATATTAATTTGTAATTAACTTTACGTCACTGCTTTTATTTCTATTCGCAAGTTCCAAAAATTAAGATTTTTAATCGCTTTCAAATCAACATGACCGACCAGCGAATTTAAGGTCGCACGAGTCTAGAAGTAATTCTCCCCATGCTTTCTCCCCCAAAAAATATTTTGCAAAAATGTGGATTGCTATTTTTCTAGCTAACACAAAAGTTTATTCACCTTTGAATGAGACATAGAATGAAAAAAAAATCTTGCAGTTTCAGTTAAAGGCCAAGTACAAAAATAAACCCGTTTCTCAACTTACCCACTGCCTTTTTTCCCGGCTGTCTCCTTTTTTATTTTAATTTTAATTCAATCATTGGCAATATACATTTTTTTTTGTATACAAGTCCCTCCAGCAAAATTGTAGCTTTGCGTACATTACATGTATGCAAGTTTAGGATCTGTTTTAAGGCGTTATGGCTCATTTGAATCATAACATCTTGAAAAAAAAACAAACAATAACAACACGGCCTCCTCTTCCCTCGAGTCCAGACGAGAAACTTGGTGTTTTGGGGTTTTTTTTCTTGGCCTAAGTAAAATTGTTTCCTGACAAAAGCATATGAACTGTTTTTGGCTTTAGGCCTACGTAAAATAATTGAACTTTTTGGTTTAAAACGTGGCACAAATGCAGCATAGATTTTATAGCTAACAGGCGAGGTAGCAATATAAGGCCAAGTTTCTCATCCCCGCCCCCCCCCCCCCCCCCCCCCGGCTCCTGGGAAAGATTTCCATATAAGAAGTTCACTAATTTTCCTCTGTATTGACTAACAAGCCCCCAGATAGCAATTTCATGTCATCAAAGTCAATTTGAGCAGTGAGAAAATACAAGCATTTTCTTAGAAAACACTTAGAATTTTTCAGTCCAATCTCATAGGGTTTGTACACAGGGTGTTGAGTGAACTTCGTATATGGAAATCTTTCCGGCTCCTGTTTTTTTTTTTCATTTCTTACATGTTTGCAATATACTTTGTAAATATAGTGTCAGTATTATAGTGTTAGATGTAAAAAGGTTTAGGTCTATGACTCCATTGGGCACAAATTGTATATTTATCAGCAAAAAAGTTGAGAAAACGGAAGAATACCGGTACATCCGCCATCTAGGAAAATCTGCCATATTGGAAACAAAAAATTAAAAATTACCCGCCTCCTTCATTAAAACAAAAGCCCAGGTGAGAAACTAATTTTTTTTTTATAAGGCCTAAAACAAATAGGGCCCAATAGTAATAGGACATTTGTTAGGAGAAAAAATGAACTTGTTGAACAGCACATATTGTAATTGTAATAGCCCAACACTTTGGTCTTAAAGTTTTATGTTAAATTGTACGAAATTGCAATCCACCCAACCACCTACCTCCCTCCCCAAAAAATCCTCCCCTTCATGCAATTGTTTTGGTTTTAAAAACCTTCCAATGCAACATTGTGATGAGTTATTACGTGGAAAGAACGCAGAACCCTACAATTTACAAACCACTTTTTTCACCATATCAATATCCCCCAAAATGATGAACATTCAGTCATGAATTCCCCCCCCCCCCCCAAAAAAAAAAAAAAAAAATAAGAACTTAAAATAGGCCATGGATCACGCTTATAATATTAGTTTAAACATTTCAGATTTTGTTGGAAAATACTTTTGGTCACGACACCCTGGCCTACATGGACACGGTCAACAGAGTGACGTTCTTTCCAAAATCCAAAAATGTGATCTTAATGGAAATACAGAAGTGCCCGCCGACATGTTCGATTGACCTTTCAATGGATGCCGTGAAGTCAAGCACGCGCACGATAATCATCAAGTATGCACAGGCAAACTAAAAAAACTAGGCGGCGTCCGGCCGTGTAGTGTACAAACAGAGCAAAACAAATGCTGTAATCTACTCACACTCACAGCTTGTCACGATGACTTCAAAGTGTTGTTGTTGCTGATGATTGTTCTACTTATTCCAAATACTCTCAAGGTAATGGGAGTAGGACAAACACTTTCCTAAATTCCCGAGACAAGGTTTCCTCAACTAACGTTAAAGAGACTCAACTACCACCGGTACGGTAGAGCATGGAGGTATAGGTAGGAAACAGAGGGTTGTGATTTTTTTTGATGTCATTGGAGACCGTGAACAGCGCCACCAATGTGTTTGGTGTGTAATTGTCAACTTTTCTGTCTCGAAAGCTGTGAAAAGAGATGTAAGGTAATTCAGTGGGTAAAGTTCCTCAATGACATATGCAAGCTCAAGCAGTTCAATTGTATTTTTTTCCCGACGATGGAAATAAGGTTTCAAGAAATGAAAGAGATGGAAAAGAAAGAATTTTAAAAAAAAGTGTCTCAAAATAATGTTTGTTAACCCTAAAAGGGCCGGGTTATTTTGACCATCTCTCAGCCATTAAAATTAAAGCTTAGTTTAATCGTCTTTCTATTTTTCCTCAATTTTTGGGTGGTAATCTGATTGTAAGTTGGGAGAAATTTCCATCCGAATATGATCACCCATCGCCATTTTGAAAAACGGCGCCTACACTCCAATGCAAAATAGAGCGCTTTATAAGACGCCCCAATTTCATGCGAGTTGCACAGAAGCTTTCGAGTCAACTCGTACCTTGGGCGACTCGTACCTTGGACAACTCGTACCTTGGACAACTCGTACCTTGGACATCTCGTACCTTGGATAACTCGTACCTTGGACAACTCGTACCTTCAATTAAGACGACTCGTACCATCAGAATAAAAAGTAGAGTACATGTACACTGTACGTGCGCGACTTAGTGTGTGGTTCCTTGACTCCCAAACGATACGATTCTTTTCAAGTCAAAGTTAATTTCCTTCTCACAGAACCACATTCAAGATCTAATGGCTTTGCCAGGCAGCATTAGTTTACGCATTGGGCCTGGCGGGCCGGCCTCCGAGGGCGCGAGCAGCGGTCGGTCGTGCGCGGTACCGATGCCGGTGACTCGGAAGCGGCCGGCGGTTTAACAAGTACACCCAAAGTGTCGCTCATCTATTGAAGCGTCGCTCATCTATAGAAGTGTCACTCATCTATTGAATTTTATAGTGGAGAAACTTCAGATGCGGATTTGGTGTGGTTTAATTATGCAATACAGCCTAACCACCGTAACATCCTGTTTCCAGAGCGAGCTTTATTAAACTCTATTAAAACCAACCGACAAAATTTATAAAAATCAAATTTAAACATTTAATGTGTCTAAATAAAGTAATTTCTGCGTTTTCTTGTGAAGTCTAATAACCAAAGTATACAAGAGCAGTCAGTACTTTTAAATGATTCAGTCCTTTCCTAGCTATAAGTCTGTAAGTCTAAAATGTAAAAAAAAAAATTCACAGTTGGTTTATTCATCAACTGGTTTATTCGAAACATTTACAAATTGGGGGCGGGGGTTTGGCCACTTTTTTCTTCATATATATATCATCTCAATGATGGTAATTCATTGTAGAAATGATGGTAAGACGTGAATCTTGGATAAAAACATCAGTTCCATAATATTTTCACGTAGCCTAAGTCTCTAAACGTAACGGCAGACTGCATCAATGTCACCGTGCACAGACGTCCATATTGACCGGTCAGCGCGGCGCAATAACCGTGTCACTTTGCACGGATGCCGCGTGGGCCTGTGCATGCCGCGCACACAGTGCGTGTAAGCTGCCGCGGCCGGCTTCGCGCTAAATAAATTCCTCTTTTTGGGGGCCCGGGGAAAGAGACCCCATACCAAAAAGAGATTCACCTTTATTTTAATAAGCAGTCCACTTCCAATGAGTTACGGTCCACTTATTTCAGCCTCGGATCATAATCCTGATTGACGGTACGACTTGTCTTACGCGTGATGGTACGAGTCGTCTTAACTGAAGGTACGACTTGCCGAAGGTACGAGTTGTCCAAGGTACGACTCGGTATAATGACGTCGAGTTGAAGGTACGAGTTGTCCAAGGTACGAGTTGCCCAAGGTACGAGATGACCTGTTACCGCACAGAAATACAAGCTCACGTTCCTGTGCACGGCTTCCATCCTCACTGTTTACGAACCCTCAAGTGCATGGCCCACAATATGCTCAAGTACTGAAGAATTCGAGGGCATGCAAATCGTGATTTGGCCGGCGCATGCTACTTCGGACCCATTTTACTGCCTCAACCCTGTAAACAGCCGCAGCCATAATTTTGTCTTTTAACCCTTGCATTTTTTCAAATTTCTTCAAACTTGCTTGAAAGATGCCCATAGGGCCCTAAAACACATTTCAATTCGATTTATGGACAGATGTGCTTTTTAAAATGAAATTTGGACGAAAATTTGGGATGAAATCGGTTAAAAATGAGGAAATTTTTCTCTAAAAATCCATGATTTTTGCCCAAATCTGCAAAATATTGGGTGTTTGAAGGTTGATTAATGCTCCTCTTACCTCTAAAGAAATTTCTGCCTCGTTTTGAGAAAAGTCATTTTTTGGCCAATTAGTTCATCAAAAAAGTAAGGCTATGTAGGTCATGATATATTACCCAGAATGCCATCCCCACTTCCTTCACAAGATTCTGTGAATAGCATCAGCTCTTAATTCCCGGCCCAGCGCCCTAGCCCCTGCTTGCAGGGCGGGGTTACGAGCGAAGCGTTATTTTACGAAACATAAAATATGGACATCATGAACAGGGCCCCCCAGTGTAATGTGGTGTCCTGGTTAATGTTGTTTTCATCTACGTTTAAATGTTTGTTTTTGGTTGTTTATAGAATTAAGGATGAGAACGTACTGTTCACATTATTTTTGAGGAAACAAATCCGTAAAAACAAATTATCGTTTCATTTTCTAAAGACGTGATAATGTTGAAATAGTAGTGACGGAGTTGAAAATCGGTAGCTGTCCAAATACAAATAGTAGAAGTCAGGCGCGGATCCAGAGGGAGACGAAACACCCCCCCCCCCCCCCCCCACCGGTCAGACACACACGAAAAATAAATAATTTTTAATCAAATATAATAATGACACGGTCCGCCTGTCCTCAATAATCGGATTTAAATATCTAAGGTGCCCGGACATCCCCCGCAAAAAATCCTGGATCCGCCCCTGAACGCACCCGATAGCACAAAAAAGCCTGCATAATAATAGTGTTCACTGTTGCGTAACTCTAAGACATTTAAGCACAAGATGTTTAATTTCCCGTCGTCAAATACCAAGTACCTTAGCTTAATCGGTAAGCTCTGCGGCTGGTACTGTCCGTGAGCTCCAGGTTGGCGTCTTCGTACAGGTTAAGGGCATGTGGTCCACTCGGAGGATCAGGGCTTAGGGTGCCGCCCTGTTCCTCCCTTAGCTCTTTGCTTTTACATGGCGCCTGACCCTCCGGGGTTACATGGATGGACAGGGAAGGAAGTGTGTATTGGTCGGGGACGCCGAGACACTGGAAGAGAACTAAGGGGTTGGCTGGGGCATTGTTATGGCTCAGACCGATCCCTGAAAGCTTGGCTAGCACATAACTTTTTGATTTTTTTTAAATCTTTTTTTTTTTTTTTTTTTTTTTTTTTTTAACTTTGCTTTAGTTGGATATTTACATCTGCCCGGCAGGTCTCCGGTAGTATTTAAAAAGGAATCAAAGGTATACGTCGTGAATCTATGAATATTAATACTTTTTAATACTTGACATCGACATGAGCTGATTTTTTTGGTTCATAGACAATTAATTAATTTGGATTTTCGAATTAAAGGGAATGTACATCATTGGCTTTTGCTGTAATTTTCAGAAATGAACTACTTGAGGGGTTAGTATAATAGGTCAAATATTGTTACACTGACATGTTTGAAGTTTTGTGTTCGAAAATGCTGGAAAAACCAAGAAAAACGAAAATGTTCAAGTAGTCTGGTTCCCTAACTCCACTAAGGATAAAATGGATCAATTTATAGATGCCGGAAAATTGTAAGGTAAGGGAATCAGTGTAGCTGGCCTGCACCCGTTCATGAACATGTTACCAAATAGCAAACAAAATTTGGACTGAATAAAATGGTAAATTTGAAGCAGAAGTTGAAAAATAGTTAGGTTTTTCCAACGGTGATCGGCCGACCACTGTTGGAAATGTATACAAAAATGCCAATTTCTTGAAAATGACTTCACACCAGGAGCCATAATTTTACAGGATGCTTTTGACTGTCATTTACCAACATCCAAGTAGGGTATTTCGTAAAAACCTGATAGTTTTATTTTTCGATGTTTGCAAATGTTGTATATTCCCTTTAAGAGAGTGATGCTCGGATCCTTATTCGTTTTGAATAGTGTGCGCAATTTCAAAACTGGAGCGCGCAATTTAAAACCAACTTTTCAAACTGTGTGAAGGCCTGCAAACTAGCTGGATATGTTTGTTCCCAGTCCTGTGCACGGCTTCCACCCATATTTTTTTACAAACCCTCAAGTTCATGGCCCACAGCATGCTGAAATACTGAAGAGTTTTAAGGGCATGCAAATCGTGATTTGGCCGGCGCATGCTACTTCGGACCCATTTTACTGCCTCAACCCTTTAAACAGCCGCAGCTATAATTTTGTCTTTTAACCCTTGCATTTTTTCCAATTTTGGCCCAAAAAAAATCAAATTTCTTCAAATTTGCTTGAAAGATGCCCATAGGACCCTAGAACACATTTCAATTCGATTTCTGGACAGATGTGCTTTTCAAAGAGAAATTTGGACGAAAATTTGGGGTGAAATCGGTTAAAAATGAGGATTTTTTTTCTCTAAAAATCCATGTAGGCAATTTTGGACCGATTTACTGGTCTGCACCCCTAAACGATTCTTTGGCAAGCAATGGTGATCCGAACTTAGTAAAGCCCGCCCTCAATCCAGAAGCAGCGGTTCCCTTTTGGGGCGTGTAAACAGTTAACGTACACGACGGCATAGCCGGGTACCAGTGTCGACCGTCAATATTTACATGCATGCATTCTATGGGATATTCTTTTCTACGACGATCGCACAATGCAATAATGGTTTACTGTGATGGCCACGGAGAATTTTTTGCCGTGAATCACTCTAGATTCGATCGGAATTCCTAAGCGGAAGTGGATGGTTAGTCACCCCCGAAAAAGCTGGCCCACTTTCGTGCACTCTACACACTCGCTTGTTGGCGACTTTGTCGTGTTGATGGATTTGTAAGCAGGCTGGGAGAGCGATCGAAGATTATCAAGAGCACCAGAGGGATACCACGAATTGTGTTCATGATCTTGGAAAGGTTCGGACCTCCGCTGCTTAGTGTACAAAATAAGGCAATGGTCGTCACTTGAAGAACTCGCAGAATCTGTTAAAAAAAATTACCTTTTTTATTAGCCATGGCGTCGATGCGAAGTTTGGACGACATTGATCTGTCAAGCTTGAGGGTAAGATTTTGTTTCACATCAATTGACGTTCCGAGGAAATAATGTATTTTGATTTTTCCCCCTAATTATTATGAAGATGAACTACCCAACCCAACTAGATCATTGAGGCCAACATGTTACTAGACGTAGACTACATGTGTTTGCATCATGGTCAGTTGTCAGTACAGTGTGTATCTGTGTTGTACAATGCGTGCTTATTGAACAATGGGATGAACAAGCATGACAAGCAGTTGCAGACTTCAGTGCAACACATAGGCCTACATTGTAGAAGACAAAAGAGTAAAGTCTGCAAGTGTGAATCTCATATCATAGTCATACTCATCACTCATAGACTCCCATAGTCATAGTCATACACAGATAGATTGCATTTTCCCTTTTGGAAATGTTTTTTTTTTTTTTTTTTTAAATATAAAATATAATACAATATACATGTAGTTTGTACTGTCATGACTGTGGGCTATTATATTCACAATCGTATCATGCTAAATGAAGTAAAAATAAAGGTAGGCCCTATCCTCGTCTTCCTAAATCGGCACAGAAAATTAGGCCTAAGGCTTTGCAACACACGCGCGTTGTCAAACCCAAATTAAAAGTGAGTGCTCACATGTAGATGTAGGGTCACATACTTTTTAAAGGGTCAGACGATATCCACAGTCTTTCCATTCATGTTTTTGATAAAATGTTGAATAATTTTTTTTATTGTTGGTATACATGTCCAACAATAATCAAAAGTTAAGGGAGATAGTGCGCTTGTTTAATGTGAGTATATCAGTACATACTTTCTCAGCACCTTGTAAACCCTTATTAGGTGCTACATAATGGGTCTCATATTTCTCATAAACTTTATTTACCTTTCCTTAATAAAAGACATAATTTCCAGCGCCTTGAGTACCGTAATTGTTGGTAGATACGTGCACTATATAAGACTTCATTATTATTATTATTAAATACTTTTCAGTCATACGTGTTTCATTGTAGCCACATACCTTTTAACATTTTACTTTATTAGTCGTGAGTAATCAATCTTTCAATCAGACGATCTTTTACTAATTTCAGCGACATTTTCAATCTTTTAAACCCCAGGATCCTGCCGGAATCTTTGATTTGATGGAAGTTGTTGGCAATGGAACCTACGGCCAAGTGTACAAGGTGAGTATGACACAAACATGTGTGCTTTGGAAAATGAAAATTGGATTTAGGACTGTGCACTTTCAAATAATTTTGTATACCTGTATTTCTAACTTGGTTTCAGTCAAATAATTAGTTGAAACACAGCGATCAAGCTTTGTGAGGCTTTTTTTAACCAATTACTGTTCATCCTTAATCCTAACGATCCCTAACCAGCCAAACTCCAACATCAGGCTTTGTTGGAATCTGTTTGGATGAGTACATGTACTGCACTAGTAAACTGAATTGTGCTTCACATGGGGTTAGGCATACCACAAATAAACAGAGTCCAACTGTTTATGTGTACAGTTTACCATATATGTAGACCCGTGAATGTGGCGTTGTATACAACACCACGCTGTTGTGTATTTTCGAACCTAGCGAAATCGATCCGCCATACATAATTTCGTATGGATGTTGAGTACTCACCTAGAAATCTAAAGTTGTCTGTCCGCGTGTTCAGGATGTGTCATTTCGACGAAATTTGCCATCAATGAAGACCCATACGAACGTGTAAAAATTAGATTTTAACCTGACAAGTGACCCTGACAAATGACCCTGGACAAGTACCCAGGGTCATTTGCGTGCAAAATTATCGGAGCCCTCCGAGCTACCCGTCTGCTTCATGCGGCGCATATGATAGGGGGCGTCTGATTGGCCAATAACGAGACCACGTGATAAACGCAGCTAATAATTTGGAATCGCACTTATGATCCGGACAAAAGGAATGCCCGGAGCATCAGTGCGATACCAAATTATCTGCAGCATTTATCACGTAGTAAATCACATGCATCAGGAGGAGGTTGCAGGACGTTGAGATCTTGCCAGATTTTACCTCGAATTTCGTTTAAATGCCAGATTTGGCGTAAAAGCAGATTTCAACATGTTGAAGAAAGCTTGATATGTGAATACTTATCACATGGTAAGGCAATGTTCAGTCTTTGTCACGGAAGGACGATTTCCCTTGGTTCGAACATGTACAGAGCGTGGCGTAGTTTACAAGCCACGTTCATGGGTCTACCATATATGGTGTTGGGATTTGCTACTTAAGGAATAGTTTGACTAGCCCGCCGCTGTTTTGACTAGCATTTGGCTGCGTGCCCCTTTAAGTACATGTATGCACACAAAGGCGTGTACTTGAATTTCTAGGACAATTTTTTTCTTCACACATTCAATACAGCTTCCCCGTTTCTTCTTCCTGGATGGCACCCTGTCGTCCAATCACAACCAGTTTTTGCCTGGATGTGATGCGTTCCAGTCCACGGCCTTGTGTTTCTCCAGCAAACACACTCCACTGCCTCCAGATCCGAGGGCAAATAAAATCTCACTTTGGGTTCACACCCTTGGGTATTTCCCCCTCGGTGTGTGCAGGAAGTGAGATGATGGCAGTGAATGCATGCACGCACATGCAGGAATGTTTAGTGTACCGTACTGCCCATTATCCTGCAAAATCCACTAAGGTTTTGGGAGATTTTACAGGATGGGGTCCTCGTGTGCTTGCATGCTCAGGAGCATGGGCTTCAAACCATACATATGTACTTAAAGGGAATATACAAGATTTGCAAACATCGAAAAATAAAACTACCAAGTTTTTACGAAATGCCTTGCTAGTATGTTGGTAAATGACAGTCTAAAGCACCCTGTAAAATTATGGCACCTGGTGTGAAGTCATTTTCAAGAAAATTGTATTTTTGTATACATTTCCAACAGTGGTCGGCCGACCACCGTTGGAAAAACCTAACTATTTAGCAACTACTGCTCAAAATTTACCATTTCTTCAGTCCAAATTTTGTTTTCTTATTGGTTTCATGTTCATGAACGGGTGCAGGTCAGCTAAACTGGTTCCCTTACCTTACAATTTTCCGGCATCTATAAATGGATCCATTTTGTCTTTAGTGGAGTCAGGGAACCAGACTACTTGAACATTTTTGTTTTTCTTGGTTTTTCCAGCATTTTAGAACACAAAACTTCAAACATGTCAGTGTAACAATATTTTATCTAGTATTATACTAACCCCTCAAATAGTTCATTTCTGAAAATTACAGCAAAAGCCAATGATGTACATTCCTCTTAATGATTTACCGACCGGTAGGAAGATTTTCAACCAAAAAAACAGGCGAGCATAATTAACAATAGACCTTTCATGCGTAGTGGCCATCTTACAGGGCATCTTGTTATTTTTATTCAGTAACAATGAATGTGCAAAAGGTTCACTCCTGCATATTCCAGGAAAACAAAGGCATTGCCCTCTAAGATGGCTGCTACCTATCCTAGATCCTTCAAAATCAGCCAAAATGTTTTGTACTGCACAGCCCAGCCACGTATCACATCACAACGCACTGGAGGCCAAATGAAAGCACATGTAAATGTATTGTAGTACATTTGGTACACATAAAATATTCGACAGAGGATTTGGTAGGATTCAGAAAGGTAGCACTGTAACTTGGTACTTGGTACTTGGTTGGTTCTTCTCCTAAGGTCTTCCACAAGGGAGTATAACTAGGAGGTCAGAAACACCGGGGCAAACCCCTTATCTTAGCGATGAGTGTTACTGGGTTCTTTTACGTGCGTTAGGCCTTAACTACAACACACAGGACCTCCGGCTTAACGTCCCATCCGAAGGACGAAGCAATAATGGTTAAGTGCCCTGCTTAAGGGCACAAGTGTCCGGGCCAGGGCTCGAACCCACGCCACTGTTGCCTCTGAAACACCGGGCGTGAGTCCGGTGTTCTCAACCGCTAGGCCATGACACTCCACAACCGTAACGGTAGATGTTCTACATGTGTAGCAAAATTCTGCCTGTAGGCCTACAGGTTTCAAATTTTATGTGTAAATTCACACTCACAGTCACAGAACAAGATGTACGGTACACAACAATGTACATTGTGGACAATGTACATCATAACAAAACAGTTGACTAGTGTCAGATGCCCACATTTCCTGCATGCGTTATCCACACTGGCTGGGATATCCTGGCCACAGGAACTGAAGGTGTGTGACATTTGTAGCTCAGGATATGCCAGGTCCATGTACAATGTACGCGACATGTTTGCCTGCCAAGGAGGCCTGCCTTTTTGTGAAATTTACAGACTGAAAAACTTGGGATACTGTGCAAGCCTGGAATTTCATATGATTCTATTCACAGAGCTCTGTGTACATGTACATCACTGTTTCAATGATTATCAACATGGATTTGACATACAGTGTAACAGTACATTTGTACATGCCTACGTGAAGACATGATGTACCTTTACTGGTACTTGTGACCCTTCAGTCGCCATCTCCACACAAGTCGAAAGTAAAAAAATGCACATACAAGTACATATGACTCATCCAAATTCTCTGTGTCAAATTCTTGGCGCATCATGTGAACATTAATGTTGCATGACAATACGCACAGGGCCTAAATTTGAAGTACATACATGTGTGTACCTGCCGGTACATGTACCAGTGTGAGTTTGTGTTACATACCCTATGTGGACTTGTGAACAAAAGAGGTCCACATAATGCAGGTTGTGTTAACCTTATGTGGACTAAGCCGTGTCCACATAAGGTTTTGCCCTTTCTGGAAAACAGGTTTAGAGGCATTTTTGGGTTAGGTTTATCTGTAGCAGAATGAAGAGAAACACTATAGGGAATCATAGAAAAAAAATGGGTTGAAAGAGTTTTCACAGTTTAAGTAAAGTTATTTTTTGTAGCGAGTTTTCTTAACTACACGAAAACAAAGGAATGTCCACATAGCGTATGTAAAACAAACATGGGTGTGTACACGTATACATACATGCTTAAAATTGTACCCTCACCTCCTAAATACAAACAGTTGTGTTGAACCTTCTTTTTTTTGGCAAGCTTGTGTTGTCAACTACAAATCTGTAAAGATTAGCAGACAATAGCAAGTCTGGGGTGCTGTGATTTGGGTCAGTAAACAAGCTCTGCAAGTTAATAATCCGGCCCCTATTTTACATGTAGGTGATGAAGTCCAGATATTGAAACCCAACTTGACATGAGTGCAAACAACAAACCCTGTGTAAAGTATCCCTTTGTGTGGCCCAGGGGCAAAGTTCAATTATTTTCCAATGAGGGGTTTCAGATTCCACTTGGGATCAATGATTTGCTTTGAATCATCACCCCATTTCCTCATGTACAGTGTGCAAGGAAGTTACAGTGTATGCATGAAAGGAGACTTCAATTTACTAAATATTTGGTCCCCCCCCCCAATCCTCCTAAAACAATACGCAACCAACAGTGGGCAGTAAATAGTCGCCATGTTCCACAAAATTCAGCAGGCTTCCACACTTACATACTTGATTTGTAAGATTTTGCTGGATTCAGCAGGGTCCATCAAAAACAAAATACAGAAAAAAAAAACACACGTATGTACCGGTATAACTGCAATGGGAATTCACAATTTAGTCCAAGACCCGTACTCTATCAACTCTGCATGTACCCTTTGCAGTGTGCATTGTCCTATGATAGTGTAATGAACTGATGCCTATCACTTTCATTGCCTTTCCGTTTACAATGTTCCGGTACAAGTTCAATGTAATGCAGTTTATTCTGTAGCCAAACAATTAATTTTGCACTAAATTAGTTCAGCACATACACGGTACCCACAATGACATTCATATACTTGTATTCATGTACAATGTATTGAGAAAGAACATTCATGAGTGAAAGGTACATTTAGAAACAGCTCGCATCACAATTAGTTACCGTACATACAGTGTACATTTGTACACATGTACACGGATCATGCACAAATTCATCATAAATATTGTACAGCTAACAACCAGACAATGAGCCCTTTGATACATAGGTGTACAACATCATAAACATGCCAAATGCTTAACATGTCTGGTGGCCTTACTAAGGCCCTTAGATCTGAGCCTTAAATCTTTGCTCAACCTATCCAACAGCTGCTCACAATGCATTGCATGCCTCTTTTGTTGCTCTTCTTCGTACACGTTATAAACCCACCCGTAAAATTCGATAAATATAATTGGTAGTCCTCATCATGGACCCTTAGGCGAGCACAAAAGATTATGGTGGGTTCCCAATCCATGCAAGGTCAAAATGGTGGACATGTACGGTACGGGTTGAAAGCATTTTTGTTGCAACAGAATCCGTTTGTATGCGTTTTGCAATTTGCATTGTTATTCCATCTTTTACCACACGGAGCCTTTGTCATCTGGTGGGAACTTGGTTTCACCTGGTGTCAGCTAGTAAAAACTTGTGGAAAAAATAGTAGGGCTGATCTGAATCAGAATAAAGAGTGAACCATTCTATACTGCCCTGCATAACTTGTGACATGGGATGTGCCGCACCGGTACTTTTGTCCAAGATTGACAATGGTTTATACGAAAAATTATGCACTTTGAAAGGTTGCAAATTTAAAGATTACTTGAGGAGAAACTGCTTAGCGCAAACACACATGCCCATAATTGACCCCTATCGACTGCACAATGCCCAAACAAAGCGCCGGTAATTCAATTTCGCATGTGCCATCGATATTTCCTGACATTTGTTGCGGACAATGTGACGTTGTCACGCAGCAATTTGTTGCGGACAATGTGACGTTGTCACGCAGCAATTTCCACTCGCGTACTCTTTAAAATTGCAACTTTTTTAAACTGCATCATTTTTCAATGTTGTCAGTGTTGGACGATTTACAGTCTTTGGTACATGTTACAAACAGGGTATGTAGAGCACAACATTCTAAATGACATTATTATAAGACAATTAGAGTTTAAAAAATGACCCCTCAAATGAGGAAGGGGGCCTTTTCCTTTTTTTGGCGGTGTTGACAGTAGGCCTACTTTTAAATTCCTGCATGAAATACGCACACATCTGGGTTTACGAGAGGTCAACATTTTCCAAATCCCTTTGACATGTGTGTAAGTGTACTGCATTATATTCCTGGCAGGGGATTTTTTTTTTACGTGGAAGGGAAGTCGTGAAAGAACCCTTTCATGGATAAAAAAAAAATCTGCTACGTGCCTCGGATCGGAAATTGTGTTAACACTGAACAGGCAGCAGGAGCTTTGTGTTACCTGTATGATAATGTGGTGGGTTTAAATGTCATCAAGCTGTGATGGGGGGGGGGGGGGGTGCCTTGACAACAGTGAGTTATTGTGTCATACATGTAGTCCCCCCCCCCCCCCCCAAAGGTTTGTAAGTTAAAACCCTGAGACCTAGCCTAGTGGATAGATAATTTGGTTTGATCATTTGGTGACAGCAGGCATGAGATTTTTCAGTCTTTTGTCTGAATTCAGATTTTTTTGAATCTGAGAATCACCCCATTTTCAGACTTTTTTGAAATTGACAATGTCATCCCTTTGACAAATAGGCCTTACGGTACTGGTATACGTTACCGGTATGTACGTTTTGTGTTAGCACTCGGCTGCAGTGCTCTGTGGTGGTACCCATACAAAGGAGTGATGGTACATGTACATGTACGTACATCACTACATGTACAAGTACATACATGTAAGGGGCAATTGCATTGTATGTATTGTAACAATACAGCATTAGTCTAACAAGGGTGTTTGCAGACAACACAAGTCTGACCCTGGGCTAACATGCCATGAAGGATTAAATGGAAATCACTACAGAGTGTGAGAATAGACCATAATCATGTTGCAGCCATTTGATTTTTTTTCCCATTCAAATCAGTGTAACCAAAGCGAGGCTGGAGGGAAAATAGTCTGGTTCCTTTTTTGCACAAAAACATTATCATTCAGTACTGTTATTGGATACAGGGAACATGACTAAAATGGCGGAAGCATGATATTAGGTCTTTAATGACAAGGGCACTTACAACATTAATCAGCTTGTTAGGGTCAAATACTAAACGAATGTACACAGTATGAGGAGTACATTTTACAGTGTGGTGTTATTACAATGGATATTATAAGAGGTGTGCATCCCCCCCTACCCGACCCCGCCCCTCCCCAACTCAAAATATTCTATTTTTATGCCCCGCGGCGAAGCCGAAGGGGCATACTGTTTCCGCCTTGTCCTTCCGTGGGTGGGTGGGTGTGTGGGTGTGTGTGTGGGTGTGTGTGTCCGGACAAATCTTGTCAGCGCGATAACTTGAGAAATACTTTACATATGAACTTCAAATTTGGTTTGTGGATTGTCCTTGGTAATCCTAAGAAGCCTTTTGCATTTGGGGCCGAAAGGTCAAGGGTCAAGGTCACAGTGACTGAAACAATAGAAATTTTGTCAGCGCGATAACTTGAGAAATACTTTACATATGAACTTCAAATTTGGTTTGTGGATTGTCCTTGGCAATTCTAAGAAGCCTTTTGCATTTGGGGCCAAAAGGTCAAGGGTCAAGGTCACAGTGGCTGAAACAATAGAAATTTTGTCAGCGCGATAACTTGAGAAATACTTTACATATGAACTTCAAATTTGGTTTGTGGATTGTCCTTGGCAATTCTAAGAAGCCTTTTGCATTTGGGGCCAAAAGGTCAAGGGTCAAGGTCACAGTGACTAAAACAAAAGAAATTTTGTCAGCGCGATAACTTGAGAAATACTTTACATATGAACTTCAAATTTGGTTTGTATATTGTTCTTGGTAATCCTAAGAAGCCTATTGCATTTGGGGCCGAAAGGTCAAGGGTCAAGGTCACAGTGGCTGAAACAATAGAAATTTTGTCAGCGCGATAACTTGAGAAATACTTTACATATGAACTTCAAATTTGGTTTGTGGATTGTCCTTGGCAATCCTAAGAAGCCTTTTGCATTTGGGGCCAAAAGGTCAAGGGTCAAGGTCACAGTGGCAAAAACAAAAGAAATGTTGTCAGCGTGATAACTTGAGATATACTTTACATATGAATTTCAAATTTGGTTTGTGGATTGTCCTTGGCAATCCTAAGAAGCCTATCGCATTGGGGGTCGAAAGGTCAAGGGTCAAGGTCACAGTGGCTAAAACAATAGAAATCTTGTATTTATTCTGAGATCATAGGGATTAGGGATTAATTCATATAAAACCTACAGAAGACACTAATGCTGTCAATGAACGTTCCATTTGACCAAGGTACATGTAAGTTGATGTTAGAGTGGTGTTATGTCATGGAAACAGTCACGGTTGCGGGGCATTTGTGTTTGTAAACACACCTGACTTGTTTTTATTCTGCATTCTTTTAAAATCAAATGCAGAAATAAGTATTCCATAGTGTTTTTCCAGAGCCCTTTCCTGAACCAGAAATTATACCCAGCACAATTTGAGACAAAGGGGTAACCCCCCCCCCCCCAATCTCGCTATACCCCATGCAAACCCTAGACTAATGTTACCTAATGCATACTGGTGCCCCCTAGATATCTCAACAGAATTTCTGAGATTGTGGTAACACAATGACCAATACTAAGGAGGGGGGGGGGGGGGGGAAGGGGGTCGTTCCGTCTCTTACATGTATCGTGCTACATTTGCCAGAATTAGTTGAAACGTAAGTTCAGGCCAAACATGGCATGCTTGGCCTAATGGCTGAACACAAACATCAGTTTCAATTTGAAACGTACACATTCCCCTTTACTGTTTCAAAAGTTGGAAACGGACAAAAAAAGTATAAATGTAGCCTAGGTTTTAAACAAGTAAACTGCATACCGCACGCTGTATATTTTATAAGAGTCAGGTTGGCGTAGCGGTACTTTCCTCGCCTTCCACCGCTGTGACCCGGGTTCGAATCCCGCCTGGGCCAATATGTGGATTGGGTTTTCAGTCCCTGCCTGAAAACTGTAACTTCTTCTCATTGGCTTCTCTCCATTTATCCATCCTGTTATTGGCGCTTGCGCTGTTGGATGTGGCTGAAATAAAATAGAATAATGTACTGATTGTGTGGGATTCTTTGTTTGTCTTTCCCAGGGTCGCCATGTCAAGACAGGTCAACTGGCAGCTATCAAGGTCATGGATGTCACAGAGGTGGGTCAAATGCAATGTTGCATTTGTGGTGTTCAATACCTCCTGGTTGTTAAGTTTAGGGGAAAGGATTGCATGTTCTTGAACAGACAGGGCTCTGGAGTGCTCTGAAACATGCAAAACTAAATCAGGCCCACTTTACTCACAGTTTAGCCAGCAAATTTCTCAAAAAATTCCACTGGGGCAAAGAAAATGTCCTCAGTATTTCACCAACCAAGTTTGCAGACTCAATTCAATTTTTTAAGGAGACTTTTCTTCAATATTTTGCACATGAGAGGGAAGTCAAGTGATTTCAAAATGGGGCTAAATACTAGACTGGTACATGTCCAACCATGGTCCAACTATTTGAAAAGACTGACTTCTTTTCAGTGTCAATAGTCTGGTGGCTTAACTATGGAGAAATGTGTAGTAAATTGAGACTAGTTCCCACTTCATGCCACATGTTTCTTAAATTCTTTTGGCATGGTTGATTGATGCAGTACTGAAGCTGTCTTGGACTGGTTGTTTTAGGCGCCAGTCTATTTTCTTGATTTGCATGTTTTCAGTGCCTTAAGTTTTTGGACTCTCATACACAGTATTGAGAGTCCCAAATTTTCGGACTAGTTCTTGATGTAACCCATTGGCCCCTGTGCAGTGGATCATGTACTGGTAGTCAGTCTGGGAAATATACCCATAGCTGAGTTTGATGACACATGTGTTTGATTGTTGGATAACAATTGGGAAAGTTTCCAAGGTTGTTGAAGGTGGAGCCAGATTTTTTTTTCATTCATCATTGTGGTTAGCAGGTTTGCATTGTTCTGGAGGAAAAAGGCAATTTGAAATTGTTGGCTCGGTGGAACAGGGGACTCCATTTTTGGAGCTGGTCCAGGAGGGGGCATAAATTAAACAATAGACAAAACAAGGCAGGGCTGCTTTTTATAAATTATATTGCTGAGAATTTGTTTTTGGCAAGATTGGAGACTGGTTCCTACCGGTATGCACTTCAAGCAAAAGCGAAGCGAATTTCATGAAGTCAATATTGTGAAATTTGCCGTTACCCAAACGAAGTTGCTGCGCACTGAAATTTGCGTGTGAATTATAATATGAACCAGCCTAGGCCTTACGGCAGCTAGAATTTGCAAAACAGCAGTGATCTGTGCACGTTGGTTTTAAGCTGTTATTGATGAGCAGAGCGTTTTTGTGCTGAACAAATTTGTGTGGGAACCAGTCACACACAGCATTTGCCCTATGACTTTTTGGCTGGTGACATGGGGCTGATTTCATTATGCTGCTTAACAGTATAGTTGAGCTACATGTGCATAGCAGAAAATTGTGCTAACCTAGCACCATTTCATGGCGTGGATCATGTACGGTACTAACGGTTGCTGAGTGCATGGAGATTTCTATTGATGCGACGACAGTTTAAGTTTAATCTTCGATGCAATAATTGCTTAAATTTTAAGCAACTTTTCCTCTGAGATACCTTCAAGCATTCCTTTTGCTGTGTTTATACTGCTTACGGTCTTGAAGTAGATGTAGGCTCTGTAAACAGAAACTGGTGTGCTTACATGTACCGTATGTGCCATGAAATTTGGCACTGTTGTTAAGAGCTATTAACTACATACATACATGTACATGCTTGGCAATTTTTTTTGTGCATAGCTGATTACATGTATGTACATCCAGGTCATTATCGCAAAGCAGCTCAAAGGTTGCACTTTTAGCTTTCTGTTCACTACAAAACAGTCAATATTCGCTTTGTCTGTGTTCACTGTACTGCATGGACTGGGGAGAGCAGCCACACTTACGAATGCAAATCCTCTGATAAGCAAATGAGCATCCTCCAAATCGCTCCATTTGGAGTCTTTGCCGATAAGGATTCCCATTTCAGATGCACTCCACATTGCATGCATTGAAGGTGCACAAATGTTTTATCTGGCCACGATCTGGCTGACAGCCAAAAGATCCTTCACCTAGGGGACCTTCCTGCAGTAGCCCACACATGTGCTGTGGCCTTGGGTCTCCCCAGCTCCTGTAATTTCCTGTTGATGGATGGGAGAGACCCAGTCAAAACAATGGGTGGGTCAACCAAGGTCATGTCGGGTCATGAGAGGTCATCAGGTTCCCCTGGATAGGCACTGTATGTCAACACAGTGCTGTTAGTGTTACAAACTTTGGAAAGGCAATATCAAACATTAAAACTTGCTTTAAATCTTAAGACCGAAACATTAGGACAGCTGCAGTACTTTTGGTGATTAAAAATTATTAAAAAGTACGTGTGTACCTGGCTGTCCACTTCCAAATATTTTGGTATTCCGTTATTCAAAACAGACCCAGTAGCGGCGTTTGACCAAATCTTCGAGTGTTCAAAACTCGCCGATCAAGTTTTAGACTACATGTGCCAGCTGCAACAGCATGCTGTGCCGCACCGGTGAAAAGTTGCATGTAAAGCGCGCCAGTTAAAATTCGTGTGCGACAATCGATGCTGTCGGCCGCTAGAGCCTAGAGTGTTCTGCAGTAGGCCTAAGTATTTTTCTGTCAATTGCTTTAACAATAAAGTGCTGCAACTTAACGATTAGAATAACATCACAGTCGTGTGTATAGTTTTTATTCCCAAATAACCAAACCAAATTCTGTGTATTCGGGACAGGCCTATTAAAAAAGTTAAATGTGGCTCTTTGATTGGCTGGTGCGATAGCGCAGAATTTTAATACGACACAGGAGTTGTCTGTTCTGCCCTGATAAAATAGCTCGGCATCACTGCTAGTGCAATAAGGAAGGTCTATAGTTACAGGAAATGCAGCCAGAAAGTTGATGCCTTCGTTGGAATGTGATATGACACAAGATCGTACCTTGGGTCTCAGATGCTAGACTAACTCGCTGTTTCGTACGTGCACATGTACATGTATGTTAATGATTATGTACCGGTACAAGATGATATGTATGCCGGTACATGTTTGTACAGTGCAGATTTTCCACAAGTCTGCAAAAATGCGTACACTGTACATACATGTAATTGGGCATTGTCTGATGACTGAGTTCCATCCAGAACTGTCGAAGATCAGTACATGTATGTCCTTGTATGGGTTCATGTGCAAATATCCAACTTGAATGTTCTTAGTGCAGTTCATCCAATGAGTGGGACTCCTTGTCAAGAGGTCAATAACAGTACCAGTACATTGTACATGTACACGCATGCAAACTGTACATACAGTCGACTCTCGTTAGTACAAACTCTGTTAATACAAAAATTCTGGTTATAACAAACATAAAGCCTTGGTCCCGACTGTGCATTTACAAATGTATGTGCACAATGAATTTTCCTCTTAATACAAAATTCTGATATAACAAACAATTTAGATAGGTCCGAACGAGTTTGTTATAACGAGACTCGACTGTACATGTACATGTATGTAAATGTACATGTAAGGCACATGGAAAAGTCGAATGCACTGTACTAGGTACATGTACCGTACCTGCATGTACGCAGATGATTCGTATGCAAAGCATCTGTGCAGTAATTACATGTACCCTACCACATACAATATTCATCTTCAGGCTATTGTCTGTTGTTCTGGGAATTAGAGTGAACAGCCTGTCCTACATGATTATCAAGGGCCCTCTATATATGCAGAGAGCCCAGGATTGGGTTACAGTTAAGGGCAATGATTGATTCTGACCCACATTGTTATTGCACAGATGGTCATTATGAATGTGCCGGTAGCTTCCTGTACTGCAAAATACACATAAAGGGGTGCACGCCAGCTTAGAAAAATACCTGAATCTGAACATTTTATTCAAATACAATATGTACATGTACAGTACAGTACATAAAAAATACATGTACATGTACAATGCATAAAAATTACATGTACATGTACAATGTACATGTACTTAATGTACATGAACATCTCATTAATTTCAAATAATTCCAGTAGTTATTGATATAAAGTAACTCTTGTTTTAATCATCGAATCCTCCCTATCATTGTGGCAGGATCCTTTCCATTAATAGCGGACGGGTCTCGCTTCGCTGAACCGTGGAAGTGTTTCTATCCCCCAAGTATTAATATCAGACGCTTTTTTGCAACTGCAAGAGAAACGAGGGAACTGCCAGCTAGCGCATTCATGTAGTGAGTGATAGACAAGCGTGGCGGTTGAAATGAACCGAAGTTTTGGCACCGGAACATGGCCCAGACAAAATGAATGTTAAAGCCATCAATGGTTCTACATGTACATGATCCCAGAGTTATGATTTCTATACCATATGCAGTGTGGTATATTTTGTCTTCATGGGAGTACATGTACATGTACATGTACATGACACGACACTTAAAGGTGCATTCCCTAGTGCTCTTCAACAAATTTTTTATTTTTTTATTGAGATTTCCAACTTGATTGTTTTATTCCAACAAAAAAAAACCCACTTTTTTCCCTTAGTTTGGATGTCTGCAACCGGCTGGGAAAAAAAAGGTTTTGTTCTGAACACAAACAGATCTGCTTTACGAGCAGACTGGCTCCCGGTCAGTACATACATGTATGTATTGATACTGATTGTGAGGCGGGAACCAGCCTACCCAGCGAGAAAGGAATTATAGTCTGGCACTTGCAGCCAGTACATGTAATTCAAAATAGTTCAATAAGATATGATGTTGTAATTTTGTGAAAACGTGCAACAGTGACACCTTTAAAAGGTGGAATACATACACATTTCAACTAAATAAATTCCGACTCATCTTGGCATCTGACCCCAAAAGCCCAAATGTTCTCGATCCCAATGGAATCAGAGGCTAAAATTCATTCACTTTTCAGGCCATAAAAAAACGGTACATATTTCAGAGATGACTCTTTCATGAACCAGGTGTCAATGACATCAATGAGGCACTATTCACATAAACACTGATAATTCATGTTTATCACCCAGTCCAATTTCAACCACAGTTGTTGTTTTTAAAACCAGTAGCCGATATTCAAATGTCAATATAAATGCATTGTGTTTAAGGGTGGCTTTTCCCATTAGGGTTGAAGTCGAGTTATGAGTCATCCGCATAGAACAACACTTGCTGGTAATCTATACTGTGATGATGGTCATTAGATGAATGGCATTGAGGTTTGGTGGAAGACAGCATCAGCAGCATCCTAAGGCCAGTTGTAAAAAAAAGTCTTGTTGATTGTTAACACTTCGAAAATTATTCTGGTGAGCTAAAAGTAAAATTCTGCAAAGATCAGGCACAGTACAGTGCACACCTATGCACACCTATGCAGTACTACATGTGTTAGGCCAATAAAAAAAAGTCTCCGGTTTCTGGTATGGAGCTTGCCCAAAAAGTGGTGCGGCGACACAGCTTTTTTTTTTTTTTTAACCTGATTTTTTTGCTTCAAATGTCGGCTGATGACTGCAAATGGTGCCCGACTAAACTTAATGCAAATATATGGGAGTCCAGAGAGGCCACATAAAAAAAAGCTTATTTTTCTCGACCATAACGCAATCTAAAAACATGTTAAAATTGTGCAGCAACAGGATTCCAGTCAAACCAGTGAGTTTGGCTGTTTTGAGACATCATCTTTCATTAAAAAAAAACCTTTTTCATTTTGCCGATGCGCATGGCTATTGCCACGTGCGCGCATACCAGAAACCGGAGACTTTTTTTTTGGCCTGAACTACATGTAACTGATGTGTTAACCTTAATCTTCCCAAAGCCGGCAAAATACTCTTTGAAGAATGGAGGATTTTGCAGGATTGAGGCTACATGGTACCTTACAAATGTGTGGCTGATTTTGGAGGATGCACTGTATCAAGTTCTAATTGGGCCGGACCTTCTGTTGTTTATGGTCAGCCGTGCATAAATTTAGGCCTAAGATTACATTTGAATCCTGCGAATTGCTCCAGGATGTCGTTGGCTCTGCCTCAACATATTGACAGTGATTGCTGGAGAATTTTGCAGGATTAAAGCTGTACATGCAATTTTTGCATGTACAGGGGGAGGGATGTAGAACACGTACATGCATACGTGTACATGTACAATGTACATGTACCTGTACATGTATGAGATTAAGCCATGCCATTGACCTTTTTAATTGTGGGGCTGAGCAAGGGGTTATAAACTAGACTACATTTGTATTTTATTGGCTGTCCCAGTGTCATTGTGTATACATGTACATGTACCTGTACCAGTGCTCATACGGAACATGAGTTTTTTGGGACAAAATCCATCCACAGTGCATTGTTTTGATGGCAAGGGAGGGTAAACAAGACTAAGTTATTGATTAGCCTCGGGTCGTTATGAGGTTAGAATGGCAATGCTGGTAGATCAGAGTGCAGTCTCCGTGCATTCTCATTTCCTGCGTGGTCTTACTGGACATGATAACCATATTGATGGATTGCTCTGTCCAGGTCATGTGCTTGGTTATCAATCATTCTGATATATTGCATTATGCTTTGAATTTACTGAATGTACGTGTATGTTTTAAACAAATACGCACTGGTAGTGAGAATGTAGTTCATTTTTGTGCATGTAAGTTGTAACATAATGTACATATATACAACATCACTAGGCATTCTGATGATTGTCGGAGCATACAAATGTATACTGATTGGAATGACGAGTTAAAGGGTATATACAACATTTGCAAACATCGAAAAATAAAACTACCAAGTTTTTAAGAAATACCTTACTAGGATGTTGGTAAATGACAGTCTAAAGCATCCTGTAAAATTATGGCACCTGGTGTGAAGTCATTTTCAAGAAAATTGTATTTTTGTATACATTTCCAACGGTGGTCGGCTGACCACCGTTGGAAAAACCTAACTATATTTAAACTACATGTACTACTCCAAATTTACCTTTTTAAAGTCCAAATTTTGTTTGGTATTGGTTACATGTTCATGAACGGGTGCAGGCCAGCTAGACTGGTTCCCTTACCTTACAATTTTCTGGCAACTATAAATTGATCCATTTCATCTTTAGTGGAGTCAGGGAACCAGACTACTTGAACAATTTTGTTTTTCTTGGTTTTCCCAGCATTTTCGAACATAAAACTTCAAACATGTCAGTGTAACAATATTTGATATATTAAACTAACCCCTCAAATACTCCATTTCTGAAAATTACAGCAAAAGCCAATGATGTACATTCCCTTTAACACCTCTTGTTCTACGAATAATTTATTTCCCAGAAAAATTCACTTCACGTGGTGTGTCTGTAAACTTTAATGACATATACAAATTTACAAAGAAGCACGGTTACAGGAAGTGGTAACAAAAAGGGGCTTATCAAGCAGTACCGGTAGTGACCAATGATGGAAAACGGTGAAAATGATGTCAATTTATGCAAATTAGTGAGAGAATTACTGGGTGACCTCAGTCGTAGCCAAGCTCCTTAAGGTGATGAACGTGTTGCAAGGTGATTTGGAAAAAATGCTCTGTTCATTATAAGCTCTTAAGTTTATCATGACCCTGAGGCATGAATGTGTACGATTTATACAAAACAAATGTATGTATCCCGCATTATAAACACTCGGTGTAAACACAGGGTGTGTTATGTCCTACATCGCTGCATTCAACAACATTTTCTGTTAAATGTCTTTTCTTTAAGCCAAACACAGAAATGTTGTGAATTACAAGGTAAATCATCACACCAGAACCTTAAAATCCATTCAGCTTTCCTGCTTGATGTGAGGAGCTACCGGTGTAGTCTATGGAATAGACGCTTGCACGGCTAGCGTCTTTGACATGCAAAGCAATACTGCATCTTGACCTCCAGATTCTGACCATTCAGCGGGCGCCCTCTATCGTGTCTTCGGTAACTTCATTGTTTTATGACAAAAACATGGCGGCTATTGGCCAATCAACAGCTTCTGCTGAATTTCTGCTCGAAGTGATGTCACAAATTCTAAAGACAGCTCCGACTGGCTGGCGTGTGGGATCGCATAAATTTTACATGCATGGAGCAGACATTTGTTGTGTGGCTCTGCAACATTCGTCTGGTACATATGTACTTCCACTGTTACGTCGCTGACTTGCGGGACATTTCTACACACATTGCCACATATGTACATGTGTATGTAGATCTCTCTCAAATGTCATCACTGCCTACAGATTGTCACATGCATCGGCATTTTGGGAGTCGAATTTTTCATATCGGCATCGTCTGTGCCGTATTTGGAAGAAATTTCGAGCAACATGCGCGCATGTTTAGAACAGTTTGCACACTGCGAGTACACATACCTGATGGCATTGAATGTACGCAGTTGTAATTTTCCTACGAAGATGGCTGTCTATTAGAGGAGTCTATTTTGCCTTGTACTGTATAAGTAACATGTACTCCCCCCCCCCCCCACTCCCCCCTCCCCTGATCCCCCTCCCCTTGCCAAAAAAAGTAATAGAGTAGAAAAGAAATCAGGCAATTTACGGCAATCAGTCTAAACTGCATGATTGATCTAAGCTGGGCTGTTTATGGAATAAACACCGGGGGGCATATGATTCATGTCGGAAAGTAGACTGCAATTTTTTTTCTGTTTTTTTTTTTTTTTTTTTTGCCAAAAAGAACGTTATTCTTATGCCGGTATGGCTGATCATGAAGGATTGGCGTACCCAGGGAAATAGAGTAAACGGAGCGGTTTGGCAGTGATGAAATTTCAGTTGATTAGTCTGCAAGATTTGGGTCATGATAACGCGCGAGCAAGAGACGCATGAATCATGTCTGTATGTTCATTGTAAATGTGTACATACAGCTACCAGTAGACATGGATACATGTATAACAAGCTGTGATTTTTCATAGATCTTGCATGGACAGGGTTTTTGTTTAAAGCTATAGTCCATCATTTGCAGCCATCCGAAAAAAGTAACTGGCGTATTATTGTTGAAAAACATACTTGGTTGAAAGATAGTAAGTGGACTAAACTCCCTGTGAAATTAATCTTTCTGGCAAGCTATCATTTTGAAGTAATCAACAAAAGAAGGCCTTTCCAACGGTGTGTCTTAAGACGCACCGCAGGAAAATTTAAATTAGTAGTTCGTTTTGCTATTCAGCGCAGCGCGCGCAAGCATTGGCACGACGCACAGGCGCACGCGGTTGCTATAATTCGTCGGATCAGTGCGCGACATCGCGTATAGCTGCAATTCAAAGCAATTCAAAACATGACTCAGCAACTTTTGATTTGAAATTGAGATCCTAGAATGCTGGTTTTCTCAGAATATACAGCTGAAGCTGAGCTGAAACTTCATCAGGTTTGTTGTTCAGTATCCTTCATTAGATTTTGAACACTTTTGTTGCTTCAAACGAACAAAATGCACAAATTACAAATGATGGACTATATCTTTAATATGAAATGCAAAATACTGGAGTGTTTTTTTTTAGTGATTTAGTGACAATATTTTAGTGTTGAAAAACAGCTACCAGTACTGGTACCTGGATAATCCTATGTGGATAAACAATGTGCAGTATTGTATACAGTACAAGGTACAAATGTATATGTATGTACAATGCTTTAAAGGGAAAATACAACATTTGCAAACATCGAAAAATAAAACTACTAAGTTTTTACAATTAACCTTACTAGGATGTTGGTAAATAACAGTCTAAAGCATCCTGTAAAATTATGGCACCTGGTTTGAAGTCATTTTCAAGAAAATGGTATTTTTGTATACATTTCCAACAATGGTCGGCCGACCACCGTTGGAAAAACCTAACTATTTTCAACTAATGCTCCAAATTTACCATTTTTTTTTCAGTCCAAATTTTGTTTGCTATTGGTTATACATGTTCATGAACGGGTGCAGGCCAGCTAGACTGGTTCCCTTACCTTACAAATTTCCGGCATCAATACATTGATCCATTTCATCAAATAGTGGAGTCAGGGAACCAGACTACTTGAACATTTTAGTTTTTCTTGGTTTTTTCCAGCATTTTCAAACACAAAACTTCAAACATGTCAATGTAACAATATTTGATCTATTATATTAACCCCTCAAATAGTTCATTTCTGAAAATTACAGCAAAAGCCAATGATGTACATTCCCTTTAATTATGCTGGGGTCCTATTGGGTGATTATCATTTCAGTTACCCAGTAGTCTGATCATAGTGAAAAGGGACTCTTAAATGCTAAATTAGTCGCTGATTTTCCAGAAGTGAACCACGTTATATTGCTGTCGACTGGTTTCTCACAAAGCAAGTCTACAATGTATGTCAGCACTTTCAGTACAAAGAGATGTTCATGATCTGTACATGTCCACATGTCTGTCCATACATGCTGTGCCGTTTGCAGTCTCCCTGTGGTTACAGATGGTGACCTCATCATTGGGAGATTCACCAGACACAAATATTTCAGCTGTTTGTTTAAGTATAAAAGGGGAAATTATGTACAGTATGCATGTAATATGAAAAAGTGGGTGTTTGTTCCGGTATGTTGCACACTAGCTTGTACAAAACAGTGTTAAAAACATACATTGTACATTGTACTTACAACCACTGTCACTTTTATGTAAATACCGGTATGTACATGTACATAGTACATGTACTGTATTAAAGTTGTATGGTTGTACATGTACATGTATCATGGAAGACGATTACATTCATTTAAGTTTTCCAAAGTTTTACTTGCAGTCACCATTCATTTTAAAGCAAAAGCTTAAAAACCTTCTTTTGTCGGGCTGGCTAAAATGTTGACATGTAATAGACCTGAGACTTAATGACGTAATGGCTTTGTTTACGTACATTGTATGCGCTTTCCTATGGGAGTGAAGTCGGACGCCAGACATAGAAGGGACCGTCTACCACATAGGAAAGCGCACAAACAAAGCGTGACGTCATTAGGTCACGTCATTAGGTCACGTCATCGGCACAATATTTGTCATCATACATCATTTACATGCAATACTATAATTTACACACTAAAAGCTGCTGTACCGATAGCTCAGCAACTCTGCCATGTACATTCTGTATATGTATTGTACCTTGAATATGTATTTTATGTACCGGACATGTACATGTACAAAAATATACCATGCAGTGCCAGTCATTACTGCCCGAAGTGGGTCTAATTTTAAAAACGATTGAGCTATTTGAAGCCCGCCCCACGTATTTGGAAAATTGCAGTCAATTTGGCCGGTATCCAAAATTAAGTTGGTTGCCCTTTTCTCCGGGGTTCAATCGGGGGTCGTTTCCTCTAATCCTTTGCCCATATGGCCAGGGATGGGATCAAGCCAAGTGAAGCGAATCAGTTATCCACCTACCGGTATTTCTTTGGAAAGTTTTTGTGTTGATCAAATGCAGTACGTTTGTTCAGTGTTTCATTATATCAATACAACTTGTTCTTAAGAACTTAATATTTTTCTCAATGCAATCATGTTCTGTGAAGTATTCAAAAAGGTCCAGACGCAGTCTTGTTTTTCATAATTCATTGCAGAATCTGCACAAATATCATACTTCAAAAAGTGGAATTGGCTATTCCATAGACTAGAAAAGCCTGTCTCAGGCCAAAAAAAATAAATTCTTCAGTCTTCACGTCATCTTTGTACTGAAGCATGCAGTGCGACGACGCTCCTATTTTGACAGAGCCTTTCCCTGCATTGCTTGCAAGGTCGGGGTGAGGGATGAGATGTGGTTAATAATGTAATTTACTACATTGAGTGTGGCACCAGACATTGTCAATTAATCGAAGGCTTTGCGCACACGTGGCAAAGGGCAGTTGCCAGGCAGTCGATATTAAAGAGAAATTCTTGGGTTGTTAAACTCGTACAAGAATGTTATGAGCAGATAAGCAGTGACCTGAAATGAAGATCATGTACAAAAAAAATGTGTGAACAAAATACACATTATGTCTTGTACGTGTGAGCGCAAATTTGTATCCATAATCCTTGTGGAGACATTTCCACAATAGGGAACAAAAGATTGTATAGGTCTCCACAGGGCAATTTCTATAGATGCATCGGTCTCCACAAGGTTTTCACGAAATAGATATATGGATTTTACTCAAAAACTAGGAATTTCCAAGGTGGGTTGATCTGTCGCAAATGGAAGAGTTTTAGAAAAGGGATATTAAGTCCGAATTTCAGTCAAGGAAATTAATTCTGGTTAGAATAAGAGCATTTTGAAACTTCACTTTCAAACTCGAAAACTTTACTACACGAGAACAAAGAAATGTCTCCACAAGGATACAAATTTGAGAATGTGTGCGTGCACACGTTGCCTATACTCATGTAACAGTACATGTATGTATTTCACTTACACTGTACGACACTGACATTTAATCATGCCATTTCCCCTTGTAGATGTCTCAAGAATAACAGACCTTAATTTGTTTACCGGTTAATATTACCATTGGGCTCCATGATATCACTATCTGTTTGCAGTTACACCCTGTAATTATTATGAAGACAGTTCCTACATGTACATGGAACCAAATACTTTCTGAACAGTTTCATGTGTGCTGCAGTTGTCAATTATACAAATAACGAATGTTTGTGAGTGCAATGGTAAGAATAATTTCATGAGGTGACAGATGAAATGTTCCATTCCACGAGGCGAAATGTTCCATTCCACGATGCGAAGCCGAGTGGAATGGAACATTTCATCTGTCACCTCATGAAATTATTCTTACCATTGCACGAATGTGAAACATTCATTATTTGTTTTATATAACACCTGTATAAATCCTTGTCATCTGATTGGTTGACTTTTAATAGCCAATTTATTCAGGTTGAAAATTGTTTAAAAGTTCGACAAGTTCATCATATTTATATTAATGCAAACTATTCAACAGGTTGAGAACAATCATATTCAATTTATCAATTTATCTCGATTTAAAACAGCGCCACCACCAGCAGCAGTGACAGCGTGCAATGGAAGTTCTATTCACCGTGCAATAGAGCTTCCATTGCACTGTGCGCTGCGCGCCACGCGCGCGCCGTGCGTTGGTACGAATAATTCAATGACATGTGATCAACGATCCTCCAATCAGATGACGGGGATTTATTCAGGTGTTGTATAAAAGATAATATTTTTAAGTCAATTGTGCAGCATGTATGGTACAAAATGGAGAGAGCAAACGCCCAATCAATAATTCTGAACATTACGTTTGTGCAATTTGTTTAATTTTTTTTTTTTCCTCTTTCCTTTTTTTTACAGGAAGAGGAAGAGGAAATCAAGTTGGAGATCAATGTTCTTAAAAAGGTAATAAATATGATTATATTATGCAACATTTAGGCATATTATCATCAATTCAAATAGTATTAGAGTGTAGTTTGTCAGTGTCCTGAATATTGTTTTTCTCGGTTTAGATTCCCCCCCCCCCCCTTATTTCAAGAAAACATTCTAGTTAGTAATTTTGTGAGCAAAACGCTATTGATTTGTAAATTAAATTAATTGCATGTAAATAATTAAATTTTGCATTTTCACAAGTTTAATTAATATGGCTTTTGGCTTTTGGTACAGAAAAGTTGATCTCTAAATTAGAACAATGTGAGTGGTTTCTTATTGATTGCATCAATGTTGTACTTGTTACGGTTTAAAAATACTGGTATCAGGAACTATCAGAAAAAACATGTTTTTCTTCAAAATTACCCTGCCCCTTCCTGAGTAAAAAAGTTAACTATTTAAACTCGACTGTATCAACGAGAGTCAAAACTTGTTAACCATCAGAAGTTGTTTTGCTCAATTTCCTTTGAAGATGCATTTTACTTACAAGGACAAATGTTAATGGTGTTGACAACATTTGTTACATTTACAAAAACTTCTCCCTTGACCTCACGCACCGTCACAACAATGAGTGATATATACGGGTACACACACATTAATATTGTGGTTGGAAGGTCAGAGTCAATAGTGCAGGATTTAAACCAGTAATCTTCAAAGGGCTTTTGGAATTAGTAGGAGGGTTATTAATTATAACTAATGGGTTTGGCTCTCTGATTGAGCTTGGCTTCTTTCTTTCTTTTTTTATTCTGGGTGGGTGTTGTTGAGAGCTAGTAGGTCAGTTTTGGTAGATGTAAAGTGGACAGGAAAGGCCATACAGTAGGCTGTTTGTATTATTGTAACACAAGTGTGCTTGATCCTTAGTAATTTTGTTTTCTTTACGGCCACCCATTTGCTACTGTAACAACAGGCACTGTTGCAATGGGCACTGTAGTACTAGTACTGTAGTCTGATTATTTTGGGAGGCACAAGCATTATTTTAATGATTAACTTATCAATTGCCTACAGTCAAGCATCTATAGAATTTACATGTACCTGTATGTTAACAGTCGCAGCCAGTCAATCCTGCTTTATGTACAGGTAGGCTGGGAGCTCTTAACTGTCGAAAACAGTCACTTGATTGAGTTTGACTGAAAGGACAGCTTGTCACAGAATGGATGTTCGCATCTGGGTTAAAGGCCTTTTTCTCATTGTTATCAATCATTACATTACATACATTTTGTACGCCGTAGGCAACCAAATCCTAATAACATTCATATTTTTTGTGTTTAATTGCGCAATTGCAATGAAACAAATGAAAAATTGTGAGACACTTTCATCCTCCAAGAATCCTACCAGTAATTGACATGCATCAGTTTTTACACAGCACTTTTTGAAATGAATAAAATGTTTGATTGTGGATAAATATAATAGTTTATTTGGGAGGTTTTCTCAACTCGTGTACCGGTTAGAGTGTCCAATGGCAAACGTATTTGCCCATGCTTGTATTCCCTGTGTTTCCATTTTAACCTGTGCACATTGCCTAGGCCTAAAGTCTTATCAGATGTATCTAGGATTTTTGGATAAGGAACATTGGTTTGAATTTTTGGAACTGAATAGTTTCCTATTCTGAGTGTTTCCTATTTACCAATAACCATGGCAACGGGTATCAATACAGGAAATGACATTGGTTTGTGCAGGAAGTTCTTCCCTGTTTGCTGTCAGTCAAAGAAAACTTGCGTCACAACTAAACTCCATTTTCCCTTTCGTTATCGTGTATGGTTTGGCATAAGAAAAAAAAAGTAAAAATGTATTTAACGTCATTAAGGTTCTCGGAAAAATTATAATAACGAAAAAATATGATTGTTACCTGCTGACACAAAACAAGAGAGAAAGTCACTTACATGTATTAACTTTTAGATTTTTAATCACTTTGAAAGAGAGCAGAAAATGAATTTGACGTAACTTTCCCGGATCCTTCTAAATCTTACAGGAACATTCTAGCTTGGGTAATTATCTCAGACTGAATAAATAATTAATGTAATATTAATTATTTTAATAAAAAAAAAATGTTTGTTTTTGGATTTAAACCTAATTGGTTAATACAAATGTTCCCCCTTTCTTTCACCACACAGTATTCACATCACAGAAACATTGCCACGTACTACGGGGCGTTCATCAAGAAAGGACTACGAGGGACCGACGACCAATTATGGGTATGTACATGTGTACATGTATGCAAGCTGAGTTTGCACCGTAACGCTGACAGCATACATACAGCTCTGTGGTTGTTCACAACCACAAACTCTAGTTTTTTGGGGTTTTTTCTTTTTCCACTTTTCCCCATAGGTTTTGTACACGTTGTTATTCTACAAGCCACTTTGGCAATTATTTTAAATCCGATCCGTGTACAAGAATTAGTCAAGACAATTGCCCATTAAAAATACGTATGTTGTTATTTGATTTGAATTGTTTTGTACCATGTACGTGTAGTCTCTGTTGTGCCCTTCCCATATGGATGGTACATGTACGTACATGTGCATGTACATGTACTATATGTGCAGGAGAAAATAGGGGTGTGCAAAAAAGTACAGGAACCGGGAACCGAATACCCTATTGAAGTAAAACACGGATACCCGGGTACCCGTAAAAGAAACCCAACCCCCAAATTCAAATCCCGGAAGTTGTCTGAAGCTTTGCAGTGTACCGTAAACTGCAACTTTTGCGAGCATCATCTGTTATGCATTAAAATGCGCATAAACGTGAAATCTGTTTTGGTTTTCCATGCAGCCTGGTTTTCATTTTTTGAAAATTTCCCACAAATGGCATTCAAAATCTTTCTTTTACATTGTCGTCGAAGTTGTTAAATGTGTAAAATTGGGTACCGGTACCCGATCCCATAATCTGGAACTGGTTCCTGACGTTTGCAGTCTGGTACTCAGGTCCCTGGTTTCGATGCACACCCTTACATGTAGGAGATAGGAGACAGCCTTTGTAAAGTATCAACTGTTTAATGGCGCCTGCATGAAAGTTTTAGTGAACGTTTAATAACCAAATTACAAATGTAGCGTGAATTCACATCCCGTTTTGCAGTTGGTGATGGAGTTTTGCGGAGCGGGATCCGTGACAGATCTGGTCAAAGCCACGAAGGGCAACGCTCTGAAGGAAGAGTGGATCGCGTACATCTGCAGAGAAATCCTGAGGGTGAGTCTGGAAAACCCTCAGCAGGTTGACCAGGGTTTTCATTCAGGGTTGGGGGGAAAATTCAAAATGGCAGCTTTTAACAAAGTTCAAGATGCAGGGGGAGGGGGGAGGAGTTTTTTGTTTCTGTTTGTTTTGAATGGGTATCGCCTAAACATTAAGGCGAAGGACGCGAAGGTTTGGGCTACAAACTAGAAAGAATAGAGAAAGAAAGAAGTCACAGTGAAAGAAGGTATCTTGAAAGATTGAATGTACATGTAGAAAGGAAGCATGATTTTGGTAGAGAGTTCCAAAGAGAGGCAGCATGAGGAAAGAAACTAGAGGAATACATGCACTTTCCATAACTAGTCTTGGAAACTATGGCAGTGAAAGAATGTGAATTAGGTAGCGAAGCGCATGGATTGCTAGAAAGAACGGTCGGGGGATCAAGTCAAGAGAGGCCGTTGGAACGATCCCGTGGTGGTTTAAAAAAAAAAAAGCTTTAGAGAAACTTCAGATCGTTGGACGTGAAGAGGTTCCGGGAAAGATGCCAGGTCCTCAACCACCAGCTTGGAGATGCGTCGCTAGATTTTATCTAAGAGGGATCAGGTAACACGCCGGCGCACCACTCCAGATGCGGCTGCAGTATTCCATCACGTTTCAAAATCGTGGTCTTGCACACATGGAGTATGGCCAATGCAGGGAGGAACTGTGAGCACAATCACATTATCATGTGGTTTTTTTTTATATTTTCTGTGCATTGTGGTGACATACATGTACATGTACATGTACAATGTAGGTAACTCACTACTCATTTTGAGCACGGCACTAATTTTCAAAGTGGCCAAAAGTTTTCCAATTTTTTTTTCGGTGTCAGGGAAAGCATTCTCAGTTCTTCCACAAGTGTGGAAGAAGTGCAGGTGCCTGG
Organism: Patiria miniata; assembly: GCF_015706575.1. NCBI lineage: Eukaryota > Metazoa > Echinodermata > Asteroidea > Valvatida > Asterinidae > Patiria > Patiria miniata. The sequence continues at coordinate 8,030,673 of NW_024037071.1, forward strand.
TGAGACTGCCGGTTGTCGATACTGCCTGCGAATGGGACACAAACATTCAAAGAGAAAAAATAGACAGGCTGTTAACAGAGTACATACATCACCACTTGCTGCTGGCTGAACAGTGAACATTAAACTGTATTGCCCCCTATCAGATTTCAAGTTTATTTGGTTTTCTAGTATACCCAGATAGAATAAATATACACAGAGTATGTTTTTTTCCCTACAAACCCCTCTGTGTTTATAAACATTGGAACCAGAAAGGGGCTACAAATGTTGTCAGTGTGACACATGTTCATTCTCTATGATTTGATGTAAATTGCTGTAGAAAAAAAATGTTCATTTTCTGTACTGATCACCTATAAGGCCCCCCCAAAAAAGTCTCCGGTTTCTGGTATGCGCGCGTGTCGCCGTAGCCATGCACGTTGGCAAAATGAAATTTTTTTTTTTTCCAATGAAAGATGATGTCTCAAAACCGCCAAACTCACTGGTTTGACTGGAATCCTGCTGCTGCACAATTTTAACGTGTTTTTAGATTGGGTTATGGTCGAGAATAAGCTTTATGTGGCCTCTCTGGACTCCCATATATTTGCACTAAGTTTAGTCGGGCACCATTTGCAGTCATCAGCCGACATTTGAAACAAAAAAAATCAGGTAAAAAAAAAAAAAGCTGCATCGCCCCACCACTTTTTGGACAAGCTCCATACCAGAAACCGGAGACTTTTTTTGTTTGCCTAAGAGAATGCATGAACTGGTTCCCACTTTGTAGGTTGAGTTTATTGTACACACAAGTTATTGTTTGGTCCTGGGTGATTCATTGACTTCCCTGCTTTTCACACTCTGTGTGGTTTTTTACACACAGATCAAACAATTCCCTTTTCAATTGGCCCTCCCGAAGTGGCTGTATCAAAAGCAGAGATTGACACACTACCCAGGACATTGTCCATTAACAAAACATGGGGTTTTGTGAACTCAACCATTTACTTGGAAATCTGTTGGTGAAGGTGTGAATTTCCGACAAATTATATATGAAGATTAATACAATAATCAGGATATTGTCCGTTAACAAATAATTGGGTTATGTGAACTCAACCATTTTACTTGGAAATCTCTACCGGTAGATGAATAAATATCTTTAAAATATTGAACAATTTGAACTTTGGGTCAAATATTTTTCTATCAGAATTATCAGAAAGGGGTTTTTGTGGGGGCAGTTGGATTTTGAAATCCTTCCGGTAATCATTTGAATTTGTGATATGCTCACACATGTTTTAGAATGTACAGACTATACCATATGCATGCACTTAGTTGTTCATGTACATGTACAGTAGGATACATGTACATACATTGTACAATTTACAAATGCATATTGACCACTGTGGGGAGATTGTAGAGGTCATTGACACCAGTTTGCCTGAATAATCATACCTCACGATCCTGCGGGCAAACTGAAAGTACAATTTCTTACAATGAGGTTATGTGTGTACACGTAAATGTTGTGAACATAGCAGTACATGTATTGATTACATTGTGCATACGCACATGTATAATGTCAATGGCCACATAATGTATACAAGTTCTGTACCTTTCAGCAACGTGCACGTACATTTGTACAATTACGTGTAATGCACGTATGGCAAAAGCCATCAACCTTCGTCAAACTTGGAAAGGAACTAGAAAGGAAAATCTGATGACTTGTGGGAGTCTATACACTGTATGCCTATGCTAATAATGCCAGAGCTTATACGTGTACGGTACAACACACTCAGTGTAAAAATATTATCGTTTGTTGATCTTGCAATCAAAATAGCTGGGCCCTAGAGTTGAAAAGGTCAGCATAAATACATGTAGCCTTATCTCTACAGGCAAAGACTGGGAAGAATTTGCACTGTCAGACTAGTAGTACATGTATGGTGAATTGTGTGACTGACCCAATAGGTGTTTTGATTGTTCAACTTGGCGAGCCCATGACTGGTCAAATTCTGCATGTCTATATTGTTATGGTCTTGTTAACAGGATTGAAATAACAAGAGGTCAAACAAACACGTACCGTGTATAATTTGTAATTTTACAAGTAAAAGCACGTCAATACTTGTACATGTACACATATGTAAACAGACCTCACAATATACATCCATGTAGTACAATATGTGCCCCAAAATGAGACAGACCTGGCACAGGCCCTAATGGACAAAAATGAAAACAAACTGAATGGAGGTGATTTTTTTTCGATTTTCAAATTTTAATATTTGTAACCTTTGATATAAATAGTATAAAAATCGTTGAATTAAAGTGTTCTTCAGGGGAAACAAAATTGGCATCTTTCATTTTCAAGGCCACAAAACTCAAACTTTAACGGCCTTTTTCTCAGTATGTTACTTTTTTTTAAAATGCCAATAAATGCGAAGTTAAACAGCCACAACTTGTCCACGGAATGTCCGAATGGAGTGCATCAAACAGTATTATAAGGAATCATTTCAATCTCTGCCCAGTTCTGTCTCATTTTTTGCCAGATCGCCTCACATTTATGACGTACGGCATGCTTTCACGCTGCGAATTTGCAAACGTTGAACACATTTCATCTCTGGGGAACTTCGCAGCGAATGTTTTATGACATATTCGCTTCACATAAATTTGCATTCGCGTGGACTACATGTACATGTGTCTGAGCCAGCATTTACATACATTTTGTGTACATACCGGTACATGTACATGTACATGTCTGCCCTGGATTGTTACATGTACAATCATGTTTAATGGTGCTCATGCATACAGACAATTATTTAATCATCTAAAGTTGATGGAAAATGACAGGAGGCTATGTACATGTGTATGTACAGTATACAATATCTGTGTTGCATCTTCTTTGAAATTTATTTACAACTTTTGTTTTGGCCTTGGCTATTAAAATGATTAAATATGGCCCACTTTATTTATTTCAGAGTTGAAGTACGGTAAGAGCATTAAACAGACACTTTATAATCATCATTGCTTAAAATAGTTTTAATGTACACAATGTGTAAGGAGTAAGCTGATGTCAAAAATTGGAAGTTACATGTAAATCATTAAACATCATGATACACCTCAGTTAAAGGTACTGCTAATATACAACATTTGCAAGCATCAAAAAACAAAACTACCAAATTATTATAAAATATACATTACTTGACTGTTTGTATGTAAATAATATTCTCAATCATCCTGTGAATTCATGGCACCTGGTGTGCTCTCATTTTCAAGAAAGTGGAATTTTTGTATCAATTTCCAACGATGGTCAGCCGACCATTGTTGGAAAAAACTGACTTTTTTTCAAACACTCGACTGCCCCCTATTTACCAAATCGAACTTTAAACAGGTCAGTGTACCAATATTTGCTATATAATAGTTTTAAACTAACCCCCAAGTCCATCCATTTCTGAACATTTACAGCAAAAGCAAATTACCTTTAAATCATTAAAATCCATGATACAGCTGAAGTTAAAAAAAACCTTCATAAGAATTTAAATACTGGTACATGTACTTCCCTTATTTTTAACCTGCAGGCCCTTAAAATATCTTTATTTGAGCTGGAAATCCGGATAATCTGCATTTGTCTACAGTCTTTCTTTCTTTCTTTTACCTGTGGCCACTTTGGCTCTGGAATACTCGGCAACAGAGGCATTTGTTTCCAAGTGGTTAGGCATGTAGGTCGACCGTGTGGTAATCTACATTCCCTGCAGCTGCTGCTTCAAGGAAATGAAAAGAAGCTGGATGTGAAAAGGTTTCTTCCCCTGGAGCAAAGAAAGGGGCTGAGGCGGTGGCGGAGGACAGAGGAACAACTTTGGAGCGGCGAACCGTGAACAATGTTGGGGGTTCTCTGATTGGATTTGCCTTCCTTATGGTGTGTGAACTGATGGGAGGTTTTGGAAGGTGCATGCATGTTGAGTGCGAATATATTTGGTCTACTCAGATGTGGGGGTTTTATTGAGATGAAGCTCACATTTATATGACGGTCTTAGTTTTTGCTACATTGTAAATTACCGGTAGTCCCTGAATTTATATATAGTGGATGCACTTTGCACACATACCGGTATTAGTATGCATTGTGTATACATACATATGTAAATTTGCAATACAAGAATTTTTTGTACTGATAGTAATCCTTTTGGTAATCCCGTTAATGGTTTCATTTGCCTATTTGTTGTTCTATGCAAGTCATTTTGTTCTGTGCGTATGTACGTACAAATGTAGGGGTATGTGTACTTCTTCAATTCAGTAGGGTACCACCTGAGACAAAAACTCGAAGGGGTTTCGGATTATAGAAACCATAATGTGACATTACAATGTACGGGCCCACGAAGTTGCATTGAAAATTTGTGAAGTAAGATGTACATGTACTGTACCGGTACATGTACATACGTGAACATGTACCGTATACTGCCCACATATGTACATGTGTCTTTTACCATAAAACCAGGGAGACAACAGATTATTCAGTAATTATGGTAAGAGTTGCATCTACCGGTACATGTACATGTATGTATATAGGCCAAAAAATACATGCTTACTATCTCAGATGCATGGGATTATACACACAAGTCACACTTTAATCCAAAATTAATAGCAAACTGAGTAATGGCTCTGTTTATCATAAGCGAAGAATCTTTGCATTTGTACATATCCTGCTACTAAGGATAGTGTGCTGACATGATTAACACAGAGTAGCAGAGACTATATAGCACAAATTCTGTGGATAGAGTCATTTTGCACTGTTGATCACTGCTAAAAAAAAATTAAAAAAATACCAATATGATCAAGTCTGCTACCAGTAGTAATGGGGCGTGGTCATCCCATCCAGATCTCACTGGTTAGTTCTGGATTCTCCTTATCCCTCCTCATCCGCGTCACCAGATCCTCTTGGTTTTCGGGAGGCTCCGCCTCTTGTGAGACTGCTGCGACGTTGGATGTCTGCGTATTGGTAGGGCTCCCTCTCTTGATGCAAAGATAGACCACCATCAGTGTTATCACGACATTAAGCAGAAGGCTCACGTAGATGCCAGTCACGAGATGCGGTTGCCCGGAGAAACGATTATCAGTTGCCGTGGGAGGGATTGAATCTTCGCAACGCCCTGTTGGCGCTGTTGGGCATGGCTGTCCATTGGGAAGAGCAGTCCGCGGTGACGTGGTCAAATCTTCACCTTGTGCTCTATGCGTTCTACCTTCTGTTGTGGGCATCATGCCAGACTTTTCATTTGGAGGGTTGACCACATCTACGTGAAGGATGTAATACTTCACTCGTTTGGCTACACATTTGTACACACCCGTGTCGTCACTGGTGACGTTGGACAAGTGAAGAGTTGAGGATGTTTCATTCCAAGTTATGAAGTGCTTGGTGTCATTGCTACTAATGATTCTTGGATGCCTCTCTCCGATTTTGAAAACTGACAACCACTTGAACGTCTCGTTAAACAATTTGCGCTTACTCCCGCATGAACAGTTACATGTGAACTGGACTTCACTTCTCTCTATTGCATTGAACTCTTCAACCGTAGGCTGTCTGCCCTCCGCTGGGGCTCTGGTCAGGAAGAACAGCAAAGCTGTGACAGTTAGGAAAACAGTGTATTGCATTGTTTTTGTATGACCCCAAAAATCATTCGATCTTGAAAAATGCTGAAGTTGCCGTTGTGAATCAGTTTTGTTGTGAATCAAACAAGGACCTGCATGTACATGTACATGTACGCATTCAACAAATTAAACACTGTGCCAGAGTGAATGATAACATGTATGATGACAGTGGTGATCGGCTTACATGCAGTGTTATAGGACTACTGGCTCGTTTATCATTGTCAAAATGTGTATTTGTGTGCGTGTACATGTACATATTTCTCACAAGGACATGACATGTACCGGTACGTGTGCAAATTTCTGTTTTCGGTTTCTGTTCGGTACGAGTACAGTTTAGTTTTTAAGTTCTTACACTAAAACAATCACAAAAGTGAAAGAAAGTGAGAGTATGGGAAAGAATGGGAACGTTATGGAAAATACTATTTTCTTGTTGTTTTGGTCATTACACCATCGTGACAACCCATCACATGCTGAAGTTGCGCAATTCTAGAAAAAAACTTCAGGATTCTCAACAAAATGTCCAACATGTGAAAGTTCAATAGCTGATATGGTAAGGAGTGACAATATGCACTATAAAAAAGAAAGCATGTCAAATCAGGCCAACACCACTTCATTACTGCAAGTTAATATTTGCACGTACAAAAGTTGTAAAAAGGAGCATCTGGATCCAAGACGACCAAGTCTCTCTTTCCATACATTCTCTCCATAAGTCTTGCCACCAGACTACTAGATTGTCGGTCTTAAAAATAAAAATGTGCAAATCTCGTTTTGCCTTCAATTTTTACTCTCTGATGAAAAAAAGGTTGAATAAAATAATGTTCAAACTTTTCATTACGACTTCAAAAGTATTATCAATTACAATTATTAATAATTGTTCGCATGTTTGTTTTTTTTTCGCTTGCAGGGACTAAGTCATCTCCATGCCAACCATGTCATCCACAGAGACATCAAGGGGCAGAATGTGTTGCTGACAGAGGATGCAGAGGTCAAACTAGGTCAGCCTCTTTCACTTGAAATGAAGTTATATATTTCAAGTGTATAATCTACTGTTGTCATTTTTAGTGCTTGGGATGGGTTATCGCCCCAGCGTGTGCAAGTTAGCCCATGGTCTCCGAACTTTCTATCACAAATTTCTATTCCGTTTCAAATGATAAGTGAAAAAATGGGGCAATCTACAATTCAAATTACACTGTATAAACATAATCACAACTTAACAGTGAAGGGAGAGTCTTTTGTCGCACTTTATTTGAATGTGGGAGCAGACATCAAGGGGGCAGAATGTTTTGCTGAAAGAGGAGGCAGAGGTCAAACTAGGTCAGCCTCTTTCACTTGAAATCAACTTATATTTCAAGTGTACAATCTGCACAAAATTGACTAGAGTTATGCATATTCAGACTTTTCTGATTATTTTTTTTGTGGTAAATTACAAAATGTGACACAACTTTTACATTTAAATTTATGGATTTGACACCAAAATGAAAGTTGAGAAAGCTGTAACAGTTTCACAGCTTTGCGGAAATGGGGAACTTAAACCTAACACATACATTTGCAATGCAACAGCATGTGGGCAACTCATGAACGATATATAACAGTACATACATGTCAAATCTAAACTATCATACCTTAAGTTAATGATGGGTATTGTGATACGTATCATGACCTTAGTATAAAGTTTGTAACATATCAGTAAGTTAACCTTACACCCTATACACAGAGTCTAAATGAATTTGTCCATACTTGTCTTCCTCCAGTTGACTTCGGCGTGAGCGCCCAACTGGACAAGACTATTGGTCGCCGCAACACCTTCATCGGTACCCCGTACTGGATGGCGCCTGAGGTCATCGCCTGCGACGAGAACCCCGACGCGACGTACGATAATCGCAGTGACCTGTGGTCCCTGGGGATCACCGCGCTGGAGATGGCTGAGGGACAGCCTCGTAAGTTCAGAGTCGGCATGATGTACATTATAATTAAGCATATCCAAAACAAAACAACATTGAGAAGGTCCCTAGATAGCTGATTATACAAATCATTTGGGTCCATTGTATTGCTTCTCTTAGCATAAGCGCAGAATTTCTACTAATTATCAGAAAGTTCTGTGTTAACAGAAAGTGCATTGCAGGGGCTAGCAAGGAATTTCGGCATGTGTAAATGCATATATTATCATCTTCAAGCAAACCTGAATTCTCGATCCTAATTGGTCAATGCATGGCAACAACAGTGTGGTGTTATTGGTCTGTATCGCACTAAGATTTGTAATGACTCGCGTCAATGACTCAACTGGAGTCCAACTTGAGTCACAATTTTTGGTGACTCGACTCGACACGAGTTCCTATGGGTAAATGACTCACCTCGACTGGAGTCACTGCGAGCAAGTGACTCGACGGAGTCACTGCGAGCAAGTGACTCGACTTGACTCGAGTCCCTCATCAAAAAACTCGACTCGACTCAAGTGAAGGCTAATAAGACTCAAGTCCCAAAAAATAAAAGCAAAACTTTGCAAAAAAAAGTTGCAATGACTGACAGTGCAACTTTATGTTCACGGCACTTTGCGAATATAGTACAGTACAGCAGCCGCTAGTCATGTTCAAACGTACAACGTGTCACAGACATGTTCCTCATTGTTCTTCTTCAACTTTCCCCATAAATGTCATCGACCTTCACTTCCTTGTCGTGATATGAATTAAAAACTTTCAATTTCAAATCTTCTTTGTCAAATCAAGGTTATTAAAATAAATGATGCTGCAGTGTATAATAGACACGCATCATAGTTTTACTTTCATGAATTTCATTGTGTGGTTACGGAAACCTTGTATTCACAACCATTCAGTGTGGGCTTGATTTCCAAAGTTCATCTTATTTTGTTTGAGGAACGACTTTTACATTGTGTTTTTTTCTTTTCCGCGTCTGTTTTTGCAGCTCTATGCGACATGCACCCCATGAGGGCGCTATTTCTCATCCCTCGGAATCCGCCGCCTAGGATGAAAAGCAAAAAATGGTGAGAGACAGGGTTGTCTGAAGAAAGCATTTAACTTGAAAATGTTAACTATTATATTGGGCTTTGCCCTTTGCCGACGCAGGCTCGGTGGTGGAGTGTGGCAAGATGTCCACACTAGTCAGCAGAAGGTCCTGGGTTCGAGTCCCAACTGAGTAAGCTTGTGATTTTTTTCTCACAAGCCATCAGACAACACTGAGTATACTGTATTTATAAATATGTCAGCAAAGGGCAAAACCCAATGTAAAAGGAACATCTCCCCATCTGATAAAAAGTTTGTAAAATGTACACAGACAAAATAATGTTTTCTGCAATAAACGGATATTCTCAACCCTAGTGTTTTCATTAAAAAATTTGAAACTACGGTATAAATTATTTTGGAAAATACAGGTATCTTTACATAATTTCAATGTTACATTTGTGTAGAGACCAACAGAAATGCACAAATACTTTCCAAAGAAACAAATACAGTTGTAGAAAAGGTGTTCCCCCCCCCCCCCCTGTGCCGTCTATTTGTTATTTTTGGCTAACCACTGCATTGATGGATGTCCAGCAGAAATATGCTCGTGTCTGAAACATGCACATGTTGACCTTAACAGTTATTCTGAAACGTTGTTTTGAACTGTCTGAGTGATCTCTTTCTTCCCTCCCTTAAACGCAGGAGTAAGAAATTCTCCAACTTTGTGGAGAAGTGTCTGGTAAAGAACTACCACGATCGGCCCAACACCACACAGCTGCTGAAGCACCCTTACATCAAAGACCTGCCCAATGAGAGGCAGGTTCGAATTCAACTCAAGGACCACATCGACCGCACCAAGAAGAAGAGAGGTGAGAATCCAGTTTTTTGCCTCTTTTTTGTTAATTTTTTTTGGGGGGGGGGATTTTTTTTTTGGAAAAAAAAAAGAAGAGGCCTCGTCATTCATAAAACCCTATAGTGTCCGTGTTGTAATTAAGCCTATCACATTAATAATAATAACTGGATTTATAGATCGCAAAATTGCCAAAGGATACAAAGTTGTCCGTGTTGTAATTAAGCCTATCACATTAATAATAATAACTGGATTTATAGATCGCAAAATTGCCAAAGGATACAAAGTTATTATTACCCTGGGTATTGGGCCAATGAAACATTCCAAATACCATCTCAGCTCCCTGGGGGATATACGGCTCGATGCTGCAATTTTGGCGCAGGCTTGATGCCATCATCCTCGGGCAGCACACTGATATTTCTGGCCTCGCTTGCTGCGAGCAGAGCGGGTCGCTGACAGATACTGCTGGCCTTGCTCCCTTCGTGTTTATCCGTCAGCCATTCCAAGTACCGCAAAATCTATGCATGTATATACAGGGGTGTGAAATCTCAGCTTTTTAGCTGATTTCAGCTTTTTTTGTTTTGGATTTCAGCTATTTCCCTTCACTTGCTGTGTACAAAAGTATAGGAGATTTCCAAAATTCAGCTTTTTTACACCTTTTTCAGCTGTTTTCAGCTATTTTTATCAGTGGTCACTCACACCCCTGTATATACGTCATCCGGCGCAAACTGGTTAAAATTATGATGTAAAATGAAGAAGTTCTCAAAAAGAAACACCCCCCCCAAAAAAAATAACAAAATTGTAGTGAACTTTATAGCAAAATTGAGGTTTATTTTCTCTGAGAGGTTTTGAGGAAAATTAACATTTGGCATGCAATTTTTTTTTTTTTCAAGAAAGCGTTTCTACAATTACATGTATAACCATTTCTATAAATCCCAAAATTGGGAACGAAGTGGTAATGAAATTGTAATACCTTTACATACCGGTACAAATCAAAACCTAAACTCCAAGTACATTGGCTTTTGCTCCATGAAGAGTTTTTTCCTCTAGACACAATGTTGGGCTGCCATAAGTGAAGTAGTTTTACATGCACATTATTTTGTAACACAACAAAATGTGTAGACTGCTGTTTCGACTTCACATGTGCATACCCTTCATTTTATTGTCAAGACCGTTTCAGTCGCATCTGATAATTTTTTTTCCAAAATCACGTCGCAAAATCACAGAAATGTTTGTTCTGATTCTTCATGCCTAACGTTTTGTGTCGTAACATTTTCCTGCCGCCATAGGACAGGGTATCACGGTTCCCATACACGGTAAATGCAATTCATCTCCCCTTTCTGAACAAAAATTCTTTTGAGGGGGACATTTTGTTGAAAAGTTACGTTTTGCAACCTTTTTTGCTACCAGTATTTAAAGAAGTTTATAATTTTCACATTTTGGTGTAGTTTTGTATGAAAGTTTTGCACATTTTTGGTTTGATATTGCCAAATGAGTTTCTTTTAAGATACCCCATTTTTTCTCCTAACCTCAATATTTTTGCATGTCGTCCTCCATTGGTGGAAGAATGTGAACCCATTTATTTTTATCCCCTTTTATTGTCTAATTTATAGTAACAATTTTTAAAAAATCCTATTCATGCTTGCCTTTTGGGTTCGTGGGAGGTTCTGTGAATGTGTAATGTTGGTTGTATCACAGACTGTTAATAAGGGAATAAATAATGTGCTTGGCCTGTTTTAAACAAGTTTGGAACCGGATAGGAGCCTGTACGCTAATCCGTGTCCAGACTCTAGCCGGTTTTAAACGTACTTGTTTAATACCTGCCAATTAAGCACACATTTATTCCCATTCATAAATACCTTTCGGTCAAAAAGTCAAAACAAGTAAAAAAAAATGTAAATTTCCAACGATTTTGTTCGACAGTTTTACTTCATTGCGAAACACCCCTCTATCTATGTTTATGGTATGTGCCTCGCGCGAGTACCGTACTTACTAAAAATATCCTTATGTGGAGATTGGCACACGTGTGGTGCATACTGCGTGATGTGGGCCAGAACGCAGTGATGCCGGTTGGAAAAAGTGTTTAAAACCAGTCCGTGTTTTATCAACTGTTTAAAGCCACCCACGTGACAAGCTCCCGACCAATAGGAATGGGTAAACGGTCTGAAGCCCGGTTCATACTCTGCGTTAAAGCGAACTTGAATTTGTGACGGCGTGGCAAGTATTCGCGCTGCAAATTCGTAAAAGTTGAACATATTGTAACTCGGGCGAATTTCGCAGCGAATGTTTCATGACGACAAATTCGCTTCGCATTCGTATGGAGTATGAACCGGGCTTTAGTTTCCAGGTATTTATGAAATGTGTGTTTGATACACGTTCGCCGATTCAGAAGAATATTTAAAGTCCTGTCTTGTTGAATTTTTTACAGTGTGTTGTCTGGTTTCTGTTTATTCAGTTTTCTTTCTGTACAAGCATGAATGAGTGTTTTTAACAAAAAAATGACATAAAATGTTGTGCTATATGTATTGTACATGTGGTTTCTTAACAAGGATTTCTCTTCTTCCTGCTGAGTTGAAACCGAAAATATTGTCTCCTGATCCGTGCAGATTCCCTGAGAGATTTTGGACAGAATTACAAAAAGAACTCCAAAATCTCACAAACAAATTAAAAAAATAATCTATTCAAACAACATTCAGATTTTGGGCATTGGTTGCCTTTTTATTCAGTCTGGGAAAAACAAAATGAATTTTACATGTCGTTTGTCATCTGGTAATCACCTCCCCCCCCCCCCTTCTTTGATTTAATAGAAATTGAAGACATGAGAATAACTTCAGATTTACACGATTGGTTTGTTTTCTCTCCTTGACTTTTGCCAGTGGAGGATTCAGCCACTGACTATGACTACAACAGTAACGAGAGCGAGGAAGACGGGGAGATCGAAGATGAAGGAGAACCAAGGTAACTAGCAATTGCAGTGACCTAATTAACTTACCAGCAACTTACTCAGCAAGCTAAGCTGGGACCATTCCTTTTTTAATTTTTTTTATTGGCATTCCTAAGCACACAATTGTCTGCTAATAAAAGCTGAAGGCTTGTTCATGCTCAGTGCCACTTGTGAATGCAAATTTATGCAAATTTGTGACATGATGGCAAGTTAAGCGTCTGCAAATTTGCAGGCGTTGAACACGTTTCAACTCCGGCAAATTTCGCAGTGAATATTCCGTGACATCAAATTTGGCTTCACAAATTTGCATTCGTGTGAAATGTGAATATTAGGCTTTAATAAGCCCCTATCACTGAGTCTGTTGCAAAAGTTAAACATGTTTAAACTCCGGCGAATTTTGTAGTGAACTTTTCGTGAAGTCAAAGTTGCTTCACAGTCGCATTTGCATGAAGTATGAATCGGCCTTTAGCCTCTATCTCTAAGACTGTAAACAATAAGCGTAGCAAAACGCATTTTAACTTCAGAGGCAGAATATGCCTGAAATAGTGATGCAGTGGGCAATCTTCATATTCGCACAAATGTACAAATGTGTTTAGCATGCTTCACTTTCAACAGCATTCGATTCAAACTTTCCAACATTTGTGAGCATTTTTAGTACTGGTATGTGTTCTGTAAAGGATGTTGATATATGTATTCGAATGTTGGCATCATTTGCACAATTTGAACGCTTTCCTGATGTTCTATATAGAGGAACAAGGACTTCAAGGCCAGGTTGTAAGGAAGCTCACATTAACTAGTCTGTCAAATTAATTCAAAAGTTGAACAAATTATTTGACTGCTGAGGGGTTTGAAGCTGTGAGATCTGGAGCACTGCTCCGGTGCTCTACCAACTGAGCTACCGGAATCTACCAGTAGCCCTATGTTGGCGGTTCCCCATGTACATACATGTATGTCAAAATAAGAAAAATATAAGGTATTGGCTTTCAGCACGTTCATGGAGAAATTGGATGGTTTAGGGTAAGTGAATCAGGCTGGAAATGAAATTCAATTTTGTAAATCCAATTCAGTTCCATGCTGCCGGGCCCGAGCGAGGCCACCCTCCGCAAGAACTTCCAGCGACTGCAGGCGGAGGAAGGGCGGAGACGGGAGTCCCCCGCTCCCCGCTACCGGCCCCCGGATAACCTACGCCCCATCCCCAACCAGGCACCCCAGCCAATCCGGCAGCCCCAACAGCCGCAGCAACAGTATCAGCCCCCTGCCAGGCAGCCCCAGCCCCAGCAACAGCCCCCGAGACAGCAGGGCAGGCCGCTCAGCGCCCAACTGCCGCCAGCCGCAGTGCAGAACAGGCAGCAGGCTAGGCTGAGCCAGGCTGTGGGTAAGTTGAATCAGCTCGTTTCAGGCACGACAAAATGGCAGCATTAACCCATTAGCAGCACCTTTACTACGTTCTTTGACATGCTATTTATGCCCTGATAAATCCATCAAACCGTAGAGTAGTGGGACAGATTTGGGTGGTACAGGGAGTAATAGGAAGGTGTGAGGTTGGCCCAGGGCCTAATACGTTTTTGGGTTTTTTTTGGTTTTTTTTTTCATTTTTCATTTTTTGCTGGGACAGATTTGGGTGGTACAGTGAGTAATACGAAGGCGTGAGGTTGACCCAGGGCCTAATACGTTTTTGGGTTTTTTTTGGTTTTTTTTTTCATTTTTCGCTGGGACACTTCTTAAATTCTAAAAAAAAACGGAGTTGTAGTTCAGTCCTTACAAATCTACTGTAAGGCAATCACAAGTCCTCCAGTGTAACGTCAAGTTGAAAAAGTTATTCAATTGAGCAAAATATATGAACAACACAATCCTTGTCTTGGTTCATCACCTGTTACTTGCCACCTGACACGTCATGTGACTTTTGATTGAGTTGGGATTTGACTTGGGACTGGCTCGTGATGGACTCGACAACAGCTGTGGCAAAAAAATTCTCCACAGTGCAGAAACCCAAAGGGCGCATTCTTTGCTCGTACTAAGACTTTGCTTGCAAAACCGTCTGGTAGATTTTCAATGATCTCGGAGGGTTTTGGTTAATCGACAAAGATCAGGAAAAAAAAAAAAAACAGAGTTAATGATTTGTTTTCATTGCTTCACAAGTTTTTGAGTCCTGTTTGCTGGTTTAGTTACTACATTTTGTGTACTTGTCCGTTCACTTTACTAAACTCTTTCTACAAATCATTATGTGTTCATTAGATTTACTATAATCAAGCCCGTAGAAGTTCATTACTGAACTAAAAAAAGCAGTTATGAGGTTTCGAAGCAAGGTTGCAGTGTGCGTATATCATCGCGTCAGCGCAACAAGGTCGTAACTCGGATTTCTCTCATCTCAAGTAATTCCAATGTTAAACTCTTGAGGCACCGTGTAAAGGTTTCATTGATGTGAAGCATGCAGAGTATTCTGCACTTTGTTGTGTAGATAAAATAAACCTTGTTGCACTGACAGGATGATGTTTAGTTTTGTTCTGAAAACTTGTGTTTTCCCCTTCCGTAGGTTTTCATAGAACTCAGGGAACAGACACGACTGGGTCCAATAAAGAAAAAAGAAAAAGAAAAAGGGAGACTTAACAGGGGGACTGTAGTTAAAAGTATTTTTGGAAATACAATTTCATTCAGAAATTATTATTATCCCTTCATACAACAATATTGATTTGGGGAAAGATCCTATTACCAAAAACAATCGGTAACCAAATAAATCATTTTAAATGTGACACTTGGCATATTTCCTCAGACCCAGGCAATGTACATTGTTATTTTCAAAATGAGATTTGTGCGTCCCGCTTGAGAAATTTGGCATACAGTAATTTTAAGTGCCAACTCTTTCTCGGGCCAGTTTGTCGTATGTACATGTACATGTACTGCAGTGTCATGATAAGCACGCCTCATTACATCAGTCCAAGATTCCCCTAGATTTCCCCCAAACCCGACCCTATTCAAAACAATTGGAAATGGGAAGGTTTCAAATGTTGGTAAAACTTTTTTTTGCAGTGATGCAATGAATTAATCTTTGCAGCGAAAGTTTGCAATGCTGTTTTAAAAAAAAAAATTCTCAAAGCAACTTTGAAGAGAGGAGGAACAAGTGTTGGCGGGGCAAGGCAATTTTATTTTTAAAGCGTGCGTTCACACCCATAGCAAAGTTAGTTAAATTTTAGGAATCTGTTGTGGCATGTTAGTTCAACGCTGCAATGAATCAGACAAAATGTGGTCCTCATTTTGTTTTTCATTTTTAGAGTTATCCATGTTCAATGTGGTCTTGTCCGCAATTGTGCATTTGATAAGCATGTTGTGCAGTATGGTGTATTTTTGAATGCTTTTCATTTTATTTTTAAATTGTCCGTTTTTGCCACATTGCTGTTTAATTTCACTTTGTTCAGGTAACTTTTCACAAAAATGTGTTGGTGATGGCTATTTAAAACTTAACTCCACACATTTTTTTCTTCAAATTTATGTTTGCAAATATCTAGTTGATGAGATATTTTTCCTTTTCACACCTTTTCCTTCAGGAATTAATTTCATATTTTCTACTCCAAATGTTGCATTCCACTCTTCCATTCCTTTTCAAACACATGCCCGACATTGTTTAAAATCTCTTCCATAGACCTCCGAAAGTTGTTGCTAGGCGGCCATTTTTTTTTTTTTTAAATTAGACTTGTACCAGTCTGTGGTTTGACCCAAAAAAAGTATCAGTGACAAGAGTCTTAGAAGATATTAGTTCTGAGAAGAACTTGTCCTGCTTATTATCAACTTGCTAAGTAGTTTTTGTTCTGTTTAGAACAGCAAGCACTCCTAATCCTAACAAATCCTACTTAAGGAGTAGCATCTCCAACTATCTTCAGTCTCCTGACGATGACTAGAGCAGGCTAGTCGAAACGTTGAGACCAAAGACAAGTTCTTTTAGAACTTACAGCAGGACTGTTCTAAACAGAACAAAAACTACTTAGCAAGTTGATAATAAGCAGGACAAGTTCTTCTCAGAACTAATACCTTCTAAGCAGTAGTTATTACCACATGGTGTTACCGCAAAACCGAAACGATACCGATACCCCACCATGCAAAGCCTCAAATCTTAGACAAGAGTCTTGTTGTTGTGCCACTTATTTTGTTGTGCATGACCCGTTTGCCTTGTCACCACACGCAGAGGAGCATACCCCGCCCCCTACGCCAAAAACTCCTGTCAGGGTCGAAGCCCCCAGGGCACAGCCGGTAATTACGCAACACATGGGTGAGTATCACGAGGACGGAGACATTTGGGGTCGAGGTTGTAATCCGTCTACCGAGGCCTGGCAGAGCTGCACCTTTTACTGCATGCTTTTTATCTTATTATTTTTTTTGGCGGCCAACTTTAAATGCATGTGATGTGGATATTTTGCATGCGTGGCATGATACGCTGTTTCTGCTTCAGTTGTCACTTTCACTGCTTGCCCATCAACCATTGTGTGTATACCTTAGGTTGAGATAGTAGGGGTAGGATAACTTTTAAAATTTGATAGAAACGTACTGTGGCTTCTTTAGTTTCTGTCCTTTTATTTTATTTTGCTTTGGTTACATAATTACTGCCAAACCTTTAAGGAAAACAGTGGCTGCATGAAAATTAAGATTTGTACACAGCATTTAGGTGGCCACAATACCGGTAGATACGGTAGGTGGAGTTGGGGATGGATCGACATGGCTGGCAATCTTTGAAGGCCACTTTTGGTGGCCACTTTTGGCGGCCGCTTTTGGTGGCCAATTCTGGTGGTTATCATCCATTAGGCCACCCATGTTTATGGACTACATGTACATTATACGTATACATGTACCGCATAGGGCCACACTGGGTGGAAATCTATGGTAACCAAGTGGCCACATTAGAGGCCAGAGTACATGTACATGTAGGTACACAGCCAAGGATGCATACATGGTTGACCACTCTGAATAAGGTACATGTACCCGGGATTGTAAAGATGAGTGCACAGTTTACGTAGGTTGAATGTCGTCCAAGCTTGTAATGTCCAGATTGGAACCAGGAAGCCACAAAGTACATGTACTTCAGATGTAATTCAGATGGTTGATAAAAAGATTAGATAAGTTTGAATGAATAAAGCAAAGTTTTGAAGGCCTACATGTACAAGCTACATGTGAACATACATGTTCATTTTGTTCCCCCCCCCCTCCCTTCCCCCCTCCCCCAAAAGGGTGTCCATTGTGAGACACTTGGGCAAATTTTGAATCAGAATTGTCCAAAATTGCATCTGAGGAAAGCATGTAACATATCTTGTGTGTAACTTCTGCCCCATCTGCAAGCATACCCGGTATCTACTAAAGGCTGTGATACCTGTTTGCATCCATCAGATTTGCAGTTTTTGCCCCTCTTACTTTTTTACTGCCAAAGTTACCGAAGCATAGCGCCCTCTGCTGTCTTTGCCGGCTGGCATTTGCAGTTGAAAATGCAGTTTACAAGTGCAGTTAGCAAGGACTTCAACGCATCTTTCCTACGTGCCGTGCATTTGAAGCAACAGCCTTTTTTGCTGTGGTGCAGTAACAGCAATGCATATTTCTTTCAATGTAGTAGTCACTATAAATTGCAATTGCACCCTGGCTATTGACGGAACACCCTATCCAAAACTACGTTCCCCACCCCCGCCCCCAAACTTATATGTAGACTAATATTGAGCACGCTTGATGCTTGTAATTACAGTTGATTTGCATAACATGCAGATGCTGCTGTAACTTCTTTGCAGTGACAACCGCGTTGAAGTTCCTGAAGTGTAGCCTAAAAATTGCTGTGATATATTTATTTCTGCCTTAACCTAAATTATGTATTGATGGCTCTACCTAAACTAAACAATCCTGCTACCCTGTGTGGAAATATTACCCCAATTGCTATATACACGTATTCATTCCTGTTCTTTCTGAAGCTACATTTGTTTGGAATTTCCTTGAAGAGTTTTTCTTCTCATGCTTTTAACTGTAAAGCTCTCATTGTAGTGTGCGATCTCAAAAATAGTCAAACAACAAAAGCACTATCATTGTTCTCCACGCTTTTACATGTACTTATTGTGGTCAGGACATCAGCTTTTTAGGTAAGCGCAACTTTTCAGCAACATTTGCAACAGCTTCTCTGCTAGCAGTTCAGTAGCTTTACAAACTGAACCTCTTGGATTGACAAGTGATTTTTGTCCCGTGACCAGCTTGTTTTCATGGTGGTTCCATAGACTTCCGTTAGAACAACAGTGACCCTCAACATCAATTCAAAGAGCATCAGTGTTAAAGTTTTAAGTGAGATTTCCGCCACGTTTCAAAGTTTGAACCCTCTGATATCCCCAAATTTATTGGTAGTGCAGTCATTATTAGCTCGTCATCTTCTCAATCACAGTCGATGAACTCATTAACTACTCACAAGGATTCAGGGGTGCGTCAACAAGATTTTTATCCTACGTGAACTGGGGCAAGAGGAAGGGATTGTCTATTTAAGAATGGAAAAAATCCCCATTCCTTGGGAACCTCCTCATTATAAAAAGTATAGGGTGGATTTCTATTTGTAATGAAAAGAAAACTGAAATCAACACAAGAGGTTGGACTGGGTCCGAACGGATGAATGAAAAACTTACCACATTCAAAAATATAAGGTTCCTCTTTTTAAGTTCTTCTAACAGCTGATGTTACCCAAAATTATGTACATTGTAATACGACATCATTTCAACCAATGGAAAGTCTGTAAATTTCAATCATTCAATTTAGGAATACTGTTTGAGTACTACATGTACATGTATGCCAGTACAACAACCTTATGAAAAACGATCTTTTTTTTTACTAATTACATGTATGATTTGTTTTTGTCCGTTTCATTAACGTTCATTTTGTGTTCACAGCTACACTGACATTCTAACACTGTGCACCCAAACTACTAATACTGTTCTCGAAATGTTTAAAAAGTTTCAAATCGTATTTAATAAAATTTCAGTAATTGCCATATCTTCTCTAGGTATGTGCACTTACATTTACCGGTACGTGCACAGTAAATGTATTTTTTTGTTACAATACCGGTATATTGTTGAATTATGGTCAATTGGTATTAAAACGACATGTTTTTTACGGACTCTTCCATTTGATGTTGGCAAATTTGATCGGTTCTCTATAATTTCAGCCTTTTGCTTTTAAAGTAGAGGCCATTTCCTGCTAAAATGAACATGTGCAAGAGTGCCATATAAATTCCATTCCTCTGTTCTTGTCCATTGCTGTATCTAAACAGTTAGCTTCTAACTAAAATTCACTTCAGATATAAATCTGGCTAAATTTCCATTTCTAGTGAAAGAAACGCATCTAGGTGTTTTTTTTTTCATCAGAATTATTTGCCAGATTTATTCCCATAATGTATGAATCTGGCTTTTTTTTTCAATTTGCAATAGAGTAAATGCACTTTTTATTCAAAATGGTTCCACAACGAAAACTTCTCTGATGTATTTATTTCCACAATTCATCTCTGGGAAAAAAAGTAAAAATGTGAACCACAGTTCTAAAAATTCAAGAATTTTTTATTTTGATTTGCTGCAGCCAACCGACCACAAGTAGCTCAGGTTAGCGAGGTGAGGGTAGACCCAGCCAGGAAGGAACAACAGCCACCCAAGCAGGTCAACAACCAAGGAAGGCCCAAGAATCCGGCGGTAAGTTCCGTCATGAGGATAAGTGGTGTGATTTTACGGGTAATTGTTGTCGGCCTCGGTGAATAATACTGAAAAATGGTATTGGGTAACCAGCATCTTCAGTCAAGATACCTGTTCTGTCAAAATCAGACTTTTCTGGGCATAAGGTAAAAAACGAGATTTTTGCATATTGTTAAAATACGTTCTTTTTCATTTTAATAGGTGGTTTAATTTTTGAAACCGGTCATTCCTGGGCAGAGTTATGCTATTTTGAAGTTCATTGAGTCGAAAAGTAGAAAACGGAGAAAATGGCCACAAACGTCACAAAACAGACATTTCTTTAACTGAAATCCCTTTACAAATCATCAAAAATACTATATTAAGAGTTCAAATTAGGGTGTCAAAAACTTTTATAGCATATTTTAGACATGTTCAGGATTACAAAGATGTAAAAATTTGAAAATCGAAAAAATCACCCCCACAGCATGTTTTGGCCATATCTTAATTTCAGCCTCTGCCCAGAAGCGTCTGCTTTTGACAGAACAGGTCACAAGTACCCGTGTACCCATGCCAGCCTTAGTGAGAATGGCTCAGTGTTATGACTGTGCTTAACATAAAATTCAGTGTTAACCCTCCTCGTGGGAAGTCAATATTCAGAGCAATAATGTCAAACTCTTTCAAACCCTGCAGGTCAGTTTCAGGTGAAGGGATATGAAGTGTTGCGTTGTGCATTGGTTCTCTCCTGTGCTGCAAGAGTTTGTCTCAGGGCCCTTCGGTTTTCCTACCTTCCAAAGAAATAAAACAGTTTCGCTTTCTGGCTGTGCTCTTCGGTCACATATGTGTCGTACGGCGGCTGCCAAAGGCGCCTTTACATGCCTGCAGCTCGACCACAATGTAGCCACGTCCTTCGCAATTCAGCTGTGAGTTACGATGATCAGTCTCCCAAATCATTAATATTATTATTCATGGTGTAAATATTTTGTTTTTGTGGCAGGACTTGGATGCCCTTGCAGCCCAGCTGAGCGCTATGGGAGGTCAAGGTGACGGAGGTAGCGATGGGGGTAGCCTGGATGATGAAGACGAGGAGGACGAGGTGCCAGAGGGTGGAGCTGACGGCACGGTGCTGGCCTCAGATGCTCCCATGCCACTGTGAGTATCAAGTCGTAACAATAACAACAATGCAAAGCACTCATCAGACACACAGAACCAGAATAAAGAAAACGGTTCAAAGGTGCCTGTTAAAGTTGGTCTTCTCTTCAACAAAGTTTAAAATTTCAAAGTTACGTTTTATTTTATTATGAATTTATTACTCTGTTGCTGTTTTGGTGTCTGCACACTTTTAAGTGTTTGTCCCTTTGTTGTTTTTTCTTTCACAGACCTGAACCAGAAGGATATGATGCAGATACTTTAGCAACATTTGTAGTCCACGAAGGTGAGGAAAAAACATATCCAATATTGATTTGTTAAAAAAATAATTATGTGCAGGGTTGATGGCAGAATTCTATGCAATAATAGTATTGTCTTTAACCCTAACGCTCTAGGGTGATTTACTAGAAACCTTCTTCATCCTTGCAAATCCCAACACCAAATAGTAAACTGTACACATAAACAGTTGGACTCTGCTTATTTGTGGTCTGCCTAACCTATGTAAAGCATGATCAGTTTACTAGTGCAGTACTCATCTTAACAGATCCCAACAAACCCAGGGGCCAATTTCATAGAGCTGCTTAAGCACAAAATTTGCTTAAGCACAAAAACGTCTTGCTTAATAAAATCAGGTTACCGGTCAAAACTCCATGCGATTGTTATGCTAAGTAAACAGCTAAATACCAGTCACAAGCAATGTACATCACATGGAGTTTTGGCCGGTAACCTAATTTTGCTAAGCAATGTTTTTTCGTGCTTAAGCGAATTTTCTGCTTAAGCAGCTCTATGAAATTGTGTTGGAGTTTGACTGGATAGGGATCCTTAGGGTTAATCTGATTGAAGTTGCTGACAGTAAATGTTTCATTGTTTTTTATTTCTTCTTCTAGATCCTAACGAGAGTAACATCAGCTCCGAGAGCTCATCAAGCTTTGTGCCGCAGCCCTCGGGACCAGGGCGGACACAGGTACCGGTACGAGACTTCTGACATTGCTGTTTGCCATGCTAATATACTAACACAAGTCTATGAGGCTCAGAACGAGGCTTTTAAAAACTTCGTGGATGTTGAAAGTTACAAAAGGAGTAGGGTTTCTATGAGAGGGGTCATGGGTAAGAGTTGTTCAAGAGGATTTAAAAAAAAAAGTATAGTTATTTTTTTTTTTAATGGAGGAATGAAAAATGTACTGTAGCTCACAAGTCAACCACTAGTTGTCCCGTCCCAAGTTCGGTAACTGCCCGTGCAAATGAGCTGTTGCAAAGGCATTTCTATGTCATTTGTCATTGGTCATCCCTTATAACACTCAGGGGTGTGAAATCTCAGCTTTAAAGCTGATTTCAGCTTCTTTGGTTTTGGATTTCAGCTTTTTTTTCAGCTTTTTCCCTCACTTGCTGTGTACAAAAGTATAAGAGATCTCAAAAATTCAGCTTTTTTACACCCTTTTCAGCTGTTTTCAGTTATTTTTATCAGCGGTCACTCACACCCCTGTGAACTGTTACAAAGGCATTTCTATGTCATTTGTCATTGGTCAACCCTTGTAAGACTGCACCTGTGACATGACTTGTGATTTGACGTACTTGTACAATTGGACTTGTGGTTGGCTTGATTCACAAATGTGCTGGCTTAGCCAAGCATTGACTACACAGCGAGGGGGACAGTGAGAATTTTGAGGTGGCATGTTTAGTTCTTGAACTGTGAGGCCACGCTTTGCTTTCCTATCAGATTGACGTGGGTCCTACCAGGCAAGGGGCTCCTCCAGTCAGCAGCCAGGCAGGGGGCAGCGGGCAAGGCAGGCCCCACTCAGGCTCCCCGGCCAACCAGAGGAAGACGGAGAGCCCTAACCAACAGAGAAGGGTAAGACCAGGGCCCACTTGCATGAAGCTGATAATTAATTGCAAAAACAATACAGCTTAGCAGATTTTTGTGCTAAGCAAAAACCAGCTGAGAATTGGTCCCAAGCAGTAACAAGATTCTGCTGGTAACTCAGAGAATTTAACATTGACCCAGAATGGAAAGGTTTTACGTCTTGTGTCATGTGTCCAAGTTGTGTTTTTTGACTGACTGGCTACGTTATATGATGGCTTTTTAGCGTCTGTGCAGTGTGAATATTATCAGTATCTTGTAGTTGCTTTGCTGCAACCACCTCTTGGCTTCCAAGCAACCTTGTTAAAGTGAAAAAATCTCATCGAATTTCGAAATTTCTTAGGAAAAAAAATTCAGGGAAACTTTGGGGAATTTTGTTCTCATGAATTGCTGGGAACCCTGGTCTTCTTGCTTACATTCTCCCTGAAGTGAACAAAAGCTATATCAGGAGAAATAAGCCATTTCGGAGTTACAAAAATGTACTACTGCACGTGCGCACATCAGATTCAACGATTTAGTGTCGGAAGATAAGCAAAGCAGATAAATGCACTCAAGTCTGTGGGGGACGTGGTAATTGAATCCACCTTTGCAATTTTGTTCTAGTAAAACAGAAGATGGAAATTTTTGTTCGCACAAAAGTTGGAGCACACGAAACAAGGTAAACCATGGTGCCGTTGAAAACAATCAACATTTTGCATCTACTTCAAAATAAGAACTTTTCTTTAATTTCGTTGGTACCCCGCTATGATTTTGCACGCGTGTGGCGAACTGTTTATCCCCTGACCCTAATCGTTGTCATGGGATGTGCGCATGCACAGTAGTACATTTTTGTAACTCCGAAATGGCTTATTGGTGTGCGTAGCGGTGCCATAAAGATTGGGCCGTCTGCAGCAACGTATGTTTGCCGTTAGCGCTCTGGACCTGACAAACTGCAATTTATTTCATGCCAATTAATTGTCTGATTGCCCAATCAGATTTCTAACGGCCAGTCACGACCAAGCAATCTGGAAGTTGGTAGCGATGTCCTACCAGACCTACTCATGCAGCAGCAGAGCCCTATCGGCGCTGGGAAGGCCCAGGCACCGCAGGACAAAGCTTCCTCAGATGAGGTGAGTTTTTGTGGACATTTCTTTGAGGAGATGAAGGCTTATATTTAGTTTAAACCAAGGATTTGCGAATAGGCCAATTTAGTGTTCCAGCGGCACAGGTGCGCATCAAGATTTGACGATTTTCCTTTCGGGATAAACGATTCACCCTATACTAGCGAAATCATAACGGGAACCGGGAAAATTAAGAATTGTCTTGTTCTAAAGTAAGCACAACATTTCAAAACAATTTGGACATTGAAGTGTTTTTAGCTGTTTTGTATGCCCCAACTTCATCTGTTTGATTGTATGAACAATTGCAGAATACAGATTTGGCTACCATGCCCCCCATAGACTCGTGTGTATTTATCGGCCATGTTTATTCCAAAGTAAAAATCGTGGAATCTTGTTGTGTACATGCGCAGTTGGAATACTGATTTGGCTTATAGCCACGAGTCATTTATCCCTTTCGTCACTGTAGCGCCCCAAACCGCCCTGCCTATTACTCACTGTAGCGCCCCAACCCGCCCCAGCACTCTATGGTTTTATTGATTCTTCAGTGATTAAACACAATGTAACACAATGTAATACAATGTAATACAATGTAGTACAGTTGCAGATGGGTTAACCTAACCCCCCTAGGCGTTTTTATAAGGCGCCTTGTCGCATCCTTTCAAGAACCTGCAAGAAGCTAATCGCACATTCTTTGTGCTTAAACTTTTAAGGGGCATAAAGCCCCATGTTAGGTAACGTGAAGTTGACTGTGCTCTACTTTACTAAATCCTGCCGAGTCCTTCAAACTTCCAGGCAGCTTTTGATAGGTGTGAGAGGGTTTGGGTTTAAGGAAACGATAACGTTTCAATAAAAGTCATTCAATCAATTTAAGCCCGGTTGATAGTCGGTCGCGCGATGTTCGCACAACTAAAAAACTGTTATTTATCTGCATTTTTAACAAATGTTACATGAAACAACAACCGCCGGTGCGAGAAATGGTGAAATTTTGTTAGGATGCTTGATCGTCACACTTCGTACCGGTATTTGAATTGTGCGCGCGTAGGGTTTGTGATGCGCGTATGCTTCCAACCGTAGCGCGTATTCTTACAACTGTCGCTTGACAAACTCTCCGAAAAGGGCTTAGCGTTCACCGACCATCAGCGTTTATCATTACGCGACCAACTATAAACCAGGCGTTACCTTTTTCCTGTCCTTGTTACCTTGGTACTTGGTAGTTTTCCATTCAAGTATCATTAAGAATGACCTCACAAGATTTTATTATTTGTGGGGTAGGTAGTTGGCTATTCATAATCAGTCTTGGAGGACGACTGCATTAAGGAGTGCACCAGAATTATACCGGTAGATGTTGTGTGCAGGAGGAACCGGAAAAAATAGACCCTTAATTTCTAGAATGACCCAAATTAGTCAGAACACCCAGTGGTTTATCACTGGAACGACTAGGTGGGCAGAGGGCACCAGGCGTAAAATGTAGCTTGCGTAACCTAAGTGTGGCATGTTCTTTCTGCATTCGTCAGTGCCCTGCCGTTCATATATTTGTGCGTGTGTGTGTATGTGTGTAGGTTGAGGGGCCCGATGACGACGTGTTCACTGAGCATGCCCAGACGGGCGTCAGTGATTCGTCGAGCTCAATTCACGCCCAGGTATGACTTCCAGATTTGCTCCGGCATTAATCCAGACAACTCCTCCCTGAAATTGCATCAAGTGTTTATTTTTTTTCCCCCGACTGCAATGATTTTGTTTTTTTGTTAACACAAAATAGAGCATGTCAATTCTTAACAGAATTTAGATGAGATATTTTCCCACCACGTTGCCATGTATTTGATTTAATAAAGATATCTGCCTGAACTATATGATTCATTTTGTTTCCAAAGCATGTTAAATATTTGTTGCGTTTAGTTCGCTAATTCAATAATTTACAGATGAGCTGTAGATATTTTTTTTTTAACAAGTATAACGTAATTTATGAAACGGTTGTTTTATTTCAGAGCTTTTTTCCCCCTGATGATTATTATTAGTTCAAAACTGCAGATTTACTTATCAGCATCAATGATTTTTTTTGGTTGACTTTTTGTTTTATTAGTTTCTTTGTCTAAGTTTTCTTTTGTTGATCTACATCTAAACGTAAATTTGTAAATTGTTCGTTTCATTGGGTATGTTCAGACAGAGGGCAGTTCTGGACCTACATGTAGATCTTTTTAAATTAATGAACTCAACGGGGGTTCGGTGGAGCTAGTGATAAATCTAAAATGTGCTCACGTTCATACAGCGATGATTACCTCCGGAGCTGGAGTTACAGTGAAGCTAAAAGGTCACCAAATAGGTTACGCAATATTGGTCAGAGAAATAATCAACGACCGGATGCATCAGCGTAGAGCTAGGTCAGCTGCGTCCACATGACAAATAACGCTTGAGCCAGGTCATAAAAGAAGCCCCACTGAGCTGAAAGTGGAGCCAGCCCCACAAATTTTGGGGGCTAGGATAGCTCCGGAGGTACGGGTAGCTCCAGAGGCAAAGTTCAGTTGCATCCAAACGACAACTATTTTGGGTGGAGCATGATGAAATTTAAAAAAATATTTTTAAAAGGCTTGTAAGAAACTTTTGTCTTGCAAATTTGATGTGGTATTTTCTTAATTCACAATGTTGAATTTTACAGTGGTGTGTGATAAGACACTGGGCTGATTCCGTTGACAGAGCTTTAGTAGCATAATGATTTGAGCTTAATTTTTTTTTCAGGCATAAGCAGTTTTAGTTTTCCTGTTTTGATGCTTGTTTTCCAGCCATGATGTTATGAAAAACTCCCCAAAAGTGTTTGCTGCATTGGCTGGTTCATAAGTTTTCTGTTGTTTTAATTTTACCTCCCAATTCCGCTGAAGTAACAGAAATATGGAATCGTGATAGTACATGGGCCCAATTTCATAGCACTGCTTAATAGTAAGCAGAAAAGTTGTGCTTACTATAGCAGAAAATTATACTGCTGCTTAAGCACTATTTCATGCTAACAGTTGCGCGCGCATGGAGATTTCTATTGTTACGTCACTGATTTAAGCAAAATTTTCTTCTGGGGTTAAGCATGCTTTTGCTGTGCTTACTGCTTAACGGTCCCTATGAAATGGATGGAGGCTCGGTAAGCACAAAGTCGGCTGCTAAGCAGTGCTATGAAATTGGGCCCTGTAGTGTCATCTTATGGATCTGCTACAGTACGTAGAAATAATGGCTCGGCATGTACGCGTCATTCACATGTTCATTAGAGGATCTCAGGGGAAGGCCACACAGCCCTATCTGTTCTGGGTTCCCAGACATTCTGGAAATCGGAGAAAACCTTGAAAATGAGTTTCCATTTTCAAGTCGGGCAAAACTCACGGAATTTGATGGGAAAAAAAAAACACCAAAAATCTGGGAAAACTCAGGGAATCTGACAGCGACCCAGAAGGGAAGGGGTTTCCCCAGTTTGGCGCATGTGCGTCTTGTGCCATGTGACCCAGTTATGGCCATTGACTGGCTGTGGTGGCTTAATATAACGCACCTCTCCAGACGATGACAATTAGCTGTGCTACATCACCTCTTGACTTCCCAGCAACTTCAAAAGTGAAAATATTTCTCCTGGAATTTTGGAAATTTCTCAGGGAAATTTCATGAAAAACTCAAAGGAATATTGTCATAAAGTGCTGGGAAGAACTCTGCTGTTGTTCCTGCTTATTGTTCCACGTTGAGTTTGAATTGACCGTTTGTTGAGACAAGAGCCAGACCAAATTTAAAATTCTGACTTTCTCTCCCCCCCCCCCTTCCCTCGCCCTCCCCCAGTATCGCCTAGCAATCAGCAATAACCCCAAGAATCCTGTCAGCAATGTCAAGTCCCCGATGCGCAAGCAGACCTCCTTCTCCGCGTTCGGCTTTGGGGCCAGCCCGACCACGCCCACCGCGCCAGGCTTCGTCCCCATGCGCCGAGGCTCCAACATCTCGGTCAACGTCAAGCCCACCACCCCGGACAGCCTCAACGACATGCCCGAGATACGCAAGTACCGCAAGAAGTTCAACTCAGAGATCCTGTGTGCATCACTGTGGGGTAAGTACCAAGAGATAAAAAACAAACAATTTAGCCGAAGTAATTTTATGGAGGGGAATGATGCTGTACGCAGTCAGGCAACTTTTCCCTTCAACTAGATTTTGTCATTTTGTTGGAAGTCAAGGGATAGCCTATCGTCCTGCAATAGACCAAGTTGCTGACCAACTTACGTCACGGAGAAATAAAAATATGCTGCAAGCACTCAGACAGCATTCCCTGTACAGTGATTAAAAGAAAATAACGCCAGCAAAAAACAAAACCCAGACTAAAAATGGATTGTTTCTTGGTTTTGCTCTCGCCAGGTGTAAATCTCTTAATAGGCACCGACAGCGGACTGATGCTGTTGGACAGGTCGGGCGAAGGGAAGGTCTATCCGCTGCTATCGCGCAAGCGATTTGAGCAGATGGACGTCCTGGAAAGCCAGAACATACTGGTCTGCATATCAGGTAAGAGATGATGGTCTTGAGTTCAGAGATATACTCACTTAACCTCGTAAGTCCTCGCAAGCCATCAAACGTCCTCACAAGTCCAAACAATTTCTCATAAGTCCTCGTAAGTCCTAAAAAATCCTGACAAGTCCTCATAAGTCTTCTAAAGGCCTTGCAAGGTCTCACAAGTGCACACAAATCTTTACAAGTCCTCATGAGCCATCACAACTCTTCTGAAGTTACAAGTCCTCACAAGCCATCACAGTCCTCAAAAGTCCTCAGAAGTCCTCAAAAGCCATTAAAAATCCTTACCAGTCGGCACAATTGTTCATAAGTCCTCACAAGTCCTGACAAGTCTCCATACATGTAAATCCTCTCAAGGCCTCTCAAGGCCACACAAGTCCTTGCAAGTCCTCACAATCAAGGAAAGTACTCGCAAGTCCTTTATTAGCCTTCACAGGTCCTCACAAATCCTCTGTAGTGATCGCAAGTCCTCACAAGTCTTCACTTCTCACAAGTCCCTACAACTCATCACTCATAATATCGATGCTTTATCATTTCAGGGAAGAAGGCTAAGCTACGTGCATATTTCTTGTCATGGCTGAAACAGAAGATCGTAAAAAACGAGGACAACAGCCACATCCAGTCAGTAAGTCAGAAAATCTTGCAAGTCATTTGTCAGCCATATTTTCGGTCTGGTATATAGACTGGACAAGTCAATACATTGAAAAATGTATGTTCGTCAAATTTTGGTCAGAAGCAATGTCATAAGTGGAATGCAAACATGTGCCTGTTGTGTTATTTTGAATTCCGATTTTCACTTTTCTGTTGTTTTATGGGATTGAAGAAGAGCTATTAGTGGTCACTACGTGTAGTTCTGCGGTTTGGATGCTGGATTCTGTGACTCACACTGTCTTCACTGGATTTGTCATCTTGGAAAAAGTAACCGAGTTAATTTTACCTGAGCAACATTTTGGTCAGTGAAAGTAGCAACTGATGGGAAAAGAAATTGAGAGAAAACTGTTCGGGCTGTTTGCACTGGGCTTAAAATGGCAAAAGTAACCACCGTCTTGGTGAGTTTTACCCCCCCCCCCAAAAAAAAGGTGTGAACATGGTTTAAAATTCTTGTATGTACCTTGATTCTACAGCAGCAGACGATGGACAAGCGTAAGATTGGTTTTGTCTCGGTGGGCGATCTGGAGGGTTGTATTCACTACAAGGTGGTCAAGTACGAGAAGATCAAATTCCTGGTGATCGCTCTGAAGGAGAGCATTGAGATCTACGCATGGGCACCCAAGCCCTACCACAAATTCATGGCTTTCAAGGTACGGCTTCATCCCCCCCATCCCTCCCCCATTTTATTGAATACTTATGATGGATTTACCAAATTATTTAAAAAGCGATTTAAAGGCAGTGTACATCATTTGTCATTGGCCAGTTTTTTTTTTCTTTTGAAGCAACAAAAATGCTCAAAATCTACAGACAGGTGCTGAACAACTAACCTGATATAGTTTGAGCCATGCGAATGCTGCGCATTCCGAGAAAACAATATTCTAGGATCTCTTTTTCAATTAACAGTTGCCGAGTCATGTTTTGAATTGTGCCCAAAATCAGCGTCTGGGACACATTCTCATTCAGCTGATTGGTGCTACGCGATGTCACGCACTGGATGACGAATAATAGCAACTGCGTGCATCGTGTCAACGCTTGTGCGCACCCGTTCACGGATTCGCCGAAATACATGTACAAACCAACTACTAACGGAAATTTTCAAAAGTGCGTCACTCAATGCATCTTTAGAAATGGCGTTGCTTTATTGTTTTCTTCAAAATGAGAGCATGCCAGAAAGAATTATTTCACAGGGAGTTTTAGTGCCATTACTATCTCAAAACCGAGTAAGCTTTTCAACGATAATTTTGTAAGTTACTATCTTTGGATCGCTGCAAATGATCTGCTCTACCTTTTGTTTAAAACCCACGTAGACAAACAAATGTGACCTGTTCCATCAAAATCAGACTTTTCTGGGCATAAGGTCGAAAATGATATTTTTACATATTGTTAACATATGTTCTTTTTCCTTTTAATAGGTGGTTTAATTTTTGAAACCGGTCATTCCTGGGCAGAGTTATGCTATTTTGAAGTTCATTGTGTCGAAAAGTAGAAAACAGAGAAAATGGCCACGAACGTCACAAAACAGTTATTTCTTTAACTGATATACCTTATCAAAATCATCAAAAATAGTATATGTAGAGTTCAAATCAGGGTTTCAAACTTTTATAATATATTTTAGACATGATCAGGATAACAAATATGCAAACATTTGAAAATCGATAAAAATCACCCCCACAGCGTTTTTTGGCCCTATCTCAATTTCAACCTCTGCCCAGAAGCGTCTGCTTTTGACAGAACAGGTCACATATATGTATTGTAATATTCGCGCATTGCATACTAGTTGAGGGCACTCTTACACAAAGTCTTGTACCCTGTCTTCTCCTGCCAGACGTTTCCCAACCTGACCCACCGGCCCCAGATCGTGGACCTGACCGTGGAGGACAACCAGAGGTTAAAGGTCATCTACGGGTCATCAGCTGGCTTCCATGCCATCGACCTGGACTCGGCCTCCGTGCAGGACATTCACATCCCGTCATTAGTAAGTGGTGGTTCCCTGTGTGTTAGCGCCCTCTGGAACTCATTTCTGGCAGTATAAAAACAAAACAGAAAATTCTGATTCTGTCATTGCTAACATGTGCAGAAATATGCATAGCTTTCTCTTTGGTTTGTGTTTTTACAAACTTATCTTTGTGCTTACTTCTTCTTTTTAGTAGGGAATTATATTCATTGAATGTGGAATCTATTACCTTTGTAATTAGTCAGAATTCAAACAATGTCAAATTAACATTAACTCTCTCCCGCACAATTCACCATCATTAAAATCTCAATTTCAATTAGAATTTTACATTTATTCTCAGATTACATTTACATCCACTGTTGGTTTTCGTTTCCCCCTCTAGGATATTGGAACTATCATCCCCCACTGTATAGTGATCTTGCCCAACAACCAAGGAAAGAACCTCTTGCTATGTTTCAACAGTAAGTCACTTTCGTTATTTGTATCAATTTTTTAGACTTTTACCGATGCTTTTCTTATCACCTCGGTTTTCACATTGCCAGTACTTACATGGACATGTATAAGAATTCGGTATCGATAACGAATTTGCACGAATTGCTTTAAATGTAAACGAAATTGTGCAGAAGACTTCACGATAAAAATAGTGCGATTTGCTCTATCAAATTGAGGGGTAGGTTACTTGGAAGACAAGCGCTACTTTCAGTTTTGCCAAAATTAAAAAAAATTAAAATAATAACAAGCAAAACGGAAAATCAATGTATTAGTATTAATACACAATTCAAAAGATGAGTTAAACCTCTTATTCCTCCTTTTGATGGAGTGGGGACATAAGTATCCATGGGAAATATGGTCGTGATTTGAATGCTTGTGTGATGTTTTTACAGATGAGGGAGTGTTTGTAGATACGAACGGTGCCGCAGTCAAGGACGTGACTCTGCAGTGGGGAGAGCTGCCTACTTCTGTGGGTAAGTCGGGGCAAATCATTGTTTGTTGAAGCACTCATTTGGGATTTGATTAGAGGTGTCTGTCACTACTGTTTTCTGATAATGTTCTAATTTTAGATGATACTACACCACATAAACTTCTCTTCCAACCTCAAAACTGTTTTTATTTCTCAACTCGTAGTTCTCAAAGTGTGTCCTGCGCGGAAAAGAGATTTTATGAAGTGCCATTACTGAACAATTTCTACAGCTCTGTTATGACAGCTCATTGCAGAAGCTGCGATCCACAACCTACACTGCATTTGTGTTCACTAACTATTTCGAGAAAATTATGACCAGATCCCATTCAATTTTTTTAAGCTTTGGAAATGGATCTGATACTCGCTTTTAAACATAAAAAACAAGTCAGTCACAAGTTTAGGGGATAAACAATGACAAAGGAATGCTTTTGTCACAGTTCAGTTGAATGATTAGCTTGTGACTTGAATTGTGTTTGATTCTGGTACCGTCAACTGCAAAGTACACTCATACAGCCCAGATTTAAAATATCCTTTATCTTAAATCTCTTCTGGAGGAAAACAACTGATGACCCTCATAAACAGCAAGACATTGAGAAGCCCTTTGTCAGCTTGAATGGTATTAATAAATACAAGCTTGATTGTCACGTTACATACCTTGCCTTTTCTCTTGTTCGTTGGCCAGCTTACATCAGTACAGGCCAGATCATGGGCTGGGGCAACAAAGCCATTGAGATACGCTCAGCAGAGACCGGCCACTTGGATGGCGTGTTCATGCACAAACGCAGTCAACAGCTGAGGTTCTTGTGTGAACGCAATGACAAGGTAGGGCTCCCTACTTCCTTACCGACCCCCTACTGCCACCCCTACCTCCATCCCTACCCCAATCCGCCCCCTCCCCCTATGATAGGAAACGATAAGGCGGGGCTTCCCACCTCTTTACCGACCCCCTACCCCTACCCCCTTTAAACCATCTTGGATTGTCCTTTCAAAAGCAAGTGTCACCTTTTATTATCACTAACGCCTCTTCATGTGCGAATATCCAATAAAGCCAGCATTTGATTCATCCTTTTTTTTCCCCGACAGGTGTTCTTTGCCTCGATTCGGCCCTCCAATTCTCAAGTGTACTTCCTGACACTGCGAGCAGGTCTCGGCAATTGGTAGTAGGAACCTCCCCTTTTTTCTCTATCAAGCCCCACCCCTCCCTTCTCCCATGTCCGACTCTAACCCCATACCAGATCCTTCAAGAGCCATCAGAGGGTTTGAAAGATTTCACAGGGTGGAGGAAGGTAAATCCCAGCCACTATGGCATTATGTGAGGGTTGATGTCTCTTGCAAGTTTCAAGTACATTTGTATGTGTACAGAGAATGTGCCATCGTTTTCCCACATAATGGTGGATTTTGTAGGATTCAGGAAGAATCCTATTTAAAAAAAATAGCCAAGGGAGTTACGGTCAGTCAGTTTTGCTGCATTCACGTGGGTCATTCTTGATACTCTAGAGACTAGGAAAATGTTGCGTGGGCACTGAACTTGTGGTCACATTGCTCAAAAAGGTTAATGTTGTTGTTAAGCATGCACAAAATGGCTGTCGGATGGCGGAAACTAATTCTTCGTGACAGAACATAGTTTTAATGAGGAAAAATGTGAATACTGTTTCAGATTTTTTGTTATTTATCGTAATAATTTAACAAGAATTCATCGGGAAAAATAAGCAACTGTACATCATGTTTACCCTTCCGCCATCTTGAAATCTCTAAAAATTAATGTGGCCTGACGTTGCGAACTTAGCAAGTTCTTCTTCAGAGGCTAAAACAGAAATGACAGAGGTACATACATTAACATGGGGGTGCACACAAACATGCAGGGCTGAAAGAAGAAACACAAAAGGAGGATTAAGTGGGAAAGGTGTAGAAAGATGCAGGGGAGGGTGGATGAGAGAACAAAGAAACAAAGGGAGATGGCAAACCACAAGGGGTCTGGTGTAAACAGGGGAGGGACCAGAAAGGGGAAGGATCAAAGGTCACAGGGAGTCTTGAAATCTCCTGATTTCACCGGTTGCAGGAGTGTACTCCCGCTCTGACTGAGAGTAAAGCCTCCCGTACCTACGGGTCATTCTCTTGCCGTCTGTGTGCTCGGACTCACTCGAACGCAGCCATGTACATGTAGTTTATCTCACAATCACAGAGGTGTGTGGTGAGCCAGTATATATGTGCCAAGAGCTGATTTATGATGCTGCTGAATGTACACACGTTTGCTGGGCAAAACGGGTCACCAGCCAAAAAGGACATGTAATGCAAACTGCTTGTGGCTGGTATTCAGCTGCAAGGTGGTTTGGTCTTGCAATTCCACGAAATTGGCTATAGACTGCGTATGTTTGCGTTAACCTGCTCCATCGAAATGAGGAATAGGGGGCAGGGTACGCCCTTATACATGTATATTGTTATAACTGTTGATCAGGCAGATGCACCATTGTCTTGTAACCCGAGGACATGTCATTCACGAAGTGCAGAAACACATTTTATGAACCAGCCCGCATTTTCACACACTCTTGGCTTTGTCATATTTGTAATATTTACAGAATAAAACAAAGATGGCTGCAGGGGGGTGAAAGAAATTGTTGCTAGGGAACCAAGTGCCAAAATGGCTGCCAAATTTATATTATTTAAACTTAATTTGATGGTTGTTTTTATTTTAATAAAATCACTCCTAAATTTCACATTAACTTACAATGAGGCTGAGGCCATACCAGTCTGACACCTAGAAGTCTGGTGCCATACATCCTAACATTTACCACTGTGTCTGTTGGGTACAAGACCAAGATGTCTGCCACAAGAAAGTAACTTAAAAAGTCCAGATGAACGTGGTTATGTTCAAGATGATAGGGTTGGTGGCGAATGTAAAACAAGAAGTTCACAAACAAGGGTGCTGCAATTTGTTTTTCATCTAATTTTATTCTGTATTTTAAGAATCAAAGCCTTTCTGTTTCATTCTTGTGGTTTTTTTTTTAATTACATTTTTTAATGTATATATTAAAATGTTTATAAACACTTCTGTTTTTAAAGAATAACAAAACGTTGTTACTCTTCCAGTTACAACAGGACATGCTATAAAATTGGAGCTGTTTTTGTTCCCTCATATGCAACAAAAGCAGAACCACACTCGTTGTGTTTAGTGTAATTTGGTATACTTCTAGACTGTTGATGTTTTATAAATATGTATAGTGTATCGTTATAGCGCAGTTTGGCGCAGTGTTTTTGTTCTTTTTTTATTGCTTTTATTTTACTGCTTTTGTCTTTCAATATATCAGGCATCTTTTGTTTCTTTTAATGATTGAACCCCAATATGGAAGTCAGTGTTATTGACAAAAGTTGGCCTTTTAGGAGCGAATCGGTTAGAAGCCGAATTTCACATACCGTTCTTGGGTTGAAAGTTCTCACAATACTGGAATCATTTCAACTGAGGAATTGCTGTCTTTTACTCGAGTAAAAAGAATGTGTCTTTGGTTTTCTGCACAGTGGAGATCTTCGGAGGTCTTGGGAAGATTCCAAGAAGTAAAAAAGTTCATAATAATGTGCAGTTTGGTAATCCTTATTTCAGTGATAATTTTTTTCCGAAGTCCAGGATGGTTGGTTAAATATTTTGCGCCGGAGGCCGTGAATACACGCAAAAAGTTTGGCGGTATTCGGAACGGATGACAGATAAACACGCAGGGAGCAAGGCCGGAAATATCTGTCAGCCACCTGCTCACAGCGAGCGAGGTCGGAAATGTGAGTGTGCTGCCTGAGGGTGATGGCTTCAACCCGCCTGGTTCAGGTCGAGTGAAAAGTAATCCTGCGCCACGTTCCGTTCTCTGTCAAACTAATCCCGGCGTGAACTGGTTAAACGCCTTTTAAATTTGTCTATTCCCGTCTCCCCCTTTCCACCAAATAACACACTGTTTGACTTTGTAACCCTTCATGTTAATCACCACCTGTCCAAAATCTTTGCTTCCACTGGAAAATTCTAGTTTCAGTTGCAAATGTTGTCCAAAAGCCTGCATCCTAACTTATTATAAAGGCAGATGCCGAAGCTTGAATCATGCTGTACAGTAATCGCTTGTAATCTTTTTTCTTATCTCTAATTTTGTCCCCGTTATAATGTCGTCGAAACTGCGTGGGGGGAAAGACCCTCCAGGCCCGATGTGTGTGTGTGTGTCCCCTAATCCCAAGCAAGGGAGGTTTTTCAAACTTTGGTCTCATCTACAGCATCGCCTTCATCACTGGTATCAGAAGCATTTAGAAGCCTTCACTGTCCAATCCAAATTGAAGTACATTTTGTATACTCTAATCTCTGGTCTCGTGTTATAACGTGATGTTCACAACGTAGAACATGAACTTACATTGAGCCGGAGTCCTCAAGAATCAGGGGCCAAAACATATCCTGAACCGAAGCTGAAGACGAACCGAGATTTAGAAACCCCCTCAGTAATTTTGAAAAACATATATGACGTCATCACCTTACAGTGCATGTATTATAGAATACATGCGATAGAGAGACATAGAGAATCCCGATTTTCCGTTGCTGTATTGTACAAAAAAAATAAACCTGTGTAATAGATATAACACTGTGTAGTCATGTCCTCAATGTAATGTATATACTATTCGCCGTGAAGAAATCCAGGGGTAATGGAGAAGAAAAAATGGCAATGAAATAAAAGAAACTTCCTGAAACTGTTGAAGTTGAATTATGTGTTTTGTGAGTTAGTTTATAAGGGTCCTTGCGTTGACGTATTACTCTCCGAATTGCGTCCTCATTTTGCGAGACGGGTATTTTTTTTCCCTGTGTACGTGATCTACATAACCCCGAGGACCGTCGCACAAACGGAGATCAACAGATCCTTTCAGTCCTCGGGAGTTGGGTCCTTCGTTGGAAAGTGGAAACGGTCTTCTCTTGTAAGTTTGTGTGCTAATAGTCTATCGGAGAGTGTTATATTACAGGGACAAAGGAAACTCGAAGCATTGTCCTCAAAGAGTATACTAAAACAAGAGTGTGTGTCCCGTTATGTGTCCCGTACCGAGAGGTACCGCACAAACTTTTATCCATAGTTACACGAAAATGTGTTTACATGCTTGGCTTGTTTCAGCTTTTTGACAAGGCCACGGTAACTTGAGTTGTTTAACCAAACAGTGAAGCCGATAGGCAGCGAGACTAGACACAGATTCGGCGAAGTTGTTTTTGTTTAAATGAAGTGCAGCGTCGTGAAATATTTGTACCCATTGTTCAAAATGACAGGGCCTGACTGAAATGAATCATTCATTCGCAATACCTGTAGAATGACTTCTTTTAATGCAATTTAATTCTGTGTTTCCAGAAAGGACGTCGACACCTCAAAGATATTTTTTTCTCTGTAAAAGAGGGTCATCTGTTCCTTACTGTATGATTTAAGAAGCCAGGTTTGATTGTTTCTGTTTTTTTTCTGTAAGACGTTTTTAGGAGACACGTTCAGGTACACAGACTTAAATCTTCTCACTTGGGAATGAATGTGTAGGCCTATAAAATAATTAGATAGCCCGGCGATTTGCGCGGATTTAGGCGAGATCCGTTTGACATTTCTTTAAATGTCAAGCAAGCAACATTGAACACCAGATCCTTGGGATTCATGTCCTATTCATGAGCCAGTGCTGTATGTTATAAAGACAGAACTTGACTCGATATTCAGTTGGTAGTTTGTTCGTTAAGTAGAATATTAAGTCAAGAAAGTGTTTTTGATTCATAGCTTGATCTGATGTGGCGGAAAAGTGAAGTCCAATTTATTGTTTAAAGGGTAATGAAGTGATTTTTTTCTTACGAACATATTTAGTTTTTGTTTTTTCTACTCTTAAATGTATGAAAATTGTATGACATCCCTTTTTTGTTAATTTGAGTGAATAGTGCACTTCTATAACCACTTTTTTTTTTAAACATGCCATGCTTTTCCGGACTACTGAGGGCGCTGTTGCTGTGATGTCATTTCAGGAAGACACTGTTCAGTCAAGGGTTTTCTCTCAAATTGTGAACCCAAAAATTTGCTTATTTCAAAATATCTGTGACAAATGTTTGCTCATAGGCTCACTGCAATGAACTGACAGTTAGTCCGAACAACGAGTCGCCAAACAAAGACAAGAACATGGGACACAAAGGTTCATTTTCAAAGATCATTGCTTTAACAAAATCACATTGACGTGCGCTTTAAACAAACTGCAAATGTGATTGGTTGCAGTTATTATAACGTGGTTGGTTTCATTAAAAAAAAGTACGGTTTCCTTGACATTGTGTTCTTTAATTTTGTCCCGTAACTGATTTTTAGTCAAAAATATATTATTATATGAGGGTTTGGAAATATTTTGAATTTCGCCCAAACCCAGTATCTTTGCAGCACATGAACGTCAGAAAATTCAATCCTTTATGTAAACTATGGTGGATGAGCTGTTTGCTGTACATTACCATGTTATGTCCTTTACACTAATCCATGGAAATCAAGCAAATCCAAGCAGGTGCATGCAGGGATTAGATGGATATCATGGGATTTATGTCACCTTAGAAAAGGAAAGACATGAATGTTTGCACTGGATCATGGATGTTGCATTTTCGATGCGGTATAGCATGACTTAATTGTCAGTTACCGTACGTAATAGTCTCGTGACGTGTTTTATGGGGAGTCCTGTATGATAGGCCCATTGTAGTATCGTCGCAGTCACAAGTGCGTGTAAGGTTCGGCAGAACTTGTCATTTTTTTCACCATAAAATACTGCTTTCTGTTTCAGATGTATTGTGTGTCTTCAAATCATAAATTACCCTGTACGCCGGTGTAGATTTCACACCAGTGATTTCGGTGTCGAAGGGAAACTTAACCAAGTCATGAATATACAATTCAACCATGGAGCTAGGTCCATGATTCAACACGCCGGGGTTATTTCTATGGATTTGTAACATCCTGTGTTAATTTTCAAGGTCTGTTGTTTTTTAAAACGGTGGGGAACACGGTTGGGAATCATGAGAATGCCGGTGGCGTGAATCCGTGCGGGGGATGGGGGATTTATTAGCTGTTGAAAAATAGGGGGGGGGGGGGTGGACAACACATGGCACTAGGGGCGCCGTTCGAGATACAAATCAACTTATTCCAACTTGTGCACTTACGTCCCTTTTAGTTTACGGCAAACTGGTGCACTGAGCTTTTGTACTGTTCTGAAGTTCTTATGTATGTGGACTATCGGAAAGTTATTACAAAAAAAATAACCTTATCATCTGCATGTCTCTGACAATGTGGGGGTGGGGGGGGGGTGGGAGGTGATCCAATGCCCCCCCCCCCTCCCGTTAAAAAAAAAGTGTGGGGACATATTCTCCCACCCCCTCCCCCCAGGATTTACGCCCTTGCCTTATCCTATCGAGATGTTTATTTTTAACAAGATGGAAGCCTCGTCTTAAAATTGAGTCAATTATGACAACTGCGTGGAGTTTCTTTCTACTTGACTCACATCCATGAGGCTTTAACACGAAGGTCACTAAGAGTTCAGTTGACCTCCCGTGTGTTTTATCCGGTTGCAAAGTTCGCCTGTCCGTCCTTTTTGTTTTGCCTAATTAAGGTCAACTGTTCAGTGAATGAATCACTGGACATTTCCGAAAATATAGGCCCTACTATTGGCAATATAGAGACTTTGTAGAAAGTGCATTAACCTCATCAGTGCGCTCGCATGTGCACCCGTACTGGAATTTGTATCCTTGTGGAGACATTTCTTCTCGTGTACTAAAGTTTTCGAGTTTGAAATTGAAGTTTCAAAATGCTCTTATTTTAACCAGAATTAATTTCCTGGGCTGAAATTCGGACTAAACTTCCCTTTTCTAAAACTCTTCCATTTGCGACGGATCAACCTACCTTGGAAATTCCTAGTTATTGAGTAAAATCCATATATCTATTTCGTGAAATTCTTGTGGAGACGTATTCATCTATAGAAATGTTCTTGTGGAGACGTATACAATCTTTTGTTCCCTATTGTGACGGTGCATGTCTCCGTAAGGTAGTAAATTCCAGCACATCTGTACTGTTTTGACGTATCGTGTTCATAAAACAACTTGATATTTTTTTACATCGTATTAGGCTATGTTTTTCGGAATTTTTGTCTCAAATCAGGCCTATTGAGAGAAAGATATAATAAGAAATGCGTCTTTCAGACCTTTCATCAAATTTCCAGGCCTTTTGTAAATTGAAAATCTCATCTGTATGTTGATATTCAAACATGTAGAGTGTTTAATAATTGAGCAACTAACGTATGCCTTTTTAACATGCATGGCTGGTCATGCATACGCAATCTAAACCAGGAAGAATACATGGTTTAATCATACCGAATCTAAATTTCATACGGAACAACGTAGAAAAGCACTTGCATTATCTCAACCTGTAGGCTAGTCTTCTCATGTCTTAAATACTGTTGCAAGTTGGGAATCGGTTTCGAAGACACGCCCCTTCGGGGAGGGGAGGGATCGTGGCAAGCTTCCCTGTAAATGTAAAACTGTAGATTATTTTGCCCGTTTTCGTTGTATTTTTGTGGGTATTTGATCTTTGTGATGAAATGTATAGATTGGAGTATCGATTTTTGTTGTGTCAACAATGATTATTTGTTAATCGCCAAGTGTGGTGCCTTGGTCGGGTAACTCGCATTGAGAAAAAGAACACTTCAGAAAAACAAGGAAACGAAACGTTGAAAAATTATGTGCAGTCCCAACACATTTCCCTGATACAGAACATGCAAATGGGTTTCGTAACAGAAAGCGCTTTTACACGAAAGATAAAATTCTTATAAATAGATTGAAAAGTGGGCACGTGAACACTCCAAACACATCGAAACGGGACAGAGTATCACAAATGCATTTCCGCCTTATTGCGGGCAGTGTTTTTGAAAGCGGGACTCCAGTTGATTGTGCATGTCCGGTGTAGCTAGAAAACTAATTCACGAATTTCCTTGTTGTTACTTTTTGTGT
Source organism: Patiria miniata (assembly GCF_015706575.1). Lineage (NCBI taxonomy): Eukaryota > Metazoa > Echinodermata > Asteroidea > Valvatida > Asterinidae > Patiria > Patiria miniata. Next base: position 8,071,851 of record NW_024037071.1, read on the forward strand.
GGGGGTGTCAGCAACTTTGTTATAAATTTTGTTTTGATTTCACAGCCAACCTCCGTTTATGAAAAGGAAAAAGCACAACAAACATTCTGTCACCACATTATAACTATGCACGTTTAATGTGAAGAAGCTGATAGAGGGAAAACGCACACATTTTATGGCGAGTGCATATTATTATTCCTATAATGGTAAAAGCATAACTAATATGTGCTGAGGTCGAAAATGTAAACGCTATAGGTACTCTTGAAAAAAGTTTTCCAAAAGTAGAAAATGTATCCATAAAAAATATAGCGATAGGTAATTTGGTGCAAACGTCTTTGGACCGGTCCCCTTCGTCAAGACTTACCAGAAGGATGCTGCTGACATCATGATGACGTCACCACTCACCAAAAGCTCAGGGCGTGTCCTGCAGGGTTTTTCCCATCGTGAACTGCAGGACCTCGTACGATTAGCACGCGGGAAAAATACAGGTTTTAGTTTAAGGCACGGTAGGCCTATAGACGTCAGCGTTGTTTAAGACGCACATACCACGATCCGTCTTCTTTAATTGCCATTATGGGCTGTCACTTCTTATTTTCCAAGAGTTCGATTTTGTTCGTGTTAATGATGTAGGCCTACATGCGGAGCGTAGGAGGAGAATGCAGAACTCAATTTAACAACAACCAACTTGACCATATTAATGCACTAATGCATGGCTCTGATGTTAGGCTTAATAACATACATGTACACTCGAGCTGTTTCGGCTGCAAATACGGCCTTGTAAATTTGCGTCAAGAGAAAAAATAGCGTTCTTTCGGAAACATGGACGAGTGCATTGTGGAATCCGGGGGGGGGGTAATGGGGGCCATCCCCCCTTTTTTCAGGAAATAAATTAAAACGTTGCGTGTCTCCCTCACAAGCCATCAGCTACTGTACACAAACTGTTTGTTTGATACTACGCTGCGCCCGATAGCCTACTATATATTTAACCCCCTTCCACTTCTTGAAACAAAAATATTCGAGCCCTCCCCCCCCCTCCAAAAAAAATCATTCTTCTGGATCCGCCATTGGCACAGGAAATTTGCTTTAGGCCTACTTGGCATATTTTTTGGCAGGCGGAGAACTACAATTTACTACGTAGCTTTTGCATTTCGTGAAAGTATCATACATAATTATATTAAGAGCTAACACTTCTTTTCTGCCGCATTTTGTAGCTACTAACGTTTCCTATTTCTGCCCTGCTATAAAATATTAAATGGACAGCCATCAGACCGGAAACGTGCAGCAAAGCTTTATGTTATGCACTAGTAGGACAAGTTCCCAGCGGTGCCATAAATGCCTTGCAACTTTCAGTGTTTACTTCCGATCCACCCGATGCAGCAGTATGTGAGGAAGTGGCCCCTGGCCCCTATACTGAGACGTGAGTTGGCCACCCTTGAAGAAGTCCACACTCTCCCCAAGAAGTCCAAGTTCATTGTCGCTGTTCTTAGAAATATCGCTGACGACGTGACTTGGGTCGTCATTACTGGCACAGGCCCAAACGAACATTGTGACTTGCCTGTCCACGATTGCGAACGAAACGTGTGCATTGGTTGCATGTGCTTTTGGCAATGCTATATACTTTTCTAAGAAGGCAGGGCAAAACTTAATGCGATTATTATTACAAACGCAACACATGCATACACAATTCCAGGGTTGGTGTGGAAGGCCTGCAAATTATTAAACGGGGCCTGAGGCGGGGGAAATCTTACTTGCCCCCGTTGCTGTTTCTTTGAAACACGGAACACTAAGTTCCAAATTTCTCGAGCTGAGCCGAGAGAAAGATCCTTTCTCAAGGGATGTTGAGAGCGACGCTCCATTTTCCACGCGCGCTGTATTCTTTGGGGAAAACAGTATTGCTGTGCTCGAACCGCGAGCAAACCTTCATATAAGTTAAAGGGAATATACATCATTTGCTTTTGCTGTAATTTTCAGAAATGGATGGAATTGGGGGGTTGGAAATATAAAGCAAATATAGATGCACTGACTTTTTGAAGGTTTTGGGTTCGAAAATGCTATAAAAACCAAGAAAAACGATCATTTTCCTGTAGTCTGGTTCCCTGACTCCATATAAGAAGAAACAGAGCAGTTTACATACATTGGGGAATTGTAAGGTCAGGGAACCAGTCTAGCTGGCTCGTACCCGTTCATAGGTTTGTAATCGATTGCAAACAAGTGCAATGGTCAATTGGGGCCGGTATTTGAAAAAAAGCCAGTTGTTTCCAACGCTGATCGGCCGATCAGCGTTGGAAATTGATACAAAAATACCACTTTTCTTGAAAATGACAGTATACCAGGTGCCATAATTTTACAGGATGCTTTAGACTGTCATTTACCAACATCCTATTAAGGTATTTCGCAAAAACTTGGTAGTTTTGTTTTTCGATGTTTGCAAATGTTGTATATTCCCTTTAAGTGGCCTCCTGGGGAGTTGTGGGGAAAAAGGTCCATCATGGGAACTTCCGTAGTGGACTGCTCTCAATTCATGAAGACCTAAATTAGCAAAGTATACCTGTCAGCTTGTTCTCAGAGTCGAGTCGTTGCATGGTTTGCCCTTCTCAAGGCTACTTCGATCATTATAGACCAAGTAACAAGCTCGAAATGATCTCGAAAGCTGCGGGCCAACGCATCGTGTTCATGCGTGGGTGATGTGATTGTGCCATGAAGGAGAACGTGCTTTCTGTACAAATATCAGGGTTTTTTTTACAATAATAGTGACCCAAATCAGTAGTGTTCTCAGTACGAACTTATGTTGTTGTTGTTTTGGTTTTTTTTTACTCTTGTGACCCCTTTTTCCACGACTGCAATAAGGCATGCATGGTTGATGTGATTGTGCCATGAAGGAATAGTGTTTTGATTGATAAATACCCATTTGCAGGGCCTATTGGGACAAGGTGATTTAGAGCCATGCAAGGCTGTTGCTGACGTTTGTTACTAACTAACCAACTGATTTTAAATTCAATCAAAACTCGTGGTCATACCAGACTAAATTTAATTTGGTCTTGTATGACCACTAGTCTTGGTTTAATTTAACAGAAATTCTTACCCAAACAATTGGGTAAAGCACCACCCAATTTTGGGGAGCTGCAGTTTTCACACTTGCTTGCATGGGTAAAATTATCCCCGGCAATTTTTCAATGTTACATTTGGTCAAAAGTGCGGTATGTACCTAGACTGGGATGTGTTATATGAAAATTGAAGTGACATCATCATGACGTCATAACGTGTCACGTGACGTCATATTAAAAGTGCCTTTTCAATGGCCTATATCTACAGAGCTATAGGTCCGTTTTGGTTTTATCTTGATATGTACCTAGGTAGGGGTGTGTTGTGATGCTACATCGAATGTGCATTTTTATTGGCACTATCACTATGCAGCTTCCTACTGATATAATTATGTCTCATCAGTCAACATGTATAACTGCATAAAAAATACAACAACAAGTTGCCGAAACAGTTATGTCCAAAAAACATAAATTTAGTTATGGCCTCTATAGTTGTAGCCGCACCGTCGGAATTTACTCCCTATTATGCATGACGCAGAAGGACGATTGTGACGTCTTTCCACATTTATTACGCACAGATTTTATGGACGTAAAGTAAAACGAAAATTCGCAAGTTATGCAACAAGTCAACGAAGACCTTGTCTATAAACAAATAAATAGAGATGGGATGAATTCAACATATGCCGTGTGGCAGGGTGTTATAAGGCAACTATTGACGATTGTCATTGACTGCATATTCGTTAACTTATGTTTTATTCAATTTAAGTGCATTGTAATGATGAACTGTCCCTTTTGTTTTCGTTTATACACGCGTAGAAGCTGTAATTAAACTGAGTCAGCACCCATCAGAAAAGAATCACGGTTTAAACAAAACTAGAATAGCTTTACAACAGGGTAAATTCCAATGCATTTTATTTCAAAGCAAGCACGGATTAAAAACACGGTTACAAAACAAAACCCTGGCATCCAGAAATCCGAATAATAAAAAATTCAATGACTCTGTCGCATTAATGTATAACATACTCATTATGATTAAATAATGTAACAGCATTCAAGCGCACTGTTAGAAAAAGGGGGCGTGGCCAAGGGCTGGGGCTTCCGGTTCATTCAATGGACCGATCCAGTAAGCCCCTCCCACTGCGCACTGGGCAAATTAACACGTGCTCCTCTCCAATGCCACGCTGCATTTCCTTCCGCGCCGCGCGCATCATACGCGCGTGCACGCATGTCGGACTTCAGTGTGCACGCACGTCGGACATAAATCCCGGCTTTGATTGGTCAGAACACCATGGGGCGGTGCTTACTGGATCGGTCCATTACCCTTATGCCATGCATAAACAATCCAGCATGATGAGAGAAAGAATGCGTATATTAAATGCATAAAAAAATCAGGATTTTAAAAGTCTGAGTAAAAATTGGGAATGTATTACATGTATTAGGAAACTATACAAAATAAGATGTGCCATTAAAATCAGCACATAAAACCCCACATTTCAGGGCTCTTTTTCGATTTTTGAGCATGTAAAAACGAGAAGCCCCAAAATGAACAAATAATTACACTTTCTTTCATCAGTGTAAACATCTCTTTAACAGTAACACTGAACCATCTCGGGGATATTTAGACTTGAGGACAAGTCGCTAGACAGTCGTGTTTTGTCTGTCGGCGCCCAGATATTTACTAGCAGGGCGCTATATATCGTGATTATCATTTGCTGGCCTCGACATCTACCTATACGCATATTGGGGCCGAGGATGCACAGAGCGTCCCCGCAAGTTAGTGCCATACCGCCCGCTGTATAGACCTTTCTTTTGTTTGTAAACATTGGCGCCATTTTATATGGGCTGCCGTAAGTACATAAATTGAAGCCGTGGTTGGCATTTTTTTTTCCAGAAAAACGTCCTCATAACGCCCTCAATACATAGTAAAAAGGCAAGTTTAGGAATTATGTTTTAGCTTTGTTGAAAATGTTGTATTTCCAAGAATCAAATAAGATTTTGGTTATCTGTAATAACTCTTCTTCATTTTTGCAGTGTTGGACCTTCCATAGTTTTGCAACCCGTGGTTGGCAAAAGTGCAGTTTGCCAACCAAGCGTAGTAAGGTCTATATACCTTGGAACGGGTATTCAGATCTGTCCACGCCGGTGTGCGCAGTGGACCAACTAAACTTACCGACTTGATTTCGAGTCTAGGGGATATTTCGTACAGGCGCCAGAAATATGAATTTTACGAGCACATAAAAAGACTTGTTTATGTTCGTCTCTGAGCTGTCTGCCTCATGTTCAGAAGAGATCAATGCATTCTGATTATTGTACATCTGAAAAATTGGCCCCTTGTGATCTATCACTGAAAGCCATCGCCAATGGGTTGATTTACGAGTCCGCGTCATGTATTTCTATCAAAGTCGACCACAGTCATGATTGACTTTCGTAAAAACAACTGTTTGGATTCATCCGCGGACCCGCGAGGTAGTATATTTTGTTTCACGGTTGCTCGGATATTATCAACCATCGGTCTAAAAACAAGCACTCCCTTACTGACCGCAGCACGCCAAATACAAGACTAGTTAATTTCCGATGGAACAACCAGTCGTAATTAATTGACATTTTGTGACGGAATCCCCACAGACAGAAGGTCGAATGTGTTTGTTTCTTCGACTCTTTTAATATCTAGGTATAATCTATTTATACACAGCGTGTTAAGTCTTCGTAAAAAAAGTACAAGCACCCTAATGCATTAATAAGTTAAAGCAAAACCAGAAAAAAATACAAAAATAGTCAATGTTTACATTCGATATATACACAGGAGTTGCGGTCCTATAAATGAGGGGCTGACGTTGCCTTAAAATGTACAGATATTTACACACAACTTAATAATGCCGAGGCAAGTTTTACATGCTTCAAACTAAAAACAATAACTTATTTTACTGAGTAAACTTAAAGTTACAATGTTTAAAATTGAACAACTGTGGAGTAGAAACAAATTATGACAAGATGAAGTCCAACTTGAAAGCGAGACCAGATACTACTTTTATGGATAACAATAAAAGCATTTTGAAGAACAAAAACACCTCACTTGTTTATAGGTATGTCTATTCTTCCAAAATGTCCTTTGAGAAAATTATGTTTAAAGTCCCTTGCATACGAGAAAACCCTTCCCTTTTTTTAGAAGTACATGTATGTCATTCTGAGAATGTCATAAAGTAAGATTACAGTTCATGGTGCATTTCCTTGCAATTTTTCACAATATGTCGGTAAGGATCATATCCAAATGGTTGACATTGTGATAAAATATTTTTCCAAAAAAAAAAATCGGTCTTCAAAACTATGACTGGCACTTAATGGAAAACCCTGTAGCCGGAAATGCTTGTTACTCGCGTAATCACACCACCTTCCTCAGTGCACAAGGACTCAGAAAGGTGGTTAGGTAACTTTCCAATCAAAAATTATACTGAAGAAAGAATATTAAATAAGTATCTTTCCACACACAAAAACACAGAGGAGGACAGTTTTTAAGTAACAGGTCACTCGTTTGTAAGATTCACTTGATTTCATAAACCTATACACACAAGTGATTTTTATTTTACTGCAATTTTCCACTTTCATGATCACATGACGTCACATGACAACCTCGTACTCGTACCCAGTTATACTTCAATTCTATTTGTCCGCAGTAGCTGCCAACTGGTCAACGCCATGGGGACGAGGTTGTCTCATCATACTGATTGATTCTGTTGCCGTGGATACTAATTTTATATTCTCAATGCTGGCATAGAGTCTGTTTTGTCACTTTTATGTGACAAACGCCTAATGTAATGGACCAGCTGAGCCGAAAATCTCGCCCAGCAAAATCGGTTTACAAAGGAAAAAGTCACCTGCGAATGTTGGTCACGCGACATCTTTGCTGCCGTGGCCTTGCTTTTTTATCGCAGACAATTTTCCGGGGTCTCTGACGGAACGGAAAATTCCTTCACCGAGAATACGTCGTGATCTGAGCGACTGATATCGTCATCATTCATCAGGATTAGTCACCAAATTTGGACAGAGCAAACAAAAACAACGATGTGTCGTGCCCTAGAAAATATGAACACAGAGCAGAGCGTGCAGACACCAAAGGGGCCCACCATAAACAAACAATTATTGTGTGAATCCGAATGACAGTGGCATCACCCTGACGACAAACTGTCATCATTAATTTTAGGAATGATGTGTTTCTGAGACAATGTTGCGCCATTAATATGGCTCCAGGCTGACAAAGTGAAGATAATTAAGGGTGATAACTGATTCTTCTACTGGCAATTTTGAGGATGCAACTTGATTACCTAAGGCTCGATATGATATAAACAGATATGCATTTTCAGGATGGTAAAGGGAAGATAGATTTGGATTTCTACATATTGCTCAAGCCTCATTTTAAAACATCTTGCGAAAATCACAGCAGTAAAGTGTTTTCTGTCTGATTACTGATTGGAAATCGAGGTTACCTAGTACCCAGCCTCACTGATTTATCGAATTTTGAAGTAGAGCCAGATGACACGCACTGTTGACGTCATACTCAAGAAGCTTGGGCAAGGCACCAGGCTCTTCGCTGCATACTTCGTGTCTAATTATGCAAAATTCCATCTTATAATAATTATGTTTCTCTGATGGTTTTCAATATGTTTAACCGAATTGTGTTGTCTGCTAAAGCATTTCCATTGAAAAGAAACAATTTTCCCTTAAGCTTCAGGCCTTACTCTTCTAAAATATAAATGAAAAATAAGTTAAAGACGGATGCGCTAAACAGGAATCGCACATTAATAAAATTGATGCAAGATTTACAGCACGGTCCGTTGGTCCCTTCAATTTATTTTGTGTAAATATATCACCCCTAAATGAAATACTGACTTTTAGTCATGGAATTTTAAAACGGCTTTAACTTGTATTATCCTTGATGCCTCACTAGTCACAAGATTCTCAAAAGTTCAGCCAAAAGCTGGGATCTCCAAGAAAAGGCTGAGCGACCATTTTGCTCTTTCACGACTTGCCCTGGCCGGCTCAGTGAAACATGTCACTTTGCTCCATATATCTCTCCAGCACAGCACTTGACAGATTGGGCTTGGTCCCGCGAGGAGCGCGTAGCTGCGGGCGCGTCGGCCGTCATCGTCCCCCGTGTTGACTGATAGACGTCTCGGTCGGAGCCGGGGGAACGGCGCATGTTGCGTCAAACATCGGAGAGAACCGAAGAGGGAGAATAATCTGGAAGAATATCAAAAAATGGAAAAGAAAAACAGATTGAGAGATTTGTTTGCTTTGCGATGTTAACTGCTGGAATGTCTCGTCTTGGATCCGATGATTTTTTTCCGGGGGGAGGGAATGTGAACCGCACAGCGGTAAAACAACAATCATAGAACGGCACGATTTGGGATATTATACTCGTGCAATATTATGCAACTCTATGCTACATTTATTTACTCTGTCTTTATTCTCTCTTTACAAGTGCACGTTCGTAATGTAGATATGAAGTACATGTATTTAATTAAAAGTTAAGATTTTTATACAGACACACACTAATATCAAAATACTTTACCATTTAGATATTAAGTCTTTGGGACTTTTAAAAATCAACTCTACGAAATCTCCAATTCCTCGTCGTAGCAATTTATACACCACACTCCTTTGAATCTGTTTTTCAGAAATGTATCAATCCCAAGTTCAGTCGTTTCTCTTTGAAACTGGACTTTAATCTTTGTCATCCATTTTGATGTCCAGTATATATAATGACGAAATTACCCCACGAAGATTTATGCCGCCATTAATATTCATCCACGGCGCGGCGAGATCACTCGCGTGTTACAGAAGTTAAGCCGTCGCGCAATTTATAGTGGATGATGCTTTAATATTAACTCTCCTGTCTTCTGTAATACGTTCTCTAAACATCTCATTTATTTCTGAGATACGGGATAAATCTCTGGCGACAATCCAAATTTATAACTTGTTTTCATTTGTTGATAAATTCTCTCCTGCAGACATTTGTACCGGTATGCATAATGTGTTTTTCATTGATTCATAGTTTCAATGTACATGTATGTATTGTACATAGGCTCATAAACACACCGATTCGTTGATGATTAAATACAAAACAGTTCAAGTTGTTGCGCCGGTTTTATAAGACCAAAACACCAGAGATATATATTCAAGTGCCCGATTTGAGTATACCCAGCACGATATGCGACAGAGGGGTACCCCCCCCCCCATCTCCCTATACCATATGCAAACCCTATAGACTATTGTTACCTATTCTGGCAACACAATGACCAATGATTTGGGATTAGACTTGTGAAATAGCTTGTGGTTGGCTCAACTCTGCCAAATATCTCACATTTACACGATAATAGATATATGGGATTGTGAAACATCGATTATTTTTTCGAATTGCACATCGATGTTCATATCTTGATATTCACTATTATCAAGTAGAACGTGAGTTTGAAATTGAACTCAAATTTGAGCTTAGTTTTGGAGAAAATTGCCCCAAATGTTCAAAGTGCTGGCAAATGGAAAGTGCAAGTTTTAAACACGATTTTTTGTTGTTGGGGCAACGCTCGTGCAACATCGATTTTCAAGTTTGTGGTCGTGTGTTAGAATGCATGTGGAGTCAATAAGCTCACTTCCTTCCTTCCATAGAGTGCAGTCCTCAAAAGATTAGTATAGTCGCACTTATACAGCTGCAGTGGTTTTTAAGGATAAAGCAGCGAAACTAAATCTCATGGGTATACCCTAACTATCACTCCCATATGGTTGCGTCGTTGCTATAGTTCAATGGAAATGGTAAGTCAAGATATCCTTTGCCTGAAGACACCCACTCATGGAAGATGATAGTTGGTTCCGAAGATCATGGGGTGCTGTGGTCCAATGGTTACGGTGTTCGACTCGTGTGCCGTGGTACATGGGTTCGAACCCTGACATGGAAAATGGTGCTTGTGCGCTTGGGCAAGGCACTTTACCACGTTTGCCTCTCTCCACCCAGGAGTATAGATGGGTACCTAAATGAAGGTACAGACCATATTGCGCGGATCTCGAGCTGCTGCAGGGTCTCATTCCTGGTGAACAGGGATACTGTGATTCGCATTTGATCACATTGTTATGAAATTTGCGCAATATAAATGTAAATCATTATGATAAAACCCCTCTTGGCGAGACCAAAATGGCGGTCTGTTTGTATAAAGGTAACTTTTGTCGTTCAATGGGCCAACAAACGTTTACGGTCGAGCCGAACTCGGACAAAGCTATACAACAAAGGGATTAATAGGTCTACGTGCGACTGGTTCTGATCGCCTGCTGGGGACTCTTTTCAAGGAGTTCCTATGGGGTCTATTTCGTTCAGTGAGTTCTGTGATCCTTGCTCTATGGTTTTACTAATCAGCAAAAACCCTGACCTTCGGAGGAAAAAAAACTTTGTTTATGCAACTCGTCAAGCATAAAGAAAGGTTACTGAATTAAATATAATATTATTGCGTTTTGGTCTATGTAGGCTGCTCAAGCAGAAGTTGCTTGTATTTCATTGTTATTTCAATTATAACTGCATCACTCTATAAATAACAAATTATATTACTGTGTAATAAGTGTATATATAGGCTGTTCAGGCAGAAGTTGTTTGGTACATCATTGCTACATCTCAACTCTCCATGCCTGAACTTTGGTTTCCCGCCAAAACGAAGAGGCGGTATTAACAGTAAATTGAGATTAACATGTAATTGAGATATTCCCCCGGTTTTCTGTAGATAGTATTCAGTGAATACACTTGTAAGGCCAATATTTCAAAATCCGGACCAAAGTCTCCGGAAAAGGATTTGAGCTATCAGCCATTTTGGTGAAACACCTGGTGTCGTTCAAATACGTTTGTCTACAAATTTAATTGATAATAATATAAGCTTTGCACACGTGGTAACTACCAGCAGAAGTTGTTTTAGGCCGAACTGTTGTATCGCCCAAGTTTTCGATACAGTTCATTATCGTCCGTGGTTTCGGTTTTCCTTTTCTTTGTTTGGATTGCACGGGGAACAAATACTTGGCACCGGTGTATGGTAGCTCTTAAAAAATGTTTGCTTGTGGGTTGGTTAATTGCAGCCTTGTTCCGGGGTATTGTTGCCGAGCCGGAACTTTTAATGTCTAAACTTCTGTCTGCGGCGGCCGAAAATATAAATGGATGTGTTTACAAACTTTTGACCTTTCCGGTAGAATATACCACGTTGAGAATTTGAATAGGCGATTGTAAACAAACAAACAGAAGAGTACGAATTCAAAAGCTGGATCATAAGGGGCCCACACGTAAGGATGGGTTTGGTATATTGTTGCATTACTTTAGTGGGCAGATAGGGGACACATTTGGGGGATTTGTGTGCCTTTGATGATACAAACATGCAAGTATATCTTAAGAAAGATTTTTGGCTATAGGGCCATCGCAGATTGAAAAAAATATTTAGGTAGAATAACCAGCAATTTTCAAAATATTCACAATGGCTGCCATTGCTTGTTATTTTACCCTATATATTTTCAAAGGACAAATCTGCGATGGCCCTACAGCCGAATATCTTTCTCATGACATACTCTGACTGTGTGCCAAATACCATGCTTGTATCATGAGGCACAATCTCATCACCTATCTGCCGCACTAGTTGGAAGAAGTTTCATAATTGATTGTTTTTTTCACAGAGGTTAATATGAACGTGGAATACATATATCCAGGTGTCCCCTACCCAGTTTTCATATCATAAACGAGACAAACGTACAAGGAAATATGACATAAAATTTATAATCTCAACCTAAACTGCTGACAAAGAAATGTGTATTTCAATTGCTATTCTGTTACCCACAGAGATGTGTGTAGTATAAAAATCGTAGCGTCATGTGAAGCACTAACTCGGCATGTGGCTTTTGAGTTGTTTTTTTGCTATAAGTGTTCCGGGTTGCGATATACAAACTGAAAAGACATTGACAAGTTGAAGGATAAAAGGCTTGTCTTCACAGTGACCGCACAATGTGAATGGAACAGAAACAAAATGGAAAACACGGGATGGGTTGCATCGGGAGGTTTGCATATTGACGTGCATATGGAGCTGAGGCGCACACAAAGAGATTGTATTTTTTAAATAGAAACGAAACAAGCGCACAGTTGAATAGTGAAGTACATGTAATTTTAATAGAAGAAATACGTGTCACACAATGGCGAGTTCAACCTTGAATATAATGGTCTCATGCAATCATTTGGAAAATAAGTTATAGGCCTACGTGTTCGTTTGGGCGCACATGTGGAAGAAGTTCGCGTTGCTTAATTTGAACCCCTACAGAAACAAACCATGCCCCAAAATATGCCTATGATTGTTTGCATCATTTCAGTTCGCTTCGCTCATATCCAACACCCGGTACCAAGCGTCTATTTTTAGTCCAAGTTTAATTTGTTTCAAACAACATGTTTGCATTCCTCCCACTTAATTGGTAGCAACTAAATGACACGCCCCTGGAATGGTCGGCATTTCAGCCGGCCTTTCAAAAGCTTTAGACAATATTCCGTGCAACTCGTTTTCGCCGTGAAAAGATATCCGGCGTATTTCAAAACAAAGTGAAAGTTTCTCTATACCAAAAGTAAAACGGAACATACGCCTACAAATTCGATTGCGAATGATGCTACACTAAAAAAAAAAAAAGAGACAAGGTACATGTCAAGCCACATAACTGTTTAATTATAATCCACACAAGCTGTGTACCGTATAAAGGTATGCAGCATTTTCAACGCGATTATCTAGTGACGCAATGACATAATCCGTTATTTGCTGAAACACGATTCATCCGATCGATGTCTTATCTTGTTTTCGTTATCGGATCAAATGATATCTTAGCTAGTCTTTACGAGATTTAATGGTGTGTTTTCGTGGGTCATTAGTCGCGTCTACGTGGACAGTATATCTTCGTGCATTGAAGTCACCGGTGTGTTGTTCTTAATTAAAATTTTTTCAGGTGTTTGCAAATGTCAGTGAAACGTTACAGCAATTAATGTGGCTTCTCCATCTCCTAAGTAATTGTTATCGATGCATGTAGTAAATTGCTGTCTTACGCTCGTATCACGGATGTCAGCGAGCCGATTGTTTCCGTCCGGGCTGTTTTTGTCACAAATATCCCCTCTGACGTTACAACGCAGTTTGATAATCTTAAAAGCAATAGTCTTTGTTCACCGTGCATGCACACTGTACACTCAACGTAATTGTAAACAAAAAATATCCACCCATGATTTGTAACCGTACTCCCTGGAAATTAATTTTCTCCCTATTTTATGCAAACTCATAATAATAAAACATCTCGAACCCTTTTACTCATAAAAAGTACACGCATCAAGCATTCATTATGCACGATGGCATATCCCCAATTTGTTTAATCACAATAACCACGCATGGAGGAAGGATATACCATGCATGCATGAAAGTTGATTCGAGTAAACGGCGCAGACAATTGTAGCCTCTCAGGCTGCCTCTACGTAGGAAACAAATTTGAATACGACACACAAATATTCCTTTATAAGTAATGAGTTAAGAATTGATTTGTGCAGGTAGGTATGTGGGTCGACCGCAAACAAAATGCCAGCAGAAATCACCAACACCTTTAAGTTTTACACACGTAGGCGGCAAGCATAATACTATGTACATTATATTGCAGACGCCCGTCATATAAATACTAAGTTATCCAATGCTATTCAAAACCTACGTATACATTTACTTTGCTAATTTAATAGCATAAATATATTCTGCCTGTCAAGGACGTATATTTATGTTCACGACAGGGGACGATGATGGGAAAGAAATTGTTTTTTTCTCGAAATATATCACTCGTTCGCTGTTATGCATGGTTTTCTATATTCACCACCTTGTGCCGTCGTGTCGTTTTAAACACATACAGGGTGAGCAAAAAAAAAGAAACCCAAAATGACAGCTCAATTTTATTAATAAAGTTCCGCATGTGGCACTATCAAAATCTAGGATATGAAAACCTTTTATTAAACTCATTTGAAAAATGGTCCTGTTATTTTGTTTTCCTTTTTTTACTCACCCTGTAAACTTGAGGAAATTCTTGTCTCGTTCATAAGCAACAACACGTCGGCTACTTTTTGAAAATGTTGATCTCAACTTCTCAAGAGTTATAAAAACCACTTCAAATGTTTAGTCTGGGGCCTACACCTCTAATCCTTCGTGGCAAATAAGATAATTCATGTTTGTAAGTCCAGTATTTTTTTTCAAAATTGCAAAATTCCAAAGAATAAAGAGTACCATCTGAGACACTGTTGGAGCAGTCCAACAACACATAACCCTCGAAGTAAAAAAAAATCACGGTAAAAAAAAATGTTGCTCTAATGCACAACACATCACGGTCAATTGCACTTTTCAGGAGCGCATATATATCGTTCCCGACAGGAGATGTACTTAAGGGAGGATAATATTTACAATTCCCAGAGACATAACGTAAACTTAAACCCCTTTCCAGTTATTGACAGCACTTTGGCAAAGGCCAAAACACTTGAACCGGTATGCTGTAGCGGTCCATTGAAACACGTGTATGAAAATGTGTGCTAAAAATGTCAAGGGATCGATTTCCCATTTGATTTCGTGTCCAGAGTAAAAAAAAAAAGGTTAATTTATACTAGATGGATGGCACATTCGACATTTATTTATTCAATTTAGATTGGATAAAATAATGTGTTGTGCACTTGGTTGGGATTCCTTTATTCCGCGTGCATATTTCTCATTCTTAAAGGGTATTATTTTAAAACGGCTGTTTCATGTTTACGACTTGCAGTGAAGAAGGTGCTTCAATTTAAAACGCAAAAAAAAATTGAAGAAATAGAACAGTCTCAATTCCGAGGATATAAAATGGGCATTTTTCTGTCAATACACTTCTAATTTGTGGTACACAAGTACGTTTGAAATGAGAAATTATGTAAATATTTTTTTATAAATGCAGGCATGGATCTATGTCATAAAAATGAAGTCTGGTGTTCCACATAATCTAATCACTACTTGTACACGTCTGCTTAACTCTCTGAACAGAAATTAATTCGCAAAGCAATTAAATATTATACACTCCCCGCGAAAAAGCTATCTACCCCCTCCAATCCCCCCCCCCCCTTCAAAAAAGTGCTTTGCGGTTCAACAAATTTAACAAACCGTTTTGTTTTTGTGAAAGAGTATACAATTACATGTATGTATTACAGGTGTTCTCATACGCGCGTTTATTAATTTTGACAGTACACAAAGAAATCACCTGTCTCGATCGCCCTGTTTCGTAATAACTTCCTATGACGTTTGAGATGTCCTTTTTGTTATCAAAGTTGGATCATAAAAGCTTCGATTGTATAACAAGTATGGTGAAATCAATGTAGCTTGTATAAACAAGAATGAGATAACCTCTGACCTTCCGTATTTTTACAATCGAACTCAATATTATTTGCAAGGACACGCATTCTCTGTCAATCAGTTCCCTCACGATTTCGATTTCAATTTGTAATAATATCCAATTCTCTGTTCAAACAAGAATCGGAGAATAAATTCAATTTTGAAAACGCTTAATGGAATCAAGCTTCGGAACGCTGAGACGAAATATGGATTCTCCCCGCCGGTTTCCATGGCAGCAGATGGACGCAAGTTCAGCTAACAAAACCGTCTTCCGGGCGTCAAATTAAGTTAGAGATCCTTAACGTGATCGGACGTGAAACATACCATCCTTTAACTCAAACATCGTGTATGTACACGCTCAACTGCTCGATAAACGCTTCCACTATCTGCTTTTGCACTTCATGAGTACTCGAATGGAATTTTGAATGAGCTTGCTGAAAGTCACTCGCTAAAACAAAACAAAAACCTGCGACGACTTGTGTGGGCGTGGCTAAAAAGGTTAACCTTTTAATATTGACTAACGTTTTTGAAGTAGCTGCTGAGAAATTTGTGCAACCTGTTTCACCATCGGCATGCGTATGTACACATCCTTGGTATAACTATATATTTTACTAACGATTGAAAATAGGGACGCCGTCTAATTTCCCAGTAATAATTTTTTTGAGATGAGGATTAAATTTCCTTTCAAATTTAGACTTAAGCTAAAAAAAACTACAAAATATCGGTGCTGTCTTACAAAAAAAGATTAAAAAGAACTTTGTTCTCAAAGATTTTGATCAATATGAGGATTGATGGTCCAGAATACAAGTGAAAATCAAATCACCAAGTCAATACACAAGTCAAGTCACAAAGTGACACAGGATGGACAATGACAAATGAATACCTGTGTCACGTCACAGATCATTTGAATAGCTTGTGACTTAACTTGCAACTGGATGACTTGTGATGGACTTGTGATAGTGACATGTGACCTTTAGTTCCGAACCAATGAATTTGGCACATGAGACCGGCGTTTATGTTCGGTTTCCGCGGCATGAAACGACGGACAATATTTCCACACCCTCCCCGGATGGGATGCCAGCCCATCGCAGGTTACTCCCCTGGTAATGTCGGTATTTTGTTAAGTGGGGTAAAGTGGCTTACCCAAGGACACAATATAATGGCTAGCGGCAAGATTCGAACCCCGACCCTCTGCTTTTATAGGCTTACCTCCATTTCTTTGTTGGTTTTTAATGTGGTGCTATGTACTAATCATCATCGGGGCTGGAGGAGAAATCATCGTTCCTGATCTCGTAAGCTGAGTGCCTGTCCGGAGTGGTATTACCGGGGCTGCCACCCCGTCCTGTTCCGGTGATGTCTTGGGATCTCGACCGCCCACGGATAAAATACTCGTAGTTATTGTTGGTGAGATTTTGTCCGAGTCCCCCATGAGTGGCCGGGTCGTGCACGCTTTTAAAGTCCTGCCAGGCCGACTCGAAGGCCTTGCCGATGAAGGCTACGATCTTCTCAGACTTTTCCCGGGAAGTGCAGATGAAGACGTGGCACATCAAGACGCTACTGTGGGTCTTACAGATGAGGGACACGGCACGAGGGTAGCGCAGGTCCGTAGCGCAGTAGGCTACCGTGGCTATGGGGATGGTTTCGTTTACAAGCCGCTCCTCATCGTCGATGCAGACGCACTGCTTGGAGATGCTCAGGCAGCAGGATTTGTTGAGTGATTTGGGAGACTTGGCCGAGCGGGGAGACTTGGGCATGGCCGGGCTAGACGGTGAGGAGGCCCGGGGTAGCGTGGTGGTCGGTGATGCCAGAGATGATAAAGATGTTGAGGGCGAGACATTCAAGAGATCCTCTGTTGATGAGGCAGGCGAGTGTGTTGCCGTCAGCTCCGGGGCGAGTTTCTTGACCGCGTTGACCGCTTCGCTCACCTGCAGCGTGGTCACCCGCACCCGACCCTGATACTTCACATGGAACTCCTTGGCGGTGAACGACGATCCTGATGTAACGGGTGACGATGATGACGAAGTAGAATCCGGATTGTCCCAAGAATTCCGAGTGCTGTTGAGATGAGGGGGCTTCATCCGCCGCCTCAACATGGACGGGGAGTTCTTCAAAGTAGACAGGAGATTCCTCTTGGTCTTAGGGTGGGTCGGGGAGCAAGACTCGTGGTCCGTAGACAGGGTTACCGTCGGTGGCCGTTGGGGCACCGGTAGAGTTGTAGTGGTGCTGCTGTGATCAGACATGGTTAATCTGATCGCGGGAGCAGCCTGTGTCGGCATCTGCTGTTGGAATGATTACTTTAACCCTCCAAGAAGTTTTTAAAAAAGCAGCAAATATTGATCGAGCAGTAAATCGACTTAAGTTGATGTCTCGACGGCGAAGAAATGAATTCACGATCACGGGCCGGCCGGCCTTATAAATATGACTTGATGATTCGGAAGTAAAGGCCCGTCGCGCCGAGTGACTCATGCGTTGTGTGGTTCCACTCTGTGCCGCAAATAGTTCCCCACTACTTCACTACAAACACACGGTGTAAAGTCCATACGGTAGATCGGTTCTCACATGCTGGTCATGTGAGCCATGCAAACAAAATTATGAATGGGGTGGAAAAACCTTGCAACCAGCGAAACTGCGCGCTGTGTGCACTGACGCCATATACGCACGGAACACGTCATCTAATTACGGCTGTTTCGTGTTGTGACTCACATACCTATTTTGAGCGCAGGCGCGGGTTTTCGTCGGGGGGTCGCAATACATGACGTGAACAGCAGTTTGATGAGCGCTGGGATATATTTAGAACTTAACTACTGAAGTTAATTTTTGATTTATAAAAACTTGAACTCTGATACATCATCATGGGGCGCGTTTTGTTGTTTCACTGACATAATCGACAACACATGTCTCGCCCATGATTGAATGAGTGGACAGGAAAACAGTAGTGCGTGACTTAGTAATTATGGAACAACTCGTTGCCATGGATTCATGCGATATTTTGATTACTAAGTGTGTGACTCTGAATAAGAACGGCCAATTTGACGTGATGTGGGCACTGATTAAATTAAAACTGTGACACACATTTTCTTGTAGCTTTTACTGTAATTAACAAGAAAACCAGGTTTTTGAATTTCATGTTTCCTTTTTGCCCGTCCGCGAACACGTTCGTTCGGTGCCACAGAAAAGGTCCAGTCTTTACTTGCACTATTTTGCTGGCCATTTAGGCCAAGTAAAAAAAATAAACCAGTTTCTCGTCCCCACCTGCTTCCTTCTTTTGAGTCCCCCTCCTTTTTTCTTTTCTTTTAATTCACACATTTGCAATATTTGGCAAATAATTGTCAATACAGGGTGGTGAAAAAATCTTCGAGCACAAATCGTGAAACAAGTCATCATGTTTAACAATATTTGCTATAACATTCTAATACCCCAAATCCATTTACTAATGAAAATTGCAGCAAGAGCAAATTGTACATTCCCTTTTACCTGTTAACGTTCCCGAAGAACCTGGTTCTTTACAAATAATTTGAAAGTTTAAAAATGAAAGTATGGTTAAAAACGCAAATTAAGTAAAATGCTAATAAAACTTATTTCTTGAGGTGGATTGACGAGACAACAAAATCACAAGGAATAGACGAGAACATCACCATCACCAGGGTCATGGAACAGCCGTTCGGTATTTTGTTCTGAAAGTGATCTGGTTACCTTATTCAAAAGGAAAATGGGCCACTTTCCACCAGCGAACAATGCCACCGGTTTTGCGCCTCACTGACCCAACAAAGACCCGACCCAAGAGAGAAAAACAAATCGCGAATTCATAGCAGTTTCGTTATGCGTTCGGCAACGCCTGAAACGGCAAGTATGATGTCATCGTTAAATGCGGCAGTGATAATATCCTTTAGCGCGTTAACTTTTAACGGTGCACGGTGGCTTTTCCAAACCGCGGTTGTGTCTCTATCGCAGGACCCAGAATCCTTTTCGAGCTTTTCAAATTTAGCCAACACCAATGGTAAGTATACCCTAAACTTTGCACCTGATATAATAATGACATGATGTTTGTGACAAGAACGGTCCTGTTGTACTATATGGGTCAGTTTAAAACAAATATCTTGGAGCCCCACCGCAAATGGAGCCGAGGTCTGCAAACATTCTAAAAATTGGGCAAGCAGTGCGTGACAGCGCCCTCTGTTGAAATGTATAGTCCAACTTGCAGTGACGTGCAACAAAACTTTGACCGTATACCGAGACTTTTTCCCCCCTCAGATGACATCATTATATTATAAACCGCAATATCGGCTCAATCCATTGACAAAATAGGATTTGAGTACCTATATTATTAATGGTTCATTTCCGCAAATGCGTGTACACTGAATAACCTTGCCCTCTATGACAAACATTGACCTTACTAATTACAAGTTCACGTTCAAGTTGGCACACTGCATCAGTCGAGAGCTCATTTCTTGTGATTACTGCAAACGAGCCTTCATTCCCTCGCACTCAACCTCGACTAAAGGTAAGGAGTATAATTATTTCAGAACTTTCGTTTATGTTATACACCACGTATGCACTCAAGGTATGGACATGATGGCTTTCACTGATGCCTGAGCAACGTAACATTTCAACACTCTAAAAAATGAAGAGTTGAATTCAACACTTACATGTGTTCGGTCAGTGCAACACTTTGAAAGTGTTAAAATCCAGCATTTTAAATATTAAATCCAACACTTAAAATGTTAATTCAACATTTTAAATGTTGATTATGTTGATTCAACACTTTCAAAGTGTTAAAGTTGAAAAATGTTGAATGAACACTTTACAACATTTAAAATGTTGAATTAACATTGCTAGTGTTGGCTTAAACATTTAAAATGTTGGATTTAACACTTTCAAAGTGTTGCACTGACCGAACACATGTAAGTGTTGAATTCAACACTCCAGTTTTTAGAGTGTAGTTGTTGATGTCACTAACATGGCGCGGCCCCTAACGCGTGGCGCTCTTGATTTTTCGTCTCAAGTGTCTTGCATGCAAGAGCAAAAGGACGTGTTACCTCAAATTTCACAGAAAGTGAAATTGTATCCGGCTCTAAGCATTCCCGTACATAAATCTTAAGTTACCTATTCTTTACAAAATTAAAAGAGAAATTCTGATTTTGGCTTGATTTTCCGATTTCATTTCGAAGTGCACAATGAACATTTTATAAAAAAAAAAAAACCTCCCCAAAATAACCAAATAATATTCTGAAAAACTTGTAGTTGGGTTTGTCAGTGGAAATATATAATACAGGTTTATCGGAATTATTTTGTCAATTTTATGAAATGATTGAATGTTAACGTGGGATTTTCCAAGATTTGTTCAAGTGCGCCACGTTTGAACACTCGGTCGATTTTGTGCCCAATTTCCAGATGCCACCGTTTTTGAATTTCGAACTCAAATTCATGGCACTGAAATTGTACACAAAGGTTCAAAAGCAAGCGTTATTAAGGTTAATGTACCAGTATTTAAACAGAATGAATTTCAAGTTTGTCAACTAAAGATGTTTGTCAACACTGCATAAGTTAAAGTCAAGGGAAAAGTCGACTAAAGTGCGCCACGTTATAGGGGACTCCACTAAACTAGACCGAAGTCTCTCTTGCGCAATATCATGTATATGAGCTGCTATTACGACAGCCCCCCCCCCCCCCCATACCGTATTACAATCACTCTCTTAAAACTGGGTGTGGTGGTTGAAAACATCTTTTCTCCAGCGCCTTTTTGTTAATTCGATGTAGGCCCCACCAACAGCTGCTTGATCATAAATCTAGATCAAATCATCCCGAATCGGGGAACAACGTATCACACAAATACACTTTTATTGCATTGTAGGTCTCGGATGTGTTATAATGATGTCATGCAGCCTGCATCAGGTGAGCTCTACCTCAAACACTGGTACCGATAATCACCGGGTTCATTATCGAGGTACACTGTACGTATAATATTCAAATTTCGTGTCATGTCATATTGTTCTGCACGACCGCCAAAATTATGTTTGCTAGAATTTCGGAAGTGAAATATCGCCCCCTGTTGCCGACACAAATGGCCATCATGTCAACAAAACGTGCTTTTTTGTTTTCGTTATTGTTCCCTTTGATCAACAGGTGTTTGTGTTCGATTCAATTCAATAAGAATAGACCACGAATGCATTATTCATTGCTGTTCAATGAAGTGTGGTATCGAGCTTCCATCGCCACGGTGAACTAATGCGTAGTTTGCAGCTGGGTGGCAAGTAACGTCGGCCTATTTTAACCGTGCATAATATAATGGGGGTCGTAGGGTCACATCCAACGCACCATTGTCAGATTTCAACACCTTTGGTACTTGGTAGGCACGAACCAAAATAAGTCTTGTTTGCAGAGCACTTCAGAATGGTCGTAAATGTTGAGCAAGCTCGGTGTGCTTTGAGATTGACCTAAAATCTTTTAGGCGGTACCGACTATCGACTGCGTGCATTTGGAAGGTTGAGTGTAATTGGTGGCGTGAGGGCCGCTCGTACAGGTGCAAGATTTGTCCGTTTACTGATCATCATCGGCCTTGAGGAGACCATAACTTGATCACAGAGGCAGTCCTTTTCCTCCATGTTATAAGACCGTAAGTTGTGAGTAAGTTTAGACCATATGCAGTGCGTTTGTTTGGACTAAAACATTTATGGGTTTTAACTTTTTATCGTTTGAGATTCATGTATTCGGACTAATTCGGAGCAAGGTCCATGGTTTGTCAAAATTGTCTCGGTCGCCATTGCACCACTGCGATGCTGTTTTTTCTCAAGTCAACTTGATCGCAAGCTCTTCTGTCAACATGTTTTATGTTTGAGGTTAACCGGATATGCCTATGAGTGACGGGATGAGTATTGTGATTATGAAGTTGTGGTTCTTGGTGTTCTGAAGTTGGTGTGGGACTTAAAATAATAAACATATGTACGCAGGGAATGAATAAAATTCTGGAAAAGCCACTTTTTGGTTTTGTATCTTTTTATGTATGGAAACATTTTTGAAGAATTTTCGAACATTTCAACAGTTTCTCGGAAAGAATGTAGTGTCCAGACGCCACTTCAAGTTTACGGACGAGATTCTTCTAAAATTGTCTAAATATTTCTTAACAAAATTGGAAATGTTTCTCAGTTGCAAATTCATGTCTTTTTAACATTTTTGCAGTGACTGACCTTCATTGGGATAATAACAATGAAAAAAAAAACATGGTGTCAGGATGCAACATTCTTTATATGACCATCGAATACGGAGAAAAACAGTAGAGAAGGGAGTCTTTTCAAAAAGAAGTTGCATCCTAAGGCCACTTTTCACTTTCATCATATAATATTGTCTCAGTGACGGTCACTCATTGCATTTTTTTTTTGAAAAGACATGAATTGGTACTGAGAATCATTTCCAATTTTGTCCAATAATATACTTTGAAAATGCACTCGACTCTCCGACTTTGTCAACCAAAGAAGTGGGTCTGGATACTACATTCATTCCTTTTTGGCTTTTTAGACAATTATTGCAAAGGTCCAACAATTCGGGACTGAAATTGTACTCGTTTTCGGTCGCCAACCTATTGTGTGCCCCGCCAGAAACCAAATCCCACCCCACCCTCCAGAAAAACCCCTCTGGAAAATGAGGATACCCGCAGAAAATGAGGTCCCTTCAGAAAATACCCCCCCCCCCCGTGTAAATCAGACCCCTGGTTTACGTCACTACTGCATGTCATTATTTTTTTTTATCAATGCACGTCATTATTTTTCCTATCAATGTACAGGACCTGCCGATAGGGCTCCAAACCAAATCTCGGCGATCTCGCATCGACACATTTTGACCAGCGTCCACAATGATCGATCAAGCCGGTCTCTGGGCAGGCACCGGCATACTGTGCGCGATGCTGGTGCTACTGATCATCTTCGCAATGTACAAACAGTACTCAGGAACACTGGCATTGCCTCCTAGAAAACCCGAGGCTAAACCCGACGGCAAAACCGACGGCAAAACCGAAGATAAGACCGAGCAGGGAAAAGACCAAGTAGCCGATGGAAACTCCGCAAAACCGCCACCACCGTACCCCAGCGTGGACGACGGCCCGGCCGCCTACACTTACGATCAGCCGGTAGACGACGGCTTGGACGGCGTGGACGTCGCGGTGGAGGTACACGGGACGGAAGCGGCCTGCGCGGGCAGGGAGCCCGAGGCGAGTGTCCCTTATGTGTACGACCAAGCCATTCAGTTGGAGACCAGCACTTAACTCGTGCCGAACACAAACAACTTGAACAAAGACTGTTGGTGTATTTTGGTACAAAGGTTAAATATTATTTCATACTTCACACAAAACCTAGAGAAAGAACTTCAGAAATTCACTCGGCCACACCTCTGCCCTAGAGAGCTGGTAACCGCTACTCCCTTTCACACAACCTTTGAAGGAAACGCAAGCATCGAAAAGCACAGTGGGTAGGTTATACTTTCCACAAACAAGGTAATTTATGCAGATTTCGTGCTTCTGGTTTTACAAAATGTATCCAAGGAGAGCTCAAATAACAGGGATCAATGGGGTCCATTGAAAATGTACAGTAGGGACGAGCGCCTTTTAAGAAACTCTAAGAATTTGTGATTCATCAAAGGAACAGATTGTGTCAGACACTTTACTAGAAGAGAAAGAGTGTAGTTGGAAGACAATGCAAAACAGCACCAAAAAATAATTTGATATACATGTATAGTTCTTACCAAATAAATATCACTTGGGTCGTCAGAAAAGTTGAATGGGGGCGTGTGGCCATCATCAGATTCTGAGACACTGGGGACGCTGTTCAATATGAACGGGGAGGACTTGGAGGGACTCGGACTGGACCACAACTGACGGGCATGTCGACGTTGGCATGATTGTGCCTCCACAGACGATAGCTGCCCGACAAAAGTAACACATTCAGGGGTGTCACCCATGCGCCCCAATAAGCGACGGCCATGATGATCATTGTAAATAAAATATGCATATATTGTACTCATGTATTTTGATGATAAACTGGCAAAATCGACCTCATCATGTTATTGGAGTTTGAATACTTTTTTTCGTTTGAAAGACTAGATGAATTTTTATTCTAAAGAGTGATTCAAAATATGTTCTTCCAAAAAAAAAATAATGTTCCCCAGTATAACACTGTGTTTGCTGATTGGAACTATTAGCCCGTTATTTTTTAATTAGCAACTAAACAATTTTTTATCTAAGTTTATTTCTATATTTTATCACCCATTTCAGTCGTTTGAAAATAATCAAAATTTTGCTAAGAGTAGATTTTTTATCTATATTCCTCTTTGACAGAATTTTCTACTCTACCTTGTATTTGCTAAGCCTTTTATATTTGAATATATTGTACATGTATTCCTTTATCTATAAATGTGATGAAAGGTAACTATGAAAATACAAAAAAATGTATTGTTGTTCTAATAAATAACCAATAATTCGGCAGTATTGTTCAGTATTAAACGTGAAACCAACCTCAATATAATTATCATCGAGATTTATGCTTGAAATAAGCATCGACATTCGACAACGAGGATGTTCAATTTCGTAAGGGTAATTTTAGTACCCCGTTCCATATGAGAGAAAGAAAAGACACTTTAATGATTTGGGACTCAATGCCTATAAACATTTTGGCTATGAAACAAGCAGGAAAAGCGTCTTAATGTGTTTGGAAACATCTGAATAGTTCGCTAAGATACCATCATGTTGGTTCACTTTGTGGAGAGAGGGCATGGTTTTGATTTATGAACGGAACTTTGTAAAACATAAAGGTGTCATCAACTACACGATTATCCATTTCATTGTGTCGAGGAAAAAAGCCCTCAAAATGTCATAATTAATGTCTTACAGTGCCATAGCATAGACAGCCATCCCCAGATGTCAGTGTGAAAATCGTCAATAGCGTAAATTGTCCTAAAAAAACCCCCAAATCATCCAGTGGGCCCTTCGAACGGTTTGGGTTGAAACAGAGTCACCGAATGGATTCAATTAGAATAAGATTTTTAAATTTGGGCAATCTTCAATCAGTGTTGTACAGTCGAGTCTCGTTATAACAAACTCGTTCGGACCTAGTCAAATTGTTTGTTATATCAGAATTTTGTATTAAGAGGATGTCCCATTGATTGTGCACATGTAAATGCACAATCGGGACCAAGGCTTTATTTTGTTATAACCAGAATTTTGTATTAACAGAGTTTGCACTAACGAGAGTCGACTGTATATGTAGGAATCGAGTCGCAATTTCAGTGGCTGGCTTGGACTTTACACGAGCTAGAGGTGGCGCAGCCACGATTATTTCAAGGGTGGGGGAGGGGGGGGGGTAATATTTGTGGGTTTAGGAACAAAGAATGAGACCACTCAAGAAGTTAGTGAACGTGTACTACTTCCGTAATGCGACATGACCTATAAGCCTTTTCGGAGTTCCAACTGCGCATTCATAACCAGTGACCGTGACGCGCATTATTTGTCTCAAATGGCCTTTGACATCGTCGCGCCACTGACTTTACAAAAAGGCTGTTATGTTTGTGCATTGTGGGTACTGTCAAAGGGCATTTTGAGACAAACAATGTGCGTTGTCACAGGTTACGAATGCGCGCAGTTGGAACTCCGAAAAGGCTTATTGAACTGAAGAATATCTAACGAGCAATTCAGTATGGTCGAATGAGGGCGCTATTACAGATACTATACTGGGGCGGCGGCATCAGCATGTTATTGGGGGGGGGGTGGGGGGGGGGGTGGCCAAGGAAGGAAACATGGCACCGACATGTGTACTACTGCGTCAGCAGGGGTGTAAAATGGGGGTGTCAATGGCAAATGTCCCTTCGCCCATCCTCGAAAAAAAAATAAAAATTGAAAATGGTTCACTTCAGACCAGTGAATATGCCGAAAAGTACTTTCACGTTGACTCTACACTTTGAAGTTTGTAGAAAGTGTCCCAGCTCCAACCCGGTTGAACATTTCTGTTTCGCTGTATTTTGGCAATATAGACTTCGATAAATGATTTTCACTTTTGGGAATGATCATCTTTGGAGCGACAAAAAAACCACCCCAAAATCAGAGAGTGAAAGTAATTAAATCAAGCTATAATTTTGATGAGTGCCTAATGGGCACACGTGGTGAGAATGTTAATTTCGGCTCCGATTATTAGTGGGAGAATGTATTTACTGGTCTGCACCCATAATATCTATGAATGGATGGGCCGCTGTGTCGAGTTGGTCGGGGTGGGAGGGAGTCCTAAACTTAATTAAACAATTAAAAAGAAAAAAGAGGTTGATTGGTGAACAAAATTAAGATGAGTTCTTTTCCAAACCGAGGAATAAATATTTGTTGCCTTTTTCTTAGCAGACACTCTCTAATCTGTGACAGGGGAGGGCGCTGCAGCCACATCTGTTAATTTTTTTTATTTTTTTTTGTGCAGGGGGAAAGGTATAGTGTGCGTTTGTGATAATCTGGTTAAAAAAGAAAAAAGGGTTTCATAAGTGCTGAAGTGTACCGAAAGTACACGCAGTGTTTGTGTACTGTTTAGCGTGAATTTAGGTTTTCACAATATTGAGGGCGCACTTTAAACTTGTAGATGACCTTTGACTTACTTCTCAGAAACACACGGAAATTAAATGTGGTCGACTGAGTGCGTGCACGTTCCTCATTTTGGTTCGCTAAAAAGGGAAGTTTTTAGTATGACAGAAGGAATCGAAACCCGTCCGCGTGTCGACTGAGCACTCGGGACATTGCCAACATTGAAATCTGCAGCGGGAAACTCGGGGGAAATGTCTGCTTCGCGCGGAGAACACAACAACAGCGCCGGCGGCCCGTCGCTGGACTTCACCTTGCCGATGCCGCAAGACGAGTACGGGACCTACCCGGAAGTCAGTTGCGACACGGTGCGTCAGAAACTGACGCCTTTGGATGAGATCTTGAAGACGATACCACTGGAAGAATTCCTGATCAAGGTAAACCCTGGTGATTGTGTAGTTACGGGCCACCCTTTCAAAGTGTTCGTTTTCCTTAAACATGTTATAAGAGCTTTGTTTATAACTTTATCACTCGTCATGCTCGTCAATAATATTAAAAATTATCAGTCAATATAAACTTGGATTGGACGTTTGGGAGACATTCCCATAGACTTGTGCACAAAATTGTTCAAACTTAAATGTGCCCTAAACAATATTCCCTTGTCCTTTTTCCACAAATTTCTGTATGTTTACTACTAATAATAAGACCACGAGCAACAAAAATAACCTGATTGCAACAATACAATTTTGCCTCTAAAGGTGGGCTGTGACATTAAGGAGACTTGAAAATGTCTCCCTAATGACCGATGTCTCCCACCTTTCAAAGAAATTATGATATCATGTCTCCTGGCTTAGCATGCTTAATGGTTCATTTACACGAATAATAATTTTATTGTTAATAATAATGACTTCTGCAAAGTGAAATTTTTTTAAAAGGGGCACATCGTCCTGAAATCGCCGTAATTCAAGTTTTGAAAGGAAACTAACCTAATGTTGCACTGTTCATGAAACAAAGTTGGTTGTTTACTTCTGTGGTGGTGAACATTTTGTGGCATATGTTCATATCCTGCTGCGTAAAAGATGTTGCATCCTCTGCCACTTTTTCTTTCATCATATACATGTAGGCCTAAAATTATCTCAATGAAGGTCAGTCATTGCTGAAATGTTAAATACATGAATCTGGGACTGAGAAACATTTCCAATTTTGTAAGAAAATACTTTGTACTACTAGTTCTCGGCTCTCGGTAGACTTTGTACACGACCAAAGAAGTGGTGTCTGGATACTACATTCTTTCCCCTGCAGATATTATAATTTGCGCATATTAATATTCACGTGCTTACTTTTCCCATCCAGTAGGCCCCCCCCCCCCTTAATTTTTATATTTTCAAAGCTTCGCTCGCTGATTGTACATGTTGGAATGTCACTTCTCCTTTGTTTTTGTTTTCGGGCATAATCATTATTATTAACATTAATTTATAACTACAGACAATGATGTTCGATCTGAAGAATGTACAATAACTTGTTGATTACAATGTCCCATAGTCATAGAGTAGCAACAATTCCCGAAAAATTTCATGAGCATGTATATTGTCTGCAGGACAAAAATACAAACGATCGATTTTAACGATTTCCTCTTGTCGACAGGGTGTCTGAAAGAAATACGGAGCATCGGAAGGGGCTTTGCGCTTTTTAACCCCTTAAAGACTGGTTATAATGGGGACATTCCTCCACACATAGAGCAAGTGGCCCGCATGACTGCACAGCCTTTGTGTGGTAGCGGGACTGCACAAAAGCAGCAGCTGTGGAACTACCCACTAGCCATGTGCCATGGCATACCGCAGCTGGCAACTGCATTCCAATGAGGATTAGCGGCCGCGGCCATGACTGCTTCCGGTGCGCATGGGGTTAATATAATTTTTTTACACAAAAGAAAAAAATGAAAAGACGGATCCTAAGATGCAAGAATAACACAAGCAAAATGCCAGTTTTTGACAGGATGGTTGTGCGTATTTATTTTTGTTCTGTATGGCAACAACTGAAAAACAATATTAGGTAAAAACAAGTCATATTTATGCTACATAATGGGTCTCATATTGCTCATAAAACTTCAAAAAAAAACACCACACAATTACCAGCGCCTTCAGTACTAATTGTTGGTAGATACTGTAGTTAGACCATTCAAAACACCTCAAAATCTGGATTCTGGCAAATTGGAGGACAAAAAATGCAGGACCTTTTAAAATCCTCCAGAATTTATTGTTACTGCACTACCACACCTTTCAATTCCTTTCGAAAGGTATTGAAAGGCAACTTACTGAATTTGCCCACAGAGTTGCTTCACCTTCCGAAACCTTTCGAAAAGTTTCAAAGTTCCAGCACTATTGCACCTTTCAAAACCCTTTTAGTCAGGCAAATTTAAAATGTTTTGAAAGGTCTGATAATTCTCTGCCAACTGCACTGGGCATAGCAGGGATAAGACTCTGGTATTTTTTGTCAAAAACTAAAGAGAAAAGGAAGATTGCTTGAGGTTGTAGAAGTCAACTTGAACAATAAAAAAATGTTGTAGAACTTTGGAAATTTAGACTTCCTAAACTTCACTTGTACCCTTATCAAGGACAAAGCCAATGCCAAGGAACAAGAGAAGAACCTTCTGTGGTTCCACGGGAAGATCACGCGAGAGACCGCCGTTCACATCCTTCAGGACAACGGCAACACGGAGGGGTTGTTTCTTGTCCGGGAAAGCACCAGCTCGCCCGGTGACTTTGTCGTGTCGCTCATCCACGACTCCCAGCCCCAGCACTTTCAGATACACTGCCTGGGCGATTTCTACTATCAGGTAGGTGGAGCCTGCCTCAGTTTCGACATCTCTTTTTGGTTAATTTTTATTGAAAACTAGAGAGCCCTGAAAAATGCAACTTGTAAAAGTGTTTCCATTTGACGTGTCAAATTTTCAGTCATTTCAAAGTCTTTTTTTTTTCAAAACAATATATTTGCTATATATAAAAAGGAGTCATGTTTTTTTTTTATAAAAAAAAGCAGGATGATTATTGTTTATCTGTTAAATTAAAAGGAAAAAGTCGAAGCCCTTGCAAAAGTTTCGGAAAGTCGTTAATTTTTTTTTTTTTTTTTTTTTTTTACTATCCAGGTGGACAACGGTCCCTTATTTCAGGGACTGGATGCGCTGATTAACTTCTATGTGGAAGGAGCCAATGGATTGTCGACAAGACTAGTTGATTTTTGCAAGGGGGAGGTCCCACCAGCCATGGCCAGACGGAGGGGCAGGACCACACCCTTACACAGGTACAGAACATAGTACAGTAACGACATAAATCGGACCACAGTGTGTGTTTCTGTGAAAAGTGAGTAAACAAAAGGAAAGCAATAAACTTTGCCTTACATGTGCATATACCCGGTATGTTATGTAGGAAAAACCTTTAGAACAACGTACATGTACATGTGTGTGTTTACTAAGAAAAGTGTGGTCTCTAATGGGCCATATTGAATTGAAAGTTACAGTAGGTAAAATCTGAATTTTTATGCCCCGCGGCGAAGCCGAAGGGGCATACTGTTTCCGCCTTGTCCTTCCGTGGGTGGGTGGGTGGGTGGGTGGGTGTGTGGGTGGGTGTGTGGGTGGGTGTGTGTGTCCGGACAAATCTTGTCAGCACGATAACTTGAGAAATACTTAACATATGAACTTCAAATTTGGTCTGTGTATTGTTCTTGGCAATCCTAAGAGGCCTATTGCATTTGGGGCCGAAAGGTCAAGGGTCAAGGTCACAGTGGCTGAAACAATAGAAATTTTGTCAGCGCGATAACTTGAGAAATACTTTACATATGAACTTCAAATTTGGTTTGTGGATTGTCCTTGGTAATCCTAAGAAGCCTTTTGCATTTGGGGCCAAAAGGTCAAGGGTCAAGGTCACAGTGGCTAAAACAATCGAAATCTTGTATTTATTCTGAGATCATAGGGATTAGGGATTAATTCATATAAAACCTACAGAAGACACTAATGCTGTCAATGAACATTCCATGTGACCAAGGTACATGTAAGTTGATGTTAAAAGAGTGGTGTTATGTCATGGGAACAGTCACGGTTGCGGGGCATTTGTGTTTGTAAACACACCTGACTTGTTTTATCTTGCGAAGAGAAATGAAAGCAACTTAATTTATAATCATTCCCAGTCTGCCTCAATAAATAAGTCTAAATTTGTAATTAAACATTCCCTAATGTTTAAAGCCATATTTAAAAAATAAAAAATGACAGTAAAGAAAGGCTGCATTGTGCCTGCATAAATAGTCTGGCGCCATCCCATTCAACAGTTAACAATTAATGAAATACATTCAGGGAACTGGACAAAAATTGCCAACTCGTGAATAAGGCCCATGGGTTAAAGGGAAGATACAACATTTGCAAACATCAACAAATAAAACTACCAAATCATTTTGAATACCTTGCTGGACTGTTAGTGAATGACAGTGTAAAGCATCCTGTAAAATCATGGCACCTGGTGTGCTGTCACTTTCAAGAAAAGTGGTATTTTTGTATCAATTTCCAACGCTGGTCGGCCGAACAGCGTTGGAAAACACTGGCTTTTTTTCAAATACTGGCCCCAATTTACCATCGCACGTGTTTGCAATCGATTACACACCTATGAACGGGTACAAGCCAGCTAGACTGGTTCCCTGACCTTACAATTCCCCATTGTATGTAAAGTGCTCTGTTTCTTCTTATATGGAGTCAAGGAACCAGACTACAGGAAAATGATTGTTTTTCTTGGTTTTTATAGCATTTTCGAACCCAAAACCTCAAAAAAGTCAGTGTAACTATATTTGCTATATATTTCCAACCCCCCAATTCCATCCATTTCTGAAAATTACAGCAAAAGCAAATGATGTATATTCCCTTTAAAGATGGTTGAACTCAGATTCACTTTAAAGCGAGTTTACAATGTAGATATAGATGTGGTTTATGACTTGGGAAAAATAAAATGCTAAATTTGTCTTTTGTCGCCCATCACTTCACCAGGGCTGTGATAGACGGCGACCTGAAGCTCATCAACAGGATTCTACAGAGCCCGTACTGCTGCCCGCTGGATGCTCGCAACATGGCGGGCCAGACGGTGCTGCACGACGCCGCCATGTTGGGGGACGCCAAGGTGGTGGAGAAACTCCTGGAGAGTGGGGCCAGCGTCAACTGCAAGGACAGCAACTGTGTCACCCCGCTGCATGTAAGTCATGTCACCCTCGTCTCATCAGACACTCCTCTTGATTAAGGATGTGATATTTACACGTTTAAACGATAACAAGTCTAAATCCATCGGTGAGCGTAAAGTGTAGGGCCTCTGTTTTGTTTTGATCAAATTAAGAGTCAAAAATGATTTTTATTGCTCAAAAATCACCTTTACAGTCAAAAGCAGACTGACACCCATTTTACAATTTTGAACAGATTCTTAGGGTAGAAACCACGATTTTCCTGCGCTGTTTGTGCCTTGGGATTCAGCGCGCCGTGCGTGCTCACGGTACATCGCGCGGTGATCGCCATCTTTATTTTCGGGTCGCGTGTCGTCGCCGAGCTGTCATCGTCATTTTACCCCGAATTCCCCTAAAAAAATCAAAACCCTGCCCTCTATCTATGACATACCTGTTTATTGAGAATGTCGCCAACTACTTTGGTAGGTCCAATAATTTTAAAGTTGATTTTTTTCCCTTATAGGAACTGGGCCCTACACTACACGATTGCCAATCCATGTACAAATTTTCACAAACGTTTTAACAAAACCCACGTTGTAAAAATGGAGTCTTGTTGTAAAGTCCAGGCTTCTGCCTACATACTGCAGTGTTGAGATAATGAACATGTAGCCTCTCAACAAGCGTAGCCTTAATTTGATGTCTTAGATATGACTAAATTTTGTTGTAAAGTTTTAACAAACCCACGTTGTAAAAATGGAATCTTGTTGTAAAGTCCAGGTTTCCGCCCGCATACTTCAGTGTTGAGATGATGTAGCCTCTCAACAAGCGTAGCCTTAATTTGATGTCTTAGATATGACTAAATTTTGTTGTAAAGTTTTAAACAAACCCACGTTGTAAATATGGAATCTTGTTGTAAAGTCCAGGTTTCTGCCTGCATACTTCAGTGTTGAGATGATGTAGCCTCTCATCAAGCGTAGTCTTAATTTGATATATCTTAGATATGATTAATTGCTACCCGTCTGTGTCCTAAAATAGATAAAGTTGGCTGTATGTTATGATCGGAGGGAAGTGACAAGGCCGTAAGTGACTGATGAAGCCCCCGTGCTGTGTGTTAACGGCGAGCACATTGTGCCCATCTGCGGGTTATTGTAGGGAAATGACTTACACAGCGTACATGTGCCCGTAGTTCACCTTTCCTTGCAGCGTGGGGCTGGGGGCAATATATAGGAATGACACACTCCAGACTTTAATAGAACACTTCCCAGGAGCGTGTGAATGTTTCCTTGCGATAATCATGGGCATGTTCTTCATTTGCCTCCGGTCACACACATGGGGTCGTTTAGCTTTGCCAGGCATACTACTACGGTACGTGCATGGATTTTGGGCAAAAAGTGTTTTTAAAGGGAGATTTCAGCAGAGGAATTTACATGTACTCTGTGGAAAATGTATTGTTAATGGTACATGCAGTACACTGTAGCTTTCCAAGAAATATGCCAATAAGTTGAATTTCCTTGAAAAGCTATTTTTGTCACGGAAACCATGCCAAATGAGTGTTAATAACCCTTGAGCGCTACACTTGTATTAAATTGTATTACATTGTATACTGTACTCCTCCATAAATCAATGAAGCCGTACATGTAGCTTGCTGGGTGGTTTGGGGACTAAATGGCCGGGGCGGTTGCAGGATGCTTTGCGGGCTTAAAGGTTAAACTGTAATGTGAAAAATACCCACTTTTGTTACAAATTCTGTGAAAAATCAGCTACAGTATCAAGGAAATGTGTGCATAATATTAAAATGCATACTTTATCAACAAATAACATATTATTAATGTACATGTACATGTGCATGTACTATGCAAGGAGTAGGAACAGTTTTTGTGGCACTTTGTTGGGGAGGGGGGGAGGGGGCTGGTTCCACTTTCCAAAATAGGGGGTGCTCTTTAAAACTGACATTATGCAAACTACGCATTATATACCCATTTTCAGGGCGCATTGTATAGTGGGCATTTTCGTAACGTGAGTAACTGATTTTGTGTGTCTCGTTTATCATACATAACACATTTTTCTGGACGTCATCTTTGGTGCTTAGGTAGGTCTAGGTCTACTCTATCTACCATGGGGATAACAGTTATTAAACCTTTTCAGTAAGGTAATTACAGCCCAAGGAAACTCAAAAGTACATCAAAAATGTAACGTGAGTAACCGTGGAATCGCCCTAAGGGTTTTGGGGCTTGGTTTTCATACTTCTCGTTCATATCAGAACTCTCTCATTGGGAAAATTTACTAAAAACAAATTGTATCCGAAATTTTAGGGCCAGTTTTGTTTTCATCTCGAGGGGGCATGTTAATGCTCAAGGGTCCACATTTATGTCCGCAAGAGGGGCACTTGGGTAAAGTTTAAATTACCCTTAAAACTCATTGGATCCAGTCACATCTCATCTTGTTTTTGTTCTCATGATTTCTCGGCAGACCGCTTGCATCCACAACCTTCCGCACATCTGCAAGTTGCTTCTGCAGCGGGGTGCGGACCCCACCCTGCGCCACCCCATGACGGGCTGGGTGCCGCTCCACGAGGCCGCCATGCGCGGCCACAGCAAGTGCGTGGAGGAGCTGCTGCGATTCGGGGCGCCGTGCCACCCCCGGAGCGTGGACAACGACACGCCCCTGGATCTGGCCCGGCGGTACGAGCATGATGCCACGATCCGAGCATTGAGTAAGTCTGAGTATACAGCATTACTTGCATAGGCTTAGTGTACACGTACCGGGTACATGTTTTTAAACAATCCGGACACGCTATAATTTCTATCACAGAGGCCCCTTCAGTGGTAAGAGCTAGCTGTTGTTCAGACAATCTGTGACAGAGCAGTTGCTTTGTACAGTAGCATGCGCAATGTTTTCTCCATTAAAGGGGGCCTCATGATTGTACAGTGATCACTGGCCCGTATTCGTCAATCAAGCAAGAAAATACCAGTAAATGTAAGCCCCCCCCCCCAAAATAATCGGTCTCTGGTCAGACCAAAGAGAATTGATGCCGTGGTGCTTTTTGCTTTTTTTTCAAGCTTGGATTGTACCGACAAGGTGGGTACTTGATTTCTTTTTTTGTGTCCTCATATACCTTGGTGTCCTCCATCATTTACCCCGGTGCCCTCCATCATTTGGAGTCGAGCTGCCCACAAATTGAGGAGATGTGGCAATACAGGGCTCTGTTGTAGCTACCGCAGACAATTTTAAGAAAAAAAAAATTGACGCACACGATCAAAATTGACGCGCGCATTGACCAGAGACTAACTATTTTTTTGGTCTAATAATGTATTAGTTTTTTGGTATTAATGCAAGTGATGTACTGGTACCGGTATGAAGACCCATTAGGCCATCAGCCTCGGTCCAAAATGTTGGCAAAGTTCTGGTATCAAATGAGGAGAATAATCGTCATAGCGATTTTTGGCAAGGTATACACCTCCAGAGTTGGAAAATATGTGATAGCATTGCAGCGGTGGCAGCTTTTTGGGAGTTATCACCCTTTTTTTTCAAAATGTCCATCAAATTGCTTGTTGTCACTCTAGGGGCGGTATAGGTACCTTGCGCATGCACACTATAATCATTTATGCCCTGATTTGATACCGGCCAAACCCCGAAGCTGATGGCCTACATGCTGGGTTCCAAGTGCAAGCATGCCTTGGAATAAAGGGCAAGCTGGCTTTTTCCTATACATTTTGGTTCAATCTGCTTGAAAATAAAAACCAAAAATATTAAGGATGTACTCATGTCTGTGATATATACATGTACCTGTACTTGCATCGCAGATGTCAGTGTACAGTACACATGGTACATCTGAAAGTATAAAAACATGAAAAATGTAAATCGAAACGTTACCCAAACTTGCTGGATAGAAAGCAGGAGTGTAAACACTCTGCGACAATACTTTGTCTAACGTTCTGTCATTTCGCAGAAAACAGGAAATGTTTGTCATCACAGGAAGATCGGTATCCTGCAATTCCAGGCAGTGGTCATCGGCAGTTAAAGCAAACAAAGAGAAATATTTTAAAGACGAAATTGTTATATGATAAGTGGACTTCCTTTCTGGGGAAAAACACATTTAAATTGCCTTCATAAGTACCTAAGACAGTTTACCCATTCCTATTGGTCGAGAGCCCGTCACTTGGCCGGTCTTAAACGGTTGATAAAACACTAGCTGGCTGGTCTTACACACTTTTCCAGTGTCACATGAAATTGGGATTCCTATGAGATCTGGTCCCTTTTAGTCTTTTATTGGTTGAAGGTTCACAATCTTCTATGCAATACTACCAATGAGTCTGTATTTCATAGGTCCTAAATTCACACTACACCAGCACAGCTGCGCTCTGCGCCACATTGCGCAGTACACCCAACGTGCACGCCAATCTTCATATAAGGAGTTGTTTATGACTATTCGAGAGAGAGGCTTATGTATACATAGTAGCTAGAGGGGTGTTCCGAAAAACATGAAGTAAAATTGTTTAACAAAATCTTTGGGAATTTATTATTTTTGACTTGTTTTGACTTTTGGACTGAACATTTTTGATTTTTTGACCCATAAGGTATTTATGAATAGGAATAAATATGTGCTTGGCCGGTATTAAACACTACAGTGTTTCTGACAGTGGCTGCAATATGCGCCGCAGCACCTTGTAAACCCTTATAAAGGTGCTACATAATGGGTCCCGTATTTCTCATAAACTTATACATGTATAGACATAAGTGCCTTGAGTACCTAATTGTTTGTAGATACATGTACTTGCGCTATATAAGATCCGGTATTATTATTATTATTATTACAATGTGTAAGTTTATGACCGATTGGTGTCTGGATGCTGATAATTACCCGAGCCGAATTTCCCTTAATAACATCGTGGACATTTTTCATCTTTTCTTCAAGAGTGCTCACATTTTTGGATATTTGGGTTAAAAAAAAAAAATTGCTGTTCGGATGTTCAGCGTATGCGGCTCCACAGCCCTAATTTTAAGGGATCACAAACTGAGTGTTGCATCAATATCATTAACTTGTCACATGTACATGTTGCAACATTTTACCGATGATAAACTATTAGGGAGCTGCATATACATTGTATTCTATTAATTTTTTTGGGATGTCAGCAAATATTGTTTCTGGTCGAGGTTGTCATAATATGGAGATTCATGTTTTGTTTGCCTAGTACCGGTATGTATTCACGTACATGGTTTTGGCTCAAGATATGTATTCGATAATGAGTGTCATTATTTCAATTTTGTTAAAAGTTTGTGAAAGTGCTAGAATACTAAATTTCTTATAATTTGTTTTGTGTGGGTTAAGGAAACACTTTTTTTTTCATGTTGAAAATTCTCTCACAGAACCCCCCCCCCCCCAAAAAAAAATCCATTGTAAATTGTTGCAACAATGGCTGCAAGTACATTGTACATGTAATCGACCTTTCCATGATAAACAAAACTAAATGCAAATAGCTGGTTGTGATACTTATTTTTATGCAGCGTTACTTTTGGTTTCAGTGACGTACAATACAAAATGAAAAGGTAAATGAACGTTGAAGCCTCCCATGTGCATTGTTTGTACAGTGTGTGCAGCCAGTTTTTTCAAGCCGTAGCGTCAATGGAATTAGATCTGAGTTAAAATAATTTCCACTTCACTCCTCTTCTGTTTCGTTAATTAATTGATCAAAAAGATACTATGAAAATGCACTTCCTTAAAGACACCGCCATTGCAAACTGAAATATACTGTACAGGTAAAGTCTTGTGTGGTTTGGAGTTTCCTCGTTTTTATTCTAAATTCCCAGTTGCATGCCTGTTTGGGAATAAGTTATCC
This sequence comes from Patiria miniata, assembly GCF_015706575.1. Taxonomy (NCBI): domain Eukaryota; kingdom Metazoa; phylum Echinodermata; class Asteroidea; order Valvatida; family Asterinidae; genus Patiria; species Patiria miniata. The sequence goes on from NW_024037071.1 coordinate 8,109,850, forward strand.
ACAAAAGCTTCTTGTGTCCCCCAACAAAATTTCAATATTGAACAGTGCGAACGTAGAGGACTGACACACAAAAGGAGAACAACAGATCCTTTCAGTCCTCGGGAGTTGGGTCTTTTGTTAGAAACGGTTGTCTTTAGTAAGGTTGTGTGCTTAGTCTATGGGAGAGTGTTGTATTACAGGGACAAAGGGAAACACAAATCATTGTCCTCGAGAGTATAGTAAAACAAGAGTGTATGGGTGGTCTAAAGTGAAAAAGTGTTCGTGCATGGCACCCAGAGTGTGAAAATACAAAGGCACATAATTATTCGGACAAACTGAATTTAATAATTTGATAAATTTATATATACATGTGTTAAATTTCTTAAGCTGTTTGTAACTTAGAATGAGGATGAAATTACTTTAGAGATTAATTTTTTTTTCTGTTTAGAGGGTGAACGGTCCACATGTTAAAGGGAATATACAACATTTGCAAACATCAACAAATGAAACTACCAAATTATTATGAAAGATCTTACTGGACTGTTAATGAATGACAGTCTAAAGTATCCTGTAAAATCATGCCACCTGGTATGTTGACATTTCTAAGAAAAGTGGTATTTTTGTATCAATTTTCAACACTGGTCGGCCGACCAGCATTGGAAAAAACTGACTTTTTTAAAAACACTACCCCAAATTTACCATATTTAGTTTGTTTGTTTTGTTTGTAATCGATTATACACACCTATGAACGGGTGCAAGCCAGCTAGACTGGTTCCCTGACCTTACAATTCCCTGACGCCTACAAATTGCTTCGTTTCATCTTAGGTGGGGTCAGGGAACGAGACTACAGGAAATATGATTGTTTTTCGTGGTTTTTCAAGCATACGAACACACAACTTCAAACGAATCAGTGTAACAATATTTGCCAGTATCAACCCACAAATCCATCCATTTCTGAAATTACAGCCGTGCAGCAAATGTTGTATACCTTTCAAATGGTCAGTAAATGTGCCAGGTATGATGTTATTTTCACCCTCTTCAGCCCAGCACTGATGATACCAAACTGCTGTTTTTGGCTTCAGACTATTGTCTCTTGAACAAAAACATTGACAAGTTTGCAGTCCGCAATTGCAGCTAGATAGTTCAGTTGGTAGCGCACCGGTACAGCATTCCAGATGCCCGAGGTTCCAATCCCCCTTTCCAATCCAAGTCTTTGAACAAAGACGTTAACAAATTGGGAGACCACCAACATATGACTGGATAGCTTAGTTAGCAGTTTTCCGGAGGCCCAGGCTCAAATGCCGCCCCAGTCAATTTCCGTCTTGAATCTGATGAGTATTTTGATCTCCATTGACGACAGAAAACTACCAGCCTCTGGTCCCCAAGACCATGAAGGGACACTGGGACCACGGCATGCTGGACCGCAACAAAGCCATGGAGGTCATCCAGAAACAGGGGGCCAAAGACGGGCAGTTCCTGATCCGCAGCAGCTCCCACAAAGTGGGCATCTACGTCCTGTCCATGGCCGCCAACGGCAGCATCTACAACTTTGAAATCAACAAGAAGGTATTGTTTATGGTTTTGGACAGTCATAGCCCGTTCTGCAAGGTCAAGGCTCATGTAAAAATCAGTTCCCCCGAACATCCCCGTGCTCTAAAACCAATTAAATTGTTTTCTATTAATACATTTTCTACTTGTATGTTTTATTCCAACCAAAAACCCCTCTCCCCCCCCCCCCCTTTTTGGACATCTGCAACCCTCTGATAAAAAGGTTTTTGTTTGAGCATAAACAGATCCGCTTTGCAAGCAGACTGGCTCCTGTCAGTTTGGAAACGAAATATATTTCCCGGGATGAAACTCGAAAATGAGACGGGGAATGAAACTTTTGTGTAAACCATAAGCAAAGAATCAAATTATAACAGCATTTTTAGTCTATAACAAAAGAGTGCCTATGTAACTGTCAATTCAAATATCAGAACCAAAATCCATCACAAGTACATTTTGTGCCTTATCTACAAAGCTGATGGTTGGCGTATTTCACGGAATTGGGAGGACTTTCAGCTTGTGTGCATCCAGAAAGCCTGTATAGCTAATACCATGACATGCATGTAACAAATCCTCCCATTGGCTAATTTACGCAAGGGCTTGTTGATATCGCCCAATAGGGAGATAGCTTCTTCATCGACGACGGCCCCTACTTTGACACCATCGAGCACCTTGTGGACCACTACATGCACTACGACGACGGGCTTCCCATGCGGCTCTTGCAACCCATCAGCCAGTATGGCCCCCCTGCAAACCAGTACCCAGCGGTGCCGGACCACCCACCCAGGGGGGCAGTGAGAAATGGGGAACGGCCCCCTATACTGGGGCCGAGACCCCCCGATCTGGCCAGGGAGCTCCCTGTGCCGGCTAGTGGACCCCCTTCCAGTCCTTCAAAGAATATGAGGAAAGGACCGTTTGCGGTGAGTGTTGTGCTAATTGTGCCTGTGTATGTGTTCTATGTTACCCCCGAGGACCGATGCACAAAGGGAGTCCTCGGGAGTTGGGTCTTTTGTTGGAAACGGTTCTCTCTAGTTAGTTTGCGTGCTTAGTCTATGGGAGTGTGTTATATTACAGGGACAAAGGGAAACACAAAGCATTGTCCTCGAGAGTATAGTAAAACAAGAGTGTATTCTATTCATTGTTTGTTCTATTCATGTCAAGTAAACCCAACAAAAGATGGTGTCTGTTATGCCTAACTACTGTACAAGGGTGTGCATTTATGGGTATATTTATACACAATGTAGTACGGGATCCGGGGACCCATTTGAAAAAAAGACATAGGTACCCGGGTCCCTGTTAAAGAAACCCAACCCCAAACTTCAAATCTCGGAAGTTGCTGTTCAGATTGTTTATAAAGCTCGGTACGATAATCGTACCACTTCGATGCATCAATACAGCAAGACACAAGTGTGTACAGTGAGCATGGTGTTACGGTGTAAACTGCAACTTTGGGAGAGCGTCATAAATATGTTTTGTGAGTTACATTTTGTACGCCATAGACCAGGTTCGGACGAGGACCATTGGGCAACTAGTGGTTGATTTGTGACGTAACTTACGCCTGCGCACTTATAGCAACGCGCGAACGCCTCCAGTCAATTGATGGTCAAAACGTCATCACAAAACTTCTTGGTTCTGGTTCCCCGTTGTGCTTTATAATCCAAGTGCCTATTGGTAACCAGCGATGCAACCATGCCATTGGTCTAGTTCCAAATAGTCGACTAAAGTAGTCCAACCATCCTTCGTTCGAATGAAATTAGTCAAACTATGGTTAACTACACATGTAGTTCGCGCCCGAAGTTGCTCTCACGTTCAGAATACATATTTGACCTACCTGATCATCAGTCAATGTAAACAGTTTGGTTTGTAAATGTGTATCTAGGTTACAATGAGTAATATATATATCTTTCAACCATCTTGCCCCTGCTCTTTGGATCCAGGACCAGCAAGGGAGTCCCCCGAGCGCCAGGCCCAGCGGATTCTCTCGTCTCTTCTCCAAGACTAAAAAGCGAGCCACGCAGAAACTGCTGCAGCAGCAGCAACAGCAGCAGCAGGCAAAAGCGGCGGCCAACCGGGAGACTGACATGGTGAATATCAACGCAAAGGACATTGTGAAAGGTAAGGAGCAAGTATTTGGACTATTGGTCTCTAGTCCAGCGATGGCTAAAAGGTTGTTATGAAATTTCATGGTCGTGGCTCCCTGCTGTAGTACATTATGATGCCCACTGCTATCGTAACCAGCAATGCGACCAAACTTGGTAGACTAGTCGCGAATGGTTAGCTACACTATGGACTCCATACACAAGTGCGTGTGCCCTTGGGCAATATTTTGCACTTGACAGTGAAATCAAGTGATTTCAATTTGAAGCTAAGACTAGACTGGTACATTGAGAATATTGACCCTTCAGACGTATGGTGGCAGATTATGGAGAGATGTGTGGAAATAGAGACAGGTACCGGATGTTTCTTTTGACACCATTGATTGATGCAGTACTAAAGGGGTGTTGGACTGGTTGTTTCATGTGCCAGTCTATGTTCTTGTGTTGCATGTTTTCAGTATCTTAAGTTACTCTCATACACATTATTAAGAGTCCTAAATTATCAGACTTGTGACATATACATGTATGTACATGCATTATTGGCTGTGTATTTTAATGTCCTGCACCCGATTTCATCGAACTCTTCGTAACTGACGATGCATCGCAGCTGCGACGCGTCCTGCGATCCATTTCACTAAACACGTCGTAAGTGCGATGCGTCGTAGGTGTATTTATAGCACAACTCGGTGACTGTTTTATGTCTTTAGTCAGCGTACAGTAAATAGTCGTCTCATATTCAACAAAGAGTCGTCGGATCTCAGCTCGAAATTTGTTAAAACGTCAAACAAAATGGCGGCCGTGCGATGCAATTTTGAAGGAAAACAAGCTCTCATTGGACTGTATAGCTACTTTGAAATCAACTCTAATATTCCGGTTTAATTCATAATTATTCAATGAATTTTCTATTTACAACTTTACACACATTGCCTCGGTATTATAATCTCGTTAATGTGATGTTTGTGGCATAAAACTGGCTTAGAAATGACTCTTCTTATTTTGCGATGACCACTAGACACGTCGTAACTTGCGACGTGTTTTAAGCCGTTGTCAAGGAACTTACGACGCGTTCAACACATCGCAACTTTAGTGAAATGGAAGATACGACGTGTCGCGAGTTGCTACGTGTTACACGTCGTAACTCGAGTTGCGACGCGTCAAATCGGGTGCAGATCTCATGGACTTTGGTCACAGATCAGGATCAGCGAGTAAATCATGAACCAATCATGAATCATGAACCTATCGTTGATTCCTGCTTGTATAGGCCAAGAGATAGGCCAGGGGGAGTATGGCTCAGTCCTGCAAGGCAAGTGGCGCAACTACGACGTGGCACTGAAGACGTTACACCAGGAGCATCTGCAGGCGGGCCAGCGAGAATTCATCCGTGAGGCGCGGGTCATGCATGGCCTGGACCATCCCTGTATCGTCAAGCTGCACGGTGTGGTGAGAGGCCCACCCATGATGATGGTAAGTAGTGATAATCACCTCATACATATTCATCACCTCATGCATAGTCATCATCTCATACATATTCATAACTTTGTCTCGTTCATATTAATTATCATTGTTACATTCAGCTACGCCATCACAGCAGTCAAAATCAATCAAGTGACTGTTTTTAAACTGAGCTACGAATTCCCTTGTTAATTTGATAGAAACATGCTTTGACTGGAGGTGATTGATATGCCAGCTGCACCTACCAGTTACCTCTGTTGTCTGTTGATGGAAATTGACTAGTCACAGTGTTTACACTAACTGACTGGGTTTTTTTTTACTAGCCTGTATACAAATGCATGGCAGAGGAAGTGGAAGAAAGTTGTGACTGTGTGTGACTGATCAAACAGTAGGGGGGTTAAAGCAAGTTCTATTTGATCTCTGGAGCACAGGTGCAAGAGTTGGTGCCGATGGGATCGCTGCTGAACCTCCTAGAGGACCACCCCGATCAGGTCTTGGAGGAAAACTGTCGGCTCTGGGCCGCTCAGATAGCATGCGGGATGAAGTACCTGGAGACCAAGAAGTTTGTCCATCGGGATCTAGCCGCCAGGAATATCTTGCTGGAGAGCAAAGAACAGGTTGGTCGGACTTTTAAATAGAACTGATAAGTAAAAAGTTACACTGCTCATTCAGAAAGGTTACATTGCAAGTTCTGCTGCCACTTACTGAAAGAGAGTCAATATTGATTTACAAGTATTTTATGTCCTTGAAAATCTTGATAATTGTATTGTTATTTTTGCACTTGAAGTGTCCGTGAAATGAATATTTTTTTTAGGAACACTGAGCAGTGTCTTCCTGAAATGACATCACAGCAACAGCACCCTCAGTGTCCGGAAAAGCATGGAAAATTTTAATTGTTTAAACAAGTGCACTTTTAACTAATATTTACCAAAAAGGGATGTCAAATGGTTGTCATACATTTAAGAGGAGTAGAAAGTTACACAAAATCCCCCCCAAAAAATTGGATTCTGTTCGAACGTGAATCCAAAAGTTTGGTCATTGAAAACATTTGTGAGAAAAATTTGCTCATTTGGCTTACTGCCATGTACTGACACAACAATGCATCACCAAAGACAAAAAATTACAACAGCAAAATATCCAAAATTCTGGTAACTTTTTTGTGCTGAAATAGTTGTAACAGAGGTTTCTGCCTGTAATGACAATACACTTTGCTCATGAATATGGAAATTTGTATTAGCATGATAACCAAAAAGGCACCAAAATACCCTTGAAAAGTGGCAAAACGAAAATTGAAAATAAGGTCAAATGGGACACAGAGATGCTTTTTCAAGGATTGCATTAAAACATTAACGTTGCATGGGCCCTTTAATGAAAAATTAAATTTACTTTTTTAGGTCAAGATCAGTGATTTTGGGTTGTCACGTGCAACTGGCGAAAATAACGACTACTACCGGGCGACATCAGGGGGTCGATGGCCTGTCAAATGGTACGTTTATTAACCACCGAAAGGCTGGTTTATGCTCTGCACACAAGCGAACGCTAATGGGAATTTGTGACCTCTGGGCAAATTTTGGGTTGTCTATGGAATTCCCTTCCATAGCAAGGGTCTGTGATGTGCAAGAAGATTCGGCAATTAATTACGCAAAATCGTTCAACAGCCTGAGCCCAGTTCTGTCTCATTTGCCAGAACGGCTATGTCCTGGTTTTAATAAGACCTTTATGTCCTGCTGAACGACATTTGTTTGTTTCAATTTTCTCCATTCTCATGTTTTCAAGGTATGCGCCCGAGTCCATCTACTTCGGGACGTTCTCCCATGCGTCTGACGTATGGAGTTTTGGAGTCACTCTGTGGGAGATGTACACCTTTGGAGACCAACCTTACGGGGACATGATGGGATCTGATGTAAGATTGATGGAAACTTCATTCTCGACAATGACAACTTCACAGGAACATGTTAATATTAGACACAGCCTTGGTTCTGAAAGCCTGTTTACTCTGGTTGATTGGCAGGCCTGTCGCCAAGGGGGGGGGGGGGGGGGGAGGGTGCCTGGTGGGGCCGGGCCCCCCTTGGCGAGCACTTGGCCCCCCCAACGGCAAAAGCCATATATATATATATTTTGTATTTTTATGGTAGTGGGCCCCCTAGTTGATACTGTGCCCCCCCCCCCATACTCAGGGCTGGCGACGGGCCTGTTGATTGGTCTTACCAACTTATCAAGGTCGATACAAGACATTTACTGCTTTGTGTTTGAAGTAAATGATTTTTTAATTATTTTTAAGAGTTGCCGCACGATTCCGAAGAGCGTTGGACAAAATTATTTTTTAAATTGCAGGCTGAGGCGATTCAACGATTGTTTCGCAAACGGACAAAATCATACACAAACGGCCATCGTAAATGCTGTCATTGTCCTTGTCCAAAATGTTAAGATTATTTACAACATTGTGCGGCTATGCCAAGTGTCGTGAAATCGATCGTAAGTTTATTGGGCAGCTGCCCATCACATTTGTTGCGTAAGTCCTACGTATGGCGTAGTTTAAGCACTGTTTCGTGAAATCGGCTGCTGGAAACACCAAAAACGTCATAAAATCATTCTCTGAAAGATCTCGAAGATCGCCGTTGGACTCTTTGCACAATTGTCTCCTAAAAAAATGACCAAAGGAAGTGTTACATTGAGTTGATAAGCTGTCTGGAGGCAACATACGCTTTGTATGGCACATTTACACATCTCCCTTTTTTCCCACCGGTCCTTTTCAGGTGATTAAGATGATTGAAGCCGGCGGCCGGCTGCCCCAACCGGACGACTGTTCCCGCAAAATCTACGACATCATGCTCCGGTGCTGGTCGTACGACGCCAAGGATCGACCCACCTTCATGCAGCTCAATCAGTCGTTCAGCGAGGACCCGGACTATCGGGAGTTCTACCATGCCGGGGTGAAGCAGGCGCCCAGCAGGAAGAGATAAACAGGCTGAATAATGTTGGGGCATTTTGAAGCCATCCGGGTGTAATTTTCCATGATTGGTAGTAGTGTGTGTGGAGGATATGATCCCTTGATGGTGGGGTATGAGGAGGCAGAAAAAGAGCACTTCTTATCTAACAACTTTCAGGATTTTTTTTAGAACCCTCATCTCCCTGCAATCTTGATTTCAAGTTTCCTTGATTGTTTTGTACAGGAAATGGATCTGATGTTTAAAAGGGGTTATCATGGCTGTCTAATTGGGTTCTTTATAAGGTTGTCATTTCTCTTGATGCTGATTATTATAAATACACGGTTGATCCTGTGGCCTGGAAAAAAACCTCGAAAAGTCATTGAATTTTATTTTCAATTTCAAGGGTTGAACGAGTCTTGGAAATTTGTAAAAATGACAAAAGTCGTGGAAAAGTCATGATTTTTTTTTGTTATTTTAAATGTAAAACTTTGTAGTGTTTCTGGTGCAGTTTTGATCTGCATTTTGATGAATTTGATGGATTTTCATAATTCGGACAGGGAAAAGTCACGGAAAAGTCAGCAAATTTTATTGTCCTAAAGGTGCAGGAACCCTGCAAATAGTACATGATATGCTGGATATGAAAAAAGTATCACTTGCTGTTTAAGAAGGGTTTGAGTAGATTTTTGTCCCAATTAGAGGTAAATATCGGGCTTCTTTTTAAATAATTCAGCTGTTGTATATAATAAGCACAAAATACAGGGTGAGTCAGAATGATTTGGACCCAACTTAAAGAAAATCTGAAAAATATTTAGCAATTGTCAAGACAAATGCAAATGAGATATGTTACAGGCTGATACTTTGGACATATTTGGTAAAAGTTTCAAGTATATCCATGACACCATTTTGAAGAAAAGCACTAGCAAAGAACACACGCTAAAAACACTCTGACCACGGGTCCATGGTTTAACAAATGTATTGAAATCGCGCCCTGATGTTACGCAGTGTAATAACAAATAAAAACCTATTCATGGTGACTGACTCACTTGAAGTTATTGACACATTTTAAAAAAGGCAAAACCAATTCCGTGTGCAGACTGGAAAATGAGCCACTTCAATGAAAATGGCATAACTCCTCACCGCAGCCACTTAAAAAAATTCGAAATTCCTGTGGAAGACAAGGTAATAACCATTCATATAAAACACCCAGTTTGTTTCTCCATATACTCTATAAACTTGGGTCCAGATCGTTCTGAATCGCCCTGTATAAGTACATGCTACATGTAAAAGGGTATGTTCATCATGCCAAATATCAGATGGTAGCAATATAAATATTTATAGCCCTCTTCTGTACAGAAAAAAAGTCCTACACAATTCACCTCATTACGCCTGTCACAAAAAGTCAACTTTTTGTCGGATATTATAAATACTGGAATCAATTTTACAGACTTTCAATCAGTGTAGATCTAAGAACATTTAATATTGTTTAGCATTGGCATTGCTGGATCAGTGCCAAGCTTTGTAAAATGATCAAAGTAGGGGTTTGCCTCGGAGCCGGGTACCGGAGTACCCGACCAGCTGATGTCAGGAAGCGATTCCAGATCATGGGATCGGGTACCTGTAGCCAACTCTACAAATTACTTGGTAACTTCTCGGACAATAAAAAAAGAGGTTTGGAATGTCATTTGTGGAGAATTTTTAAAATGAAAACCACGCTACATGGAGAACAAAAACAGATTTCACGTTTTATGTGCATTTTAAGGCGCGACAGATGACGCTAGGGAAAGTTGCAGCTTACACCGTAAAGCCGCATGAATAATGCCCTTCGGGTAACTCCCGGGATTTGAATTTTAGGGTTGGGTTTCTTTTACGGGTACCCGGATACCCGTGTTTTACTTCAATAGGGTACCCGGTTACTGAACTACCCGTTAATGCACACCACTGGACAAAAGTATAACTACTAAAATCAGGAAATGTAAACTATACCCTCCAAAATTTTCGGGAAAATAATATCCTTTTTTTTGTTGAATAAATGAGGGGATGCATGTTTATGGATGATTATCAACTTATGGACAAAATTAAACAACTATCATTTTGTAAAATCTGTAACTTTATTGATAATGACAACTACTGTGAAACTAATCTCAGTATTGATCAGTTAGAACTTATATTTAAAATGTGTTGCTTGCCATTACCTCTAGAAATGTAAATATATCTTGAAGAGCAGATATTTTTGATAATTATTGAGAACATCTCAATCAGTAGTGTAACCTAGAAGGAAATTAGACTTCAGCTTGTCTCATGAACCTCTTTTTTGTATTGTTGAATCCTAGTTTTTTTGGTAGTTTCGAGACCATTCTAGCCAACTTTAAACAAAAAAAAGAGTTTTTTTTTGGTAATAATAATATTAATAATAATAATAACAACCGTGGTGCTTATATAGCGCTTTCCATCGTATCAACGATCTCAAAGCGTTTTACACTTAATACCCCGTTCATCAGGCCATGAGACCACGCGGCAGCCGATATCAGCGCTCAATCGGTCCTCGACCCTCACAGGTACCCATTCATACTCCTGGGTGGATAGAGGCAATTGTAGTTAAGTGTCTTGCCCAAGGGTACAAACACCATGTTCCTGGAAGGAATTTGAACCCATCTTGTGAGATTAAGATGTAAAAAATCACCCACATTTAAAAAAAATATGTATTTACAGGGGAAAAATTGTGGAATCAGTTATGATTGAATTAGTTTTTGTAAACAAACTACTTCCTCAGCAAACTTAATGATGCTGCTAAAAGTAAAACGATGTACTAACAAGGCTAATGCTTATGCTCTTCCAGAAAATTGGTACTCGATCTACAATTAATTTACACGATGCAATAATATTGGTTAAAAAACATTTACTGTATGACATTGGATGAGTCACTTGTTGAAGATGCTTATCATTTGTTTTTTTGTTACTTTGTTCATACGTAGTTTTACTCTCTTTTTTTGATTATGCAATTGATATGCAACGAGGCATATTTTTAAATATATTTTTGTTACTTTTTTAAAGTTTGTATGTCGCAATTAACCTTACGTTTTGTTAGCAGTTTATGAATTTGATTTAATTCTTGTGAAGAAGAGTGATTTGATGTTTCTTTGACTACTCAGATTTGTGGAGAAAAGCGGATTTTAATTTAATTTTTGATTTTCGTGATCTGCAGGAATAAGAAAGGTATTTGTTGCTGTTGGAACTTAGCCATCATTATGAAAAGTTAATGAAAATCTAGTTGTCAGTAGCAGTTGAACTTGAAAGCATTGGAAATCATGTTAAAGGAACCATGGTATGAATTTCACTTGGGAACATGTTGCATGCAACTGTCTACTCCTAAATGTATGAAAACTTGCCATTGGACATCCCCTTTTGGCAAATTACATTGAAAGTGCACGTCTGTTCCATGTTGTTTCCGGACAGCTGAGGGCGCTGTTGCTGTGACGTCATTTCAGGAAGACACTGTTCAGACTAGGGGGTTTTCTGTTCAAATGTGAACTCAAACATTTGCTCATTGAACACATTGTTTTGTGCAAAATAGTTTGCTCATTGGCTTACTGCCATGTACTGAAACAACGAAAAACAAAGAAAGGAAATTTACGACTCGCAGCAAAATATTCAAAATTCTGGCAATTTTTTTGTGCTGAAAGAGCTGTAACATTGAGGTTTCTTCCTGAAATGACATCATACTTTTGCTCATGAATATGGACATTTTCATTAGCATAAAAAGTCACCAAAATACCCTTGAAGCGGCAAAACGAAAATTGAAAATAAGGTGAAGTGGGACACAAAGGTGTATAGTCAAGAGTTGCACTAAAATAATTACATTGCATAGGCCCCTTAAGTTATATTACTTGATCATTTTCTTTGGCCAGTGCAGTGGTAATCTTATTCGACTAGCTATGGAGTCAATGATTGTAAATATTCGTATTTGGTCAAAGAACATTTACGTATCAAGAATCAGTTATTTTTACAATCTGTTTGAATCACTAAGGCCTACATTTATCCGGTCAATGTTCTGTTATGTTCTGTATTAATGTAACAATGTTACGTAGTAGCAATGGAACTTCCACATTCGGAAGTTTGCATATTTTGTCGTAGAATTTCCATCATTGTCGTGGATGTTGGGTTCCACAACCTTGTCCCCGTGGTGTCAGAGCTATGCTTCACATAGGGAACGAGGCTGGAGTTTCTGCATCTGATAGTGGAATTTCTGTTTTTGGACATACATGAAAAATGTCTGTTCAGTAGATTTAGATTTGTTTAAAGAAAATATGTGCTGAAACACTTAAACATGTTATCTGGAAATTTAGAGAAGTATGAGTCCACTAGATGCTCTTGCTGGCAGGAGAGGAGTATTTAATTTCCTTTCACCTTTTTCACCTTCCCCTTATGACGCCATAGTGAGGACAGGTGTTCGTTCCTCTGTGATATGTGCATGGTAGACACACTGTACATGTACTTTCATTGTCACTGAGTTTGCATCGGTGAGGGCGTACCGTACCATGCAAGGGGTCTAATTAGGAGCTATTTACGTATCTGCAGGTGTTGCATTGATTCACAAATGTTACTGTTTTTTTATTTTTATTTCCTTGTTGTTGTTTTTTAACAGACACGCCTATAATTAGTAGTCTATGGAATATCCCCTTGCGCAGCAAGGGTATATGATATGCGGTGATTGATTATGCAAAACATGACTGCGTCTTGACCTCGAGATTCTGACCATTCAGCGGGCGCCTTGTATCGGGTCTTCTGTAACCCGTTTAAATATGTCAGCCAAATTGACCAATCAGCAGCTTCAGTCCACATTTCTGATCGAAATGACTTCTAAACAGTTTCTAAAGTCGACACCGATTGGCTGGCGCGCGGGGTCGCATAAAATTTGCATTGCTCAGATGTATCAGACGTTGGATACGGGAGAAGGCTCCGTGGGACAACGGTTGATACTCAGACTAATAACTATGGGCTATCAATAATAATAACTCAGACTAATAACTATTGGAGCCAGTTTGATTTTTGTAACCTGAATGCAAATACTGAACAATAATGTGAATATCTGTCACCCTTATTGAGCTAAACAATAGACCATTATTTCGTTTGTAAACACGGAGCGCCATTTTGCCATGGGCTGCCACAGCACAAGGGCAAACATTATGTCGTGGCTGGCAACAGATTTTGCCAAAATTGTTTATTAAAAACCCTGTGTAAGAAAGGCATTTGGAAAGAGTTCCATACCTTGACATCACTTGACACACTGTTCACAAATCCTGTGAGACTGGTCTGAAAAAGTGTTTTCTCAGTAAATGCTTCAATACTTTCCCTGCTTGACTTTTTAGGACATGTTATCGCTTTCTGATTGCTAAATTGGTCACTGCAGGGAGAACTAATTGATGTACAGGCATGAAATTCTTTCCAGGCATTTTATTAAGACTTTGTACCATTTTGTTGGTAATTATATTTTCAGGAACGTAATGATCTGTTTTGAAAATAATATCTTCTCTTCATTGTTTGCAAAGTTGGCCTTCCATATTTTGCCAACTTGTGGTTGGCGAAGTGCCAACATGCATATGCATTCATGCATACTTATGCATCATGCATGCTTATGCATTCGTGCATAATTACTTGGCAATTAAGAGTCGTCTCTTTACTTTCGACCGAATGTTTTGCTCGATTGATCAGTGTAGTCACTTGATAATACATGTAGATGTACTTCCATAGCTCAAGTTTATTAAAGCATTTGTTCCAATCAATGCCGCAATTGTTAACTTCGTTCTGTGGCATTCGCTTATGCATCGATAATTGTATAATTGTAAAAGAATATTTGGGGAAAAAAACCGTTTTCTTGGCGCACGAGGGCCATCGTAATAGTTATAGAATTCACTAAATATTTGAAATTAAGGTCTTTTAAGATCTCGAAAATCGATAAGAACCGTGAAAGATTGAATTTAATATATTATAAGGAAGTTGCATTTTTAGGACACTCCGTATGTTATCGTCATCAGTTTCTTCCAAAAGGGGGCGCGCTATATAAACACTGTTCACTGCGCGCCAACATCTGTCCATTAGCGATGTAAACAAAGATTTGTAAAGAAGAAATCTCACGATTAACACTTAATAAACTTTTCCTGTATTTTGTTTTTAACTTACGGTTCATTAACTTAGAATGTTTCCAAGCCTAATTTAACTGAACCACCATGAATAAACAAACTCTGACGAAAACTGACACTACTTACTATTCTTAAGTTTAATTAGCGAAATTACGGTTTTGTTTGTCAAATTTAGCAAAGCTCTCAAAGGAAATTGATAATAAGTATGTACATTTCTAATGCATGCGTTTAAAAAATACAAATTCAATCAAAAATCAAGCGCTTCGTAAGACAAGATGCGAAACAAAATTTCGTCAAGATACGCCAGAGTGCTTGCACTCTCGAAAATGTATAATTAAATGTATTTTTTTTATCAGTTTATTAACAATAAATCAAAATCTCTCTTTATTGGTTAAAGGGGCAATGCGATTGATTTTACACTGGAACATATTGTGTGTAGGACTTCATTGCTCTTATTTGTTTTCAGACTTTGCGACATCATTTTTTAGTAAAAAAAAATAATTGTGAAGAGCATGTATTTTTAACAATGCTCACATATCCCGTACTTATCCTGACATTTGAGGGCACTGTTGTTACGTTTTTTTCAGGGCTCAATCTCCGTGTTGGTGGATTTCTGCTCAAGTTGCAAACCAAAAAAAACCCCTGAAGTAATGCCTCGTAAGGCATCACATTTTTGCTAAATGAATTTGGAAATTCGCATTAGCATAAAAACCCCAAAAAACGCCAAAGACGCTCAGGGTCGGAAAAAAAGTCAACATGGGGATTGGAATAAAATGGAAATGGGCACAAAGGTGCATTTTCTAGGACTGCATGCATAAGAAAAAGAATTCTATTTCATTCACCCTTTAACTTAGGCAACAAGAGTTTCTTCGCGCAAATTCAGAATCGTTACACCATAACTCGAGCTGTTCCGCACTGTTTGCATTCGCGAAAATATCGGTAGATATTCTCTATTTTGATATGATTGTCGTTTCTTGATAAAAAAAAAAGTAAACAAAAGCCCCAAACAATATCACCTACTGGTTTTGAACTTCGTGCGCTTACAGTTTCTTCAGTGCAAATTGCAGAAAATCCTTATCGCCTTGCTTGCCCACTTCAGAGGGAATCAAATTGCCAAACAAGGCGTGAAAACCCGTCTTGTAGTGTTTCCAAGTGACTGGCACTCCCGCCTTCTCCAGTCGCTTGGCGTACATGATGCCGTCATCCCTCAAGACGTCATACTCGGCGGTCAGGATGTAAGCCTCTGGGAGTCCTCTCAGGTCTTCTCGCATGAGAGGAGCGTAGTCTGGATCCAAGAGGACGTCTTTGATCTCCTCGTAGAGGGCGTCATCGCCGAAGTCGTTTGAGGGCGCTCTGTAGTCTGGTCTCTTAAACTCGTCAGGGATGAGGTCGCGCGAGAGGCATTTTTGGACCAACGGGGAGCTTTTGGCGGCAGCCGAGGTGTGATTATTGATCAGCATTGCCTCCGTGACGTCACCCTTGTTACCAAGGAGATACTTATTCCAATAAGTAGCCATAGTTATTCTCCTCAATATGAGTGTATTGTATTTTCCATTTTGCTGATAGGAAGGCGTGTGGAAGTCAAAGGCCTGCAAGCACGGAACGATCAAGACTTGCAACTTGGGTCTGGGCAGGTCACGGTACTCGGGGTCAAAGGTTAACCGTTGTGCCGTGGCTGCTGCCAGGTTGCCCCCAGCGCTGTCGCCCATGATGGCAACTCTCCCAGGATCAACGTTGAAATCGCCAATGTGCTTCAGGAACCAGACTGTAGCTGCTGTGCAGTCATCTATTGCCGCGGGGAATGGATATTTTGGCGCCAAACGGTAACTATTAAAAAAAAAAAATCAAACAAAATCTTACACTTGTAGGCATAAAAGAAGCATATCATTGACAGTATTCAAGTTACATCAAAATCGAGTGTGTGACTTCAATAATGCATTGAGCATGATGAGGCAATTTCTGGATGAGGAGGGAGCAAAACTTGTTACTTTTTCTGACGAAAAGTCACTGTTAAAAATGGTTAACTTACTCAACAGAAACCACAACGACATTCAGTTCCCGTGCCAGCATCGCCGTTAACGAGTGGTGCATATCTGGCGGAGTAAACGTTTATATATATATTAAACGGGCGTCCCATATACATTTCACATATCCTGCACCAATTATATATCACTCATAAAGGCTTTTTACCCCCAAACACGTATCTTTGAAACAGTATATGTTTCCCTATTACTGTTCAAGTATTATATCCACATGATCCCCAATTATTCAAATGATGATGACAGCAAATAACATCTGCACGACATTTTGGTCAAGACTTAATTGTCTGGCTTGCTGTGGTTAAGAAGAAATCAAGAAACGTAGACAATTTCCAGCGATCAGTCAATTTTATTGACTGGTAGTTGGAAATAAAGTTTGATATTGACGAAAATCACGAGATCGTGTTTTTGTGATCTAAAGATTGTGCATGGTTTGTCACTGTTTTCTTGAAGTTAGTGAATATCCTCCCAGCTAACACTACAACAGCTTAATATGGTTTCGAACATATAGTTGGATTTTGAGTGGTGTTATTATAAACCGAGTAAAATACATGTTTAACGAATATTAATATATACAATGAAAGTTGGGATCTTACCTACGCTACTACTTACAAAACCTCCGCCGTGGTAGAAGACGATGGCCGGCCGTTTATCGGTCTTCTCTCCCGCGGGCTCATCGGCAAATATCCGGACTGGTACCCGGTCAAACACCGCGTCTCTGTACGGTACTCGCGGCTCGCTCGCCCGGGAGTGCGCCCTGAATCGCTCATCCAGCCAGTCGACGAGCCCAGTCGGTAGGGCCTTCATACCATAAGGAGACTAACAAAATAACCAAGAAATAACATATGGCCAGTCTCTGATCCACTTTTTCTTTTTGCACATTTTAATCCAATGAAAAAAGAACAACTGGCGTGATGTAAACCCATTACCCACTCGATCATAACCGAAGACAAGGGAAGGCCAGTAATGCTATAAAATATAAGATTTTAGGTTTTGCATCAGTGGTGGAGTATATCAGTATCGTTTCGGTTTGCGGCACATCATGTGGTAATCAATATGTCGCCCAGTAAATATATAGTTTAGTTCTGATAAGAACTTGTCCTGCTGATATCAAATTTCGCTAAGTGGTTTTAGTTCTGATAAGAACAGTCCTGCTTTAACTTGGTTTACAAGAACTTGTCTTTGGTCTCTTTTGGTCCCACCCCCCCCCCCCCCCCCCCCACCCACCTATTGATTTTCGGAGGCAAAAGTGTCTGGAAAAAATTCTGGATCCACCGTGCTAGCCCCCCAAAAATATTGGTTCTAGAACCGCGCCTGGAAATAATAAAGACATTGCAGAAAATGTTCATGTAGATTTGGAGCAGGTCTAAAATGTGCATGGGCCTCATCATGAATGGTTTATGGCCAGTCTCACAAGACTAGTGTCAAAACCTACGATGCTAGTGCATACTTACCAATATCAGAAAATTCGAAACAATTTTCAGCGTGCATGGGCTGTCTACACCCTCAGGGATAGGCTCGAGCACTATATAGGTCGCCACTGCAACCACCGCCACCACA
The DNA here is from genome assembly GCF_015706575.1 of Patiria miniata. Taxonomy (NCBI): domain Eukaryota; kingdom Metazoa; phylum Echinodermata; class Asteroidea; order Valvatida; family Asterinidae; genus Patiria; species Patiria miniata. Next base: position 8,127,588 of record NW_024037071.1, read on the forward strand.
AACGCTAGCAGTATTCCTCGTACGTGCACCATTATTGCTTCGCCATTCGCCAAAAATATGAACACCACCGCATGTGTGTACCGAGGTGTTTGATCGGCAGACTGCGAAACCAACAAAGCGTTTGTGCAGACGTGAATTAACTCAAGGTTCACTGCCATTGTACACCAGCTCTGTCTGACCGTATTCAGTATTTACACTCAACCTTTTGATAAGCTTACAAGTAAAAAAGAAACACAATTGAAATCGCATTGCTATCGGCAGTGCACAAAACTGCTCAGTCACTGCTTTAAATACTTCCAGCCCGCATGGTTACAAGTGGTTAATTGAGTTTACTAGCAATTATTTAAACGTCTTTTTTGTTTAGCAGTGGGGAAAAAGACATCAACTTTTGAGCAAAAGTCACGATTATAGACTGGTGCCGCATGAAATGCAAATCACATAAAGAACCTGTTAAATCAGGTCCCAAGCTTCAATTCACTATAATTCAAACATTTCAATTATTTCTTTACAATTAAAAAAAAAATTGTGAAAGTAAAAGTCGTTTTCCCAAAAGTGCATAAAGTATAAATATATCGAAAACATATAAGAATTATCATTGTCGAAAAAGACAACTTTTAATTTAAATAAAGCTAAAACATACAAATAATGAAAAACGTATAGAGAACACAACAAAAGAGGATATACGAATCTACACAAAAATCTCATTGTAACCAATTTAAATCTGCATAAAAACATGCTAAGTGTTATTAACAAAAATCAAACACATTCATTGTCACATTACAATTATTTATGTCTAAGTCAAGTTAAAAAGTTTAGTTGTAAGACGCGGTATAACTTCTAAAAGACAACACAGAATCCGTCTTTCCGACGCAGACTGAAATTTGATCTATGAGGCATACCTACACCGCGCATCTTCAATGGGCCATCCTCAAGATCGACAGCGACAGGAATAGCGCTCGCGTGATTGTGGATAAGATTGGTGCAGCGGGCTACGAGGAGTTTGTTTATGCTCTGGAATCATCCGTATCGGGAGAACCGCGATACGCTCACTTCGATGCTCCTAAAGAATGGAATGTATAGGAGACGTGCTGGCCTTCATCTTCTGGTTCGTACAATTATTGTACATTGACCCTGTATTCAGCAAATGTGTCGGAAAAGAACCCTTTATTGACTCGGAACTCTGTTACAATCCCTTCAATGTTGTCTTCTTTCTGCCCATTAAATAATAATAATAATCAAAATCAGAATATTAAAGATGAATCCCTATGCTATTTTTCGAGTTTCACCTCGAGTTTTCACCTCGAAAAATACATTGTTTTTTTTTTTTCAATTGCTATATTCTTATCAATATACAGGGTGGATAAAAAAGGCAACCCACGTGGCGCCCCTATTTTTAAGGAAGGTCTGCAAGATGTATCGCTTTCCAGATCTAGGATATAAAAGCCCAATTAATAAGCTTTCATTTTACTGAAAGAAACATTCAAATCACTCATGTACTGTTCGAGTTATGGAATTTTAAACACAAACACATTTTTAAACCTTTGCCCACGGATCACATTAAGATACGTGATATTTCAGTCCAATGAAACCATGTGGTATCATGAAAACGATATCAGAATAATCACATATGTCTCCGGGGTAGCCACGTAGAACTTCGAAGGCAGGCCAAGACTACACTTTTTATTATTCCTTCTGTCAAATGTAGATATAGACTGTTTCTTTAATCTTGTATGTCTTCCCGCAGCATAGCTAATTCATACTCAGGTGAAGAAACACAATAGTCTTTAGATTGTATTCTCCCATCCAGCACATCTAGGGTTTTCAAGTAGGGCCATAGTTTAATTAGATCGTTGTTGCAATATGGACCTCAGGAATTTAGTGAACCTCATACACTGTAGAAGAGATTGATTGGAATTTGTATTGTTCTTTAACTGGTATATTTAAGCTTGGGCGTAGTCCCACATCCCAGAACACTCACTAGACGCCAGAGGTGTAGGACCTGTCCGCCCGGTCAGATAGTTTGCCCGTATATTTTGATTGGAGCTGAGATATTTTGACTTCGTGATTTTGTGCCCGTTTTGGTACCTTTTGCTTCTGTGTGAAGCCAGTGCTGTATGCGTTTTCGGCTTTTGCCAAGATTTCTGAGTGAAATTCTGAGCCAGTTTCTCCACCCCTTTATGCCAGATTGGGCATCCTGTGTGGAGGAAGATTTGGACGTTTAATAATATTTGTATGGGTTATTGTAAATAAGATCATCCAAAAGAGAAATTGAATTTGTTTGTGCATTATTTTAGCTAACTTTATTTCCTTTGAGTTTGAGATTGTTCTCTGTCCGGCTGAAAATGGCGGGCGCTGCCTTTAGCCGTGACAAAGACTGTAGACATTTTATTTAATTAATTATTCCTTCGCACATCTGCCAGACAATAATTCGGCTCTCGCACAGAGGGTCGGTTTCTTCACAAAAGGAAAGCCCTCTTTCAGAGGGTTGAAGACGCCCAAAATCGAAATAAAGTACTTTCTGTTTGTTTGAACAAAACAGACAAATTGGAACTTACACAAAATTACCCGGGTAAGCTTGTGATTTTTTTTTTCGTCGCTGAGACCCGCTATTCTGTTGGGATTAATTTAAAGGGAATATACAATATTTGCAAACATCGACAAATAAAACTACCAAGTTTTTACGAAATACGTCACTAGGATGTTGGTTAATGACAGTCTAAAGCATCCTGTAAAATTATGGCACTTGGTGTGAAGTCATTTTCAAGAAAATGGTATTTTTGTATAAATTTCCAACGGTGGTCGGCCGATCACCGTTGGAAAAACCTAACTATTTTTCAGCTACTGCTCCAAATTTACCATTTTGTTCAGTCAAAATTTTGTTTGCTATTGGTTACATGTTCATGAACGGGTGCAGGTCAGCTAGACTGGTTCCCTGACCTAACAATTTTCCGGCATCTATAAGTTGATCCATTTCATCTTTAGTGGAGTCAGGGAACCAGACTACTTCAACGTTTTTGTTTTTCTTGGCTTTTCCAGCATTTTCGAACACAAAACTTCAAACATGTCAGTGTAACAATATTTGATCTATTATACTTACCCCTCAAATAGTTCATTTTTAAAAATAACAGCAAAAGCCAATGATGTACATTCCCTTTAAGTATTTGACAATTTTTTTATATTTACACGCCGTCTTTTAAACACTCATTTAACAGACGAAATTTCAATTGAATACGAATAAAATGTTTCCCGATTTATTGGACCCACATCGAGTGTGTTGTTTTTGTTGAAATATCTCGAGACAGCGTCAGTGTTGACCACAGCATCTAATATCACAAATATCTCTAATACTCTGTGTGTATATAGAAATTAGTGATCTCCATTAGAAAGAAAACAGCAACGATACTTATACGAACGACACGCGAACTTAACAGGACATGGCTGTTACATGTCGCAGCGTTTTGATATAAACACAACTTAAAAACTTAAGAATGTCATGTCGAGGTGTCTAAGATGTCTAATATGGTTTATTCTAGCAAAATGGCGCCCTCCTATTGTGTTCACAATATCTACAAAGAAAAATGCCAAATGAATATTTTAGTTACACGATCTTTCAGATTTAAAAAAGGTATAATGTGTTTGGTGACCTTGCTGTTTTGCTTCGGATTGGGAGGACATAATCGTCATAACTTTTAAATCATTTTGACTTCTTTTATTTTCAGGAACCCTGATGAAGCACACAGTAAATTGCGCATGACCTACGCCAGTTCCATGGTAACTATATTGACGGAATTCCCTGGTTTGAAGGTAGTTCTAATCGGGCAGAACGTCTCAATCAAAGACGAGATAATCGAAGAGGTCAGTCTTGATTAAAAGGAATATGACAATACACAGCCTACGAGCTAATCGTTAGTTTATTTTATACAAAGTCTAATACATTCCTCCCATCGGATTAGGTAGCTGATCTCATGTCATTGAATTATTTGTCCCAACAGCCACTGCCCAGCCGCACCGAAGTTTTATTCCATGGTAAACAAATGTTCCACGAGAAGGTCCATGTGTTGTAGCAAGATTGGTGACAGAGGGCCCCCCCCCCTTATTAACTACAAAAAAGGTAAGTTTTATAAATTAATTCAACAAATGTAAATTATTTCAGCTTTATATCGTATTGCGTTTCTCAATTTCAGTTAATTGTCTTAGAATTGTCTTCCGCGCAAACAGCAGAATCACTTATACATCATCTAAATAATCATAACACCAATACGGTCCTTCGTACTGTTATCCATCATATCAAATATCAATTAGACTACTGTTTTATTTACATGTGCTAGTTATTGACAATAACAGAACGTTTTGAACTTCATGAACTTACAGTTTTTCCCGCGCAAATTGCAGAAAATCATTTACGCCTTGCTTACCCACTTCAGAGGGAAAGCTAAACAAGCCGTGAAAACCCTTCTTGTAGTTTTTCAAAGTGGCTGGCACTCCCGCCATCTCCAGCCGCTTGGCATACATGATGCCTTCATCCCTCAAGACGTCATACTCGGCGGTCAGGATGTAAGCCTCTGGGAGTCCTCTCAGGTCTTCTCGCATGAGAGGAGCGTAGTCTGGATCCAAGAGGACGTCCTTGATCTCCTCGTAGAGGGCGTCATCGCCGAAGTCGGTTGAGGGCGCTCTGTAGTCTGGTCTCTTAAACTCGTCAGGGATGAGGTCGTGCGAGAGGCATTTTTGGACCAACGGGGAGCTTTTGGCGGCAGCCGAGGTGTGGTTATTGATCACCATTGCCTCCGTGACGTCACCCCTGTTACCACGGAGATACTTATTCCAAGCCGTCACCGCAAATCTTCTGTTCACTATGAGTGTATTGTAGTCGCCATTTTGCTGATAGGAAGGCGTGTGGAAATCAAACGCTTGCAAGCACGGATAGATCAAGACTTGCAACTTGAGTCTGGGCAGGTCACGGTACTCGGGGTCAAAGGTTAACCGTTGTGCCGCGGCTGCTGCCAGGTTGCCCCCAGCGCTGTCGCCCATGATGGCAACTCTCGCAGGATCGACGTTGAAATCGCCTAGGTGCTTCAGGAACCAGACTATGGCAGCTGTGGAGTCGTCTATTGCCGCGGGGAATGGATATTTTGGCGCCAAAAGGTAACTGTTTTAAAGACCATACATAAAATATTATACTTGTAGGCATAAAAGAAACACAGCATTGACAGTATTTTAATTAACTCAAAATCGAGGGTGTTGTGTCATCAAGAGTGCCTTGAGAAAAAATGAAGCAATTCTTGGGTGGGGTTGTGGCAAAAGAAATGTCTTTTCTGACGAAACGTCACCCTTAAAAAAATGTTAACTTACTTGACAGAAACCACAACAGCATTCAGTTCCCGCGCCAGCATCGCCGTTAACGGGTGGTAGACATCTGGAGAAGTGAATGTTTATAGGATTATTGCACGGGTGGTTTGGACGAATCAAGGCGTCCAAATTAAATTTTACATAACCTGCAGCACCAACTATACCGATCACTCATAAAGGCTTTTCACCCAAATACCTGTATCGTCATTTCGTACAGGCTATTGTTTGAATTTATTCTCTGATACACTATGTGTTCCTGTTCAAGTATTATTTACACTTAATCACCCCCGAAAATCAAAATGATGATGAGAGCACATTTATCTACCTGACTTATACCATATTTTTCCACAGCAAAAGGGAGGGTGCAAAAACGATAGTAGTTTTGACCAAAACTAAAAGGAACACGGGATCATTAATTTGCATTCGTCTGCCTTGCTGTCATTAAGAAGAATCAAGAAATATCTAGATGATTTCCAACTATCAGTCAATAATGACTGATTTCTGATGGTTGGAAATAAAGTATGCTATTGACAAATGGTGTTTTGCGATCAAAAGGCTGTGCATAGTGTTTCACTGTTTTCTCGAATAGTGAAACCACTCAAGTACTCAACTGAAACTGGTTAGGTTTCGAACATTCTTATTTGGATTTTGAGTGGTGATATGATTGGAAACTGATACGTATGTTTATGCATTTAAAGTTAAATGTTTTAGATCTTACCTATGTGACCTGATACAAAACCTCCGCCGTGGTAGAAGACGATTGCCGGCCGTTTATCGGTCTTCCCTTCCGCTGGCTCGGCGGCAAATATCCGGACTTGAACCCGGTCAAACACCGCGTCTCTGTACGGTACTCCCGGCTCGCTCGCCCGTGCGTTTGCCCTGAATCGCTCATCTAACCAATCGACGAGACCACACGGTAGAAACATCCCAACATAATGACCCTAACAAAATAATCAAGAAAAAAATATAACGATGCCCACTCTCTGATCTTTTTTCTTAGAGTCTGGATTGAATTTATACATTTTGTTAATCCCACCAAGAAAAGAAGAATAGACTTAATATAAACCCATTTGATACGCACTCGTGATCAGATCAGGCAAATTGTAATAATTTCTATGTAGATAAGATTTTAAAACACGGACAACGCACCATAGTGAGCTTTGAATGTCGTGCAACACAACAGCTAATCCACATTTTGAAACATTGGGAAATAAGACATTGCATAAAATGTTCATGTGTAGCATAGATTAAGAGAAAGTCTAAAACGAGGGCCTCGTTCATGTGGTTTATAGCCAGTCCAAATGTCCAACTAGAACTATGGGTATCATTACGTGTAATACCCATGTCCAACCTCAATGAATTATATATGGCAATATCATATATAAAAACTGTTAGCATACTTACATTTGTCATCAATGGCGAAATAAGTTTGAGCATCCATGGGCTGTCTACATCCTCAGGGATAGGCGCGAACACTACATAGGTCGCCACTGCAACCACCGCCACCACAAACGCTACCAGTATTCCTCGTACGAGCACCATTATTGCTTTGTCTTCCGCAAAAATTATGAGCACCGCTGTATATATAAAATCGAACTAGCCTCACTACACGGATCGGTGCAAGGCCTTCGACACAAACAGAGCCTTTGTGCAGACGTGCACAATTATATCTATTCATAACCTTTGTAAAGGCCTGTACTTGAGCGCATTGCACTATGAATACGTGAATATTGACAAAGCAGATATGCACTGCGTTAATTTTAGGGGAGCGGGCACAAGGACATGATGGAAAGAGATAACTCATATTATGGCAGCCATTTTTCACGAGACACTCCACTTTATTTCACATCGAGAGAGGGCGCTCTTCGACAATAACAGTAATATAATAACGTTGTAACTCTAAATATTGTGACACACTCGATCCTCACCCTTAGATTGGAGAAGTACAAAATGCAATGTATACATTTCCACAACACAAGTCATTGGCCCTGATGATGGATACACTAAATGTTGTTATTAATTTTTTTTTTTTGGAGACTGATAACATCAATGAACTTGGTTAAGTTTGTATAACTTACTGGCTGTTAAATGCATTGTTCTGACAAGGTTTCCGAATTGTGATACAATCGAATGTAACTTGTGCACTTCCATTTTGTTTTTGTTTTGTGTGCACTGTATGCTTTTCAGGAAGAATTAACCTTTTTTGCACCCCCGTCCCTATGCGGTCCTTTTACGTCAACCCCAAACAAAAAAGACCTGGCCATGTCGGCACTACGCAAATTTTTAATATACATGTGTTACAACCTTAAGGGTTCATTGGTGTTGAGACCTCACCTTCAGGGTTTATTGTTGAAATGAACTGTACCGTCATGGTCGTCTTGAAGCTGGATCACAACCATTACGCCTTCATGGGCATAATATAGGTGCACATGTATCGGGTGTATTTCATTATACTTCTTACGAAGCAAAAGGCACCAAGACACATTAGGGTCACACCTCGTACTGCAATTAAGGTAATTATTATTTTTTATTCCCTTTTCCAGAGCATCTTCAGCTTTCAGAAAACAGCAATGTTTGTGTAGTCGTTCGAAACCACTCTACTTCGTTTTTGTTTTCTAACGTCGCCATAGTCAATAGGACATTAGCGAGTACACTTTGCTTGCCCAAAACCACAGTAGTTTGGTCGACCCGAGTCGGTTTTGAAATTCTGGTACTGATATGATGAGACTTGTTGCCTCGTCTGGCGCATGCGTCTGTAAGGTTGTTCCTGGAAGCTCATCTATTAAACTCTAGTCTAGCCCCGAGGGTTCTATCTGGTTCTTCATCTTACACATGGCAAACGATAATAGACAAGGCTGAATGAGAACAATCCCGAATGCAACAAAATCTTCAAAGCACGAACGTGGCCGAAATCAATGCATTTCTTTAAATAGAACGATTGCAATGGCAATAATGATTCAATTTTGCAAAAGCGAGCTATATTACAATACTAAACAAGTTTCCATTGGTACGGTAATTGCTGCTATCGATCCGATGGGAGTATGTCAATTCCTGGCTCGATTCTTTTCAGCAGGGGAAGCAGTAATATTTGGACAACACACATGAAATACACACCGGCAAGCACATAAAAGACGGTCTGATAGTTCCCAGTTACGTCCAGCAACCAACCTGCAGGAAGACAATATCATAATTATACAAATAATGAATGTTTATGAGTGCAATGGCCAGAATAGTTTCATGGGGTGACAACCTGAAGGAATGTTCCATTCCATGAGTAGGTGGTGAGTGAGTAGAGGTAGCGAACGAGTAGAGGTGAACATTGAAATTATTCTTTCCATTGCACGAATGTGACAACATTCATTATTGGTTTTATACAATGCCTAAATGTATAGGGTGAGTACAAAAATAATGTCCCTTTGGAGTACAGTAGTTCTTGTCTCCCCCCAAAACGGGTATAGTTTAATACCAACGTTATTGTTCAGCCAACAATCGGTCTAGGTATTGACCACGGTCAGTTAAATTTCCACTGATAATTAGCCATGCATGAATAGGATATGGGCCTATCTTTGTCAACACTGCCAACACAATTTTCAGGATAGGCCTCTTGCTATCAACACAACAGAAACAATGGGTCTCTGGACGGACAATAAGGAAATATAAGTAACAACAGAACAGGATATGAATGGAATTAAATAAACATTTAATGAACTTGAATCTCAAATACAGATGAGGTTCACATTTTCTCTGTCCTGCTGCTCGATCGACCTTCCACCTGAGTGTGCCATTCAGAGCAATGCATGGTTAAAGCGAAGAACGCGGATGGTCCGCAAAGCTGTTGAAGGCATGAGGACACTACATACATTGCCCTGAATGCTTCCGCCCGACAATTCGGAAACCAATTTACTCGCAACTCTTGATCTGTGTCTGAACAGCGGCAACGCAAATAGTTCTTTTTAACAGACGCACGAAAAGAAAGAAGAGAAAAAGTAGGCCTGCTGGTTGAATATGTAAAAAAAAAAAAGGGGGGTTTCAAGAGCCCGGACGGGACATGCATTGGTAAGTAGTTATGATGCTTGTGATCTATTGCTTACTGTGTTGCTAAATATTGCTGGAAATTGGCCACATCAGTTTTGTTTTCGCTGTAATCCTTAAAATGCCAACTCAAGCATTTTTCATCTACACCACTTACCTGCCATGACCGGTCCAGTGAGAACCCCAGCCCCGAAGAAGATACCAAAAATCGCCACGCTGAGGGCGAAGTTGGCCATTCCAACGTAGCGCCGAGTCAGGACGACCATGACGGCGACAAGGAAGCCGATGGCGAAGCCTTTCACGAACGAGACCACTGCCAGGACGGCATAGTGGTCCACGTTCAAGAGCATCATGCTCAAACCGGCTAGGGTCATGCCGGCCGCCGTCACGTGCTCGGCGGTTGGTCTCCAGCTGATCAGCACACCGTTGGCCAACCGGCCGAGCAGGGTACCAATGCCGAAGAGACTGAGCAAGAAGGCGGCGCTGGAGGGCGTCACACCCAGGCTCTCCGCGCGGGGAATAAGGAACTGAACGAATCCCATATACGGCAGGCTGAACTGGAACTGCAGGAGACACAGCAAGGCGAAACGATAACTCTTCAGAAATATGTTTAATCCCAACAATTCCGAGTATGTCTTGAGCAGGGTAGCCGCCACACACAATTTCTTAGCCTCTTTTGGAGGCACATACCCGCTGTTATTACTCATATCGCTTAGAACATTCTCGTCGCTTGTATTTTGAAGTTCATCAGGCGCGTTACAGCACCGATCATCTCCTGTAATTGAATCCTCTTCAACATTATCCCCCTCGTCACTTGCAACCAAGACACCCCCTTGAGCGAATGGACCGGCCCTATCATCGCTTTCAGATGACTCCGCTGCGGACTGTTCCACTCTCCTCGGGAGGGGTCTGAAGAGGAGACAAAATGCTACGCCGTTCGCCATGATTGCCGAGCTGATGAAAACAGCTCCTCTCCAACCGAAGTTCTCGGAAAGCAGTTGCAAGAGTGGTGGTGCAGCGATCATCCCCGTGCCACAACCAGAGAAGGCAATGGCGTTGGCCGTCTTGTACTTTTTCTTGAAGTAAAGGGCGACTGCAACTATACCGGCGTTGTAGGTAATTCCCATCCCAGCACCTTTACCAATGTAATAAGCAAATCGCAAAAAAATGAAGCTCGATCGTCTCGATTGGCAGTTTTCGTACAAACGTCTGGTAGTATAATCATACATTCTACATCCTCTTTAGTCAAAGAATATCCTCCCCCATTCTCGTAATGTTTCCAAACTAAGGATAGCTATAGACCAGTTCTCTGATAGATTCCAATTTATGGAACATACGCAAAAACATAGCATCTGAAGCAAGGAGCACAAGCAGTATTCCCCACCCCTATGTAGTGTCTGCACCCGTTTTGGCCGTGCGTCCGAGGTCACTCATGTCGATCATGCTTTTTCATGTTCTCAGCCTTTCAACGCAAAAAAACACCAATACTTGAGAAATTTGCCTAAGATATTTGTTTCCCATGTTTTACCACTGCACTTAATGCCACGATTGTTTCTGCGTATGTTGAATACGTTGAATGCATGTAGTAAACTATTACTTTTGTCATCGGCACTCTTTTTATGCTTTTGCGTACGTTGAATACGTTGAATACATGTAAATTAGTGAACTGGGTTTTTTTCATCGGCACTTTTTAAATTAATGAAATACCTGTGATTGCGGCAGTGACGTACAGCTGGTATATGTTGGCCACCCAGCAGCTTACGAACAGGCCACAAGACGCTAAAGCCCCGCCAAGCATTCCCGAAAACCTGCAGCTGTATCGCTTGGTCAGGATACCGCCGATAATGCCTGAAAGAGCAACGATAGATGAAATCACAGTGTCTAAATCGATAATCGTGATGCAGTTTTCCCCAATTATCAGGCTATTTTGGGGAGCATGAAAAACTTATAAGTATTTTCTTATATAAACGTAAAGTTTTGAATATCTTAATTATTTGTAATAATTATTACTAATGCTATAATAGGACGACTTTGCCATAGACTTGTTCACAAACCTAAAATATCATCTAACCCAAGTTTACCTTTATATTCTGCCTCCACGAATTTCGGTATCGGTACGTTTTGTACCACAAGGAATCGATCGAGATGGTTTGCGACATTAAATTTCTTGTCCTTAGGGTCGTTTTAACATTAGAGCGACACCAATTTGTCGCAGACGCGATAAGCAAACCTGTCGCCCAATGTGTTATTTTGTAGTTGGTAAGAACCATAAACATAGGAAGAACATCGTTCTGAATTGTTAATTGCGGCTGGTCTTGGTACTGTCATTTTCACAACTAGAAGCAAAATGAAATGGAAAGGGTGCTAAAAGTATGAATCAAAGGCCATCATCAGCATGAGTCAAGCTTTAAAGCCGCATAGTCGCATTCAAGCATGAGTAAACCGTAAATAAGTAGGAACAAAGGCAATCACACGCCTTTGTCAAGGTCCACTTGAATAACTTGTAGTAAGTTAATTGTGATACATTGTGATGAATTCTGATGCCTTAATTCTATTTAAGTCTGGAAATAGCTCCTCCAAATGTGCATCCACCCTGTTAATGGATCGTTCCGTGATTTGGTCTAAGCCCCGCCTACTTTTGGTTGCGTACATTTCTCACTTTCCCCATGACCGTGATTCACTGAGATACCGTCACTGTGGTCACCTGGTGAAAAGGTTTGATCTAATTGGTCAATGCGCTCTGTGTGATTGACAGACATGGAAGTTCCATTACCACTGAAGGAGGACAAGGAGGCCGTGATGCTTTGGACAGCGGCCGTTTCCTTGGCGCCGGTGTTGAACTCGTTCTTCCAGCTCTGGTAGAAGACCCCGCTACACCGGATAAGTCCGAGCACTAGCGCCATGATCAGATGGGAGGCGACGACCACCACGATGCCCCACCCACCTTCTGGAGGGTCAGAGGTTACCTTTGTGTAGCGCCCTCCGCGGCGCGTTTTACCTGGCGACTGTTTCATGTTCTGTTAACTGGCCATGACAAAATGTAAGTGTTTGTGCTTAGCATCAAAAATTATGTTAAACACTAATACAAAGTATTTATTACTTTTGTTTCGGTTTCTTCACAATCTTAAAACAACAAACGCAAAATACTTAAGTTACTTTTTTACTGCTTAGAGACTGTAAATCTGGTCGCTGCAAAACAATACATAAACCAATGTATTAAGCTGTAAATTAACGTTTCAGTTAAATCCTGAGTGGACTTTTTAGCACCAATGTTGGCACCTATTTGACAATATTAAGGGACGGCTAGGATTATACTTGACTCTGTGTTGAAAGTCAAATTTGACCACAGGCTTTACGAGTTCAGACCCAGTTCTTCCTACACTTATCAGACTCACACACATTCCTTATTTGCATAACTTGAAGACTCCTTTCCCATGTAGGCGAGCAACACAACTCTTAGTACGTCAGCCACCTTGACTCAGCTCTGTTAATATGTTCAGTTACAGATTTAAGTTGCCATCTGTTGACACACGCGCAAGTCTCGCTAGCTTAGTGATCAAGCAGAGTAGAACTATCGTAGCTAGGCTACATGTAAAGCCCCAGTCACACATTCACGGTTGGAGCTACGAATCACCAAGAATCAATCGCTCACGGTGAACCGTCGAGATTCGTGGAATCGACTTTCTACGAATTAACTAAGGTTTCAGGACGGATGTATTATAGCCACGACTTTCCTGAGGGTTTTCTACGAATACACCACGGTTTGTCAAGAAAACGGACTGATTGTTGAAGAATATCGACGGTATTACTAAGAATAATGACGTTAACGCCACGGTTGCTGCGATTGGGTCATGTATGACCAAGGTTCTCCTACGAATAAAGCGTGGATATTCGTAGTACAATCTTAGCAGAACCCTAGCACATCCGGGCATATCCGTTGGACATTCGTAGCGATTCTTAGAGATTTCTACTACGATTAAGCTACGAATCTCCGCGACTATGTACGAATAGCCACGAATAACACTACGAATTAGCACGGTTGTCCTACGGATGTCCCACGGTTGCACTATGAATTGATTTCATGGCGATTCACCACGGAAGTTTGGAACAGTTTAAAACTTCCGTAGCCCCCCCCCCCCCCACGAATACCGAAGGAAGATGACGGATAACCACGGATGTACTAAGGATGAATACGGTACTCCCACGGTTTATCACGAATTTTAAACCGTGGAGCTCCAAACCGTGAAAGTGTGACTTGGGCTTTAGTTTCCTTCGAGAAATTAGGCAAATCCGATAACGTTATAAGTTACAGAATATTACCTTAGGCCTAATTGGTGCCGCTACGAGGAGAAAGAACGCTTTTCTTCCACGGATGATTGCTTGCCGTATAGCTTCGTCACTCAAAAAGGCACAGGCTTGTGATAATGCATTTAACCTTAAATTAGAAGTATCGGCTGCACGTAACCACTCGAACACAAGATTAGATTGTATTTTTGTATATACTTGGAGATATTTTAGTCCTTGCTGTCAGCCAAAGGCTATTTCAGATAATGTGACCTTCGAACGATAAGGCCTAAAAATAGATACTAAACAGAGATTAAAATATTCAATTGTGTATCCAAATAAAAATTAACGTGTAGTTCATCCCAACAGATGAGAAGCATTAAAGGGAAAATACAACATTTGCAAACATCAAAAAATAAAACTACCAAATCATTTTGAAATACCTTGCTGGACTGTTAGTGAATGACAGTGTAAAGCATCCTGTAAAATCATGCCACCTGGTATACTGTCATTTTCAAGAAAAGTGGTATTTTTGTATCAATTTCCAAAGCTGGTCGGCCGACCAGCGTTGGAAAAAACTGGCTTTTTTTCAAATACTGGCCCCAATTGACCATCGCACTTGTTTGCAATCGATTACAAACCTATGAACGGGTACGAGCCAGCTAGACGGGTTCCCTGACCTTACAATTCCCCAATGTATGTTAACTGCTCTGTTTCTTCTTATATGGAGTCAGGGAACCAGACTACAGGAAAATGATTGTTTTTCTTGGTTTTTATAGCATTTTCGAACCCAAAACCTCAAAAAAGTCAGTGTAACTATATTTGCTATATATTTCCAACCCCCAATTCCATCCATTTCTGAAAATTACAGCAAAAGCAAATGATGTATATTCCCTTTAAACAAAGTGTCATGGTTAAAGAATCTATGGTTTATTTGTTCTTAACAATACAAATCAATAAACCTTAGATTTAGTGTGTTTGATAAACTGTGCATTATGTCCATTGCTTCTAACGCTATAGACTAATATAGCGGGTACTTTAATTCTGACAAGGTTCAGGTTTCAGGTTCAGGTTCAGGTCACAAGATCGTGACCGATTGGCCCAAAGCACCAAACTTAGCAGATAGATTCTTAGCCCAAGATATTTAGAAGGGGTGATTTCTGAAATTCATTTTAGTAGGGTACCTAATTTGCATAAATAAATAGCTGCCGCATATAGTAACATATTAATTTCCATATTTTGGGATGAAATTTAAAAAAGAGTATATTTTGGGGATTCTACATACTTATCCTTACTTAAATAACATTTTCAGAAGCATAAGTGACTGGATAATTGTGATAGATTCAAAATGGCTACCATTGTATGGCCCGCATGCATTCACCTTTTCCACAGATATCGTCAAGCAGTCTTGCCAAAACTCAGTATTGATGAGCTTCAAATTCACAAAGACGCATACTGTCACATCTACCCTGATAAATATATAGGCTATAGAAACTCTTATGGACAAGGAAAATATTATGAAATTTAGCCCAGAAACTTACAAAGGGAGAATGAGGTGTCCGTAAATTGGGGTGTTATTTATTTATTTATTTATTTATTTCTGATCTTTTACCAGGGTAGCCCGTTCACAAAATAATGTGGTCTTCCACGGGGCCCTGAGCATATAATTTAAAATTAATAAAACAAAACTAACAATTTAAAGGATTAAAAGTGTATAAAATTATCAAAACAAATAGGAAATAAGATCATATAAAACTATAACCGTTAAAAAATAATCATTAAATAAAAGAAACATGAACGGGTTTAACATAAACAATATAAATGTGTATATGAAAACGACGATAGACAAAAGTGCAGATTAAGAAGTTTAATTTAAGAATAAGATCACAAAATAAGTCCTAGTTGCAAATACAAACGAAAAACAAGTTAAAAAAAACTATTGTAAATAATAAAAACAGTAAAAATGAGTACATGCATCCCTAACATGCTAAAAACAAAAAAAAACACGCACGCAAGCCAACAAACAAATAAACAAGCACCCAACCAACCAAACAAACAAACAAACAAACAAACAGCCCTAACAACCCAACAAACAAACAAACAATCCAACAAACGCCCCCCCCCCAAAAAAAAAAGAAGAAGAAGAAGAAGAAGAAAATTGTAAGTGATAAAGACAATAAACTTGAGTACACTTAATCATGCTAAAAAAAAGTACAATTAAAACAATAATTTGAAGCAACCTAAACGGTTAAAAAGTTAAGTTTCATTATTGACTTAAAAGAACCAATTGAGGCTGCTGAACGTGTTTCTTTATTTAAACTATTCCAGACAGTAGCCCCAGCAACAAAAGGACTATGCTTCAAGCATTCTGATTTATATTTAGGAATGAACAGGGTGTCCTCAGTTGCTTGTCTGGTGGAGTGATGGTGCATGTCAGATATTTTAATGAAATGTGTAATAATAGGCAAAATTAGGGTTGCCTACTGGACTTGAACAAGTTCAAGGAAATGTTATCCCCACATTTTCCTGTAAGACAACTGTTGACGTGGACGTATTATAAACAGCCATAATGCCTTATTGGGGGGAGGCACTTCTTTCAACTTGTTGAAGTCCCTCACGTTAGGCCTAAGTTTAAGCCCAATTTACGGACACCTGGCTCACGAAGCATAAACTCACCAACACTCAAAACAAGTCAACTAGCTTCAACACGGATTGCGTACACGGTGTAGGCCGGTCTTGAAGCCAGAGTAGCAAACTACGCACTGAGGACTTTTGTTGTTGTGGTGGTATTTAGAGGTTTCGCATGCAAACGGATACGTTTAGTGCGACGGATACGTCATCAGTCATGACGTCATACGCCACTCACTATCCGCTAAACGTGCAGACGACACGAATATCTCGCTCGCTACACGTAAGTAAAAAACGGATACGGATAGCTAAACGTAAGTGTAAGCGTATCCGTTCGCTTGCGAAACCTGCCTGTCATGGCACATCTAGCACTGTCCATTATTATAGTGAATAAACACGTTCATAAAAATGACACGCTTGATATCTCGTGTTATATAAACACCAGGGGACGATACCGTGGAGCTCAGCGGCCGTGTCACGCACAGAGCCCTGTAAGTTGACCTCAGAATCTTGTCACGAGGTCACGCACGCATGACCCAAAAGCCTACGCGAGATTTTACGAGACTGCATTCGAGACTACAGAAAAAACGAAAAGTACCTGGATACATGCACTGTTTGGCCAAGATGGCTAGGTTAGTGAACAGTTGCAATTGTGTGCTTCATTTTGATACTACATTAACTGCTTTCGACAAAAATAAAGTGTTGTTACGACGTGTCAAACAAAAAGTATACTTATAGCAACAAAAGTGAGGGCCGATAGATGTTAGGTGTACATTCGATTCTTTAAAAAAAAAAGGCCGAAAGAAATGGAAAGATTCATTAGATAGTTGATAGTCTACGCTTCATTTTCATATAAAACACGTGCAGGAGACTTTTATACTTGTGGTCCAAATCGCCGGTTGAAAAATGAAGACGTTTGCGAGATTTCATGATTTGCAATCACATATGTACGCGTGTAAATTAACGTATGGGCCTGAAAAAAAATGTGAGTAAATTATGAATATTAAGCAGGCCATCTCGAGCTCGACCAATCTGTGGGCATATGGGTCACAAGGTCATACAGTGTCTGGGTTCCTCGCTCTGTGCTTTTACAATGGCGACGATCTTTTCGCGTTGTGAAAAATGGAAGTTGTTGGAAACATAAGGTGTAAATCGAATTCTTGAAATATCAACGACATCACGTTCACGAGATTTTTTTGTTAATGAAGGCTCATTCTTTCCTTTGATTACCTCAACATTCGGGAGACTTTCGTCGTTGTAGAAAAAAAAACCCGGAAATTTCATCACGTAATTTTTAGTCGATTTTGTCCATGAAATAATATCGTCAAAATGCATCGAAATTTTTTTTTTGGGGGGGGCGAAAAAATACCCAAATAGATGTATGTAACTACCTAAAACAGCTTTGTTTGTGTGGATCGGTTGTGGTTTGGCATGAAAATTGCAATCAAGCTGTTTTGATGGCCAAACTGTTTCGCATCATAGGCAAGCGATATGCACTATATTATTACGTCAAAGGGAAACCCTGTTCCGCGACTGTGCCACAACCCAAATTTACCAAGTTTAGGTTATGATTAAGTGTCATTAAAGTTCGGACAAATCTATGGGATTGTCTCTCAAAGGTACCATTTCCCGTAATTACAATAATGCGAATAAATCCACATAATTCCATGCTAACTATAAAAAAAATTGTAACTCAAGTGAAAATTCATTCAAAGACATTAAGTTTCAAATAAATCTCCCATCAAAAACAAGCGCGGAAAAAAGGTGTAATGAACCTTTTAACTGGAAAATGGTGCAAAGACCTAATTGAAAATAGCTTAGACATTGTTTTCATTTTTTTTCAGGAAGTTACTAAATGCATTGGTCTGGATACTAATTTACAATTTATGAACAAACAGCTAACGAAATAAAGTTTTTGATAATTGTTATACCAATATTTATTCAAAACGTTTTTACGCCTGCTCCATACATAATGACCAGAAAAGTCACTAAAATAGTCAGCATGATCGAGAAAAAAAATTTCCCTGCCTCTCAGCATAAAAATTTTAAATATCTGAAAAACAAATGAAACAATTAACGATCTTTACAAACTGTTTCGATGGCCGCATACAAGCTGCCTTTGTTTGAAAAAAAAGAGGCGTTTTCAATCAATGAATTACAGTGGATACAAAAATGTCATTCCACATTATTCCCCCTGCTCGCGTGGCCATGAGATCCGTTTAATGCAATTGTTCAAGATTAACATCGTAAACCTTGCATGTTCCTTCAAGCATCGGTAGGGAGGATGTCAATGCCTGGTTCCACCCGTCTCAGTAGGGGTAAGAAGAACATTTGTACAGCACAGATGAAGCAGATTGCGCCACCAACGTAGAAGAAGGTCTGATAACTTCCACCAGTCGTGTCCAGGATCCATCCTGTTTGAAATTATCAATAAACAAGACTAGCCAATCCTGGTAGATTGCATTCTTTTGATTCAAAATGGCTATCATTGGTCTTTTCAATGCATCCGTTTTACACAATGGGCTATATTGCCCATTGCAGGGTAGCCTTTAGTCAAGGCCCACGCGTCTTGATCCGGACACGTAACGCGCCCCGAACGCTGGCACGTAAAAAGACTATCCAGCGAGCGGCGCCAGCCGAGAGGCCGCTCGCTGGATAGTCTTTTTACGTGCCAGCGTTCGGGGCGCGTTACGTGTCCGGATCAAGACGCGTGGGCCATGACTAAAGGCTAATTGCAGGGCAGTGCTCCGGCGATCTTTACAACAACCAGGCCGTAAAAGTTACAAGCGACAGTGGGTCAGTGAAGGTCAGTTGGGGAGTCAGTCAGTCAGTCAGGGAGTCAGTCTTTCAACGTGACAGGTGCAACGAGGACCGTAGGCTGGCCCCTCTGACCCCAGCAAAAATAATCAGACCCTGGACACGTCATAGCTATAGGAATGTTAAAAAAGTAAGCATAAAAAGGCCCGAAGGTGTGGGCTTTGTTTTTCGTTGTGTGCCCGAAACCCGTTTGTGAAAACCTCTGTGCGCTCTCTGATTATGAGGTCATCATGAGGTCATCATGAGAAATATTCCTGTGTAGTGTGAAACTTGGACTCTATGAAATACGAACTAGTTGGTTGTGTATTGCGCTTGCCTAAAGTGAAGATACTTAGGACAGTGACGTCACGGGTGAGAATTTGATACCAAATGGATCAGATTTCAGAGGAGTCCGAATTTCACATGACAATTGTTTGTCCAATTAAAGCCATGCACTGAAGATAACTAATTATTTTAAATTTCAATAATAAGAATAGGGATTTTTTTCCAACTTTCACACGGGAGGTAACACACTGAGTATACTGTGTTTAAACGTCGGTGAAGGGCAAAACCTAATTTGATTTATATCACCCCGACGCAAAAATTCCATCTTATAAGAATAGGGATGGGCATGCCAAAAACTGATGACAGATAGTTAAAAAAAAAAAAAAAAAACTTACCCGCTAAAATAGGCCCGGTCACACTACCAATTCCAACCCAAATCTGGCTGATTCCAACTCCAATGGCTAATTTCCTTACGCCGATAAAGCTCCGGGATAAAACGACTACGATGGAGAAAAAGACCCCTGACGCAAATCCATGCAGAAAAGCAGCGATTGCGAAAATGTAATAGCTTTCGAAGTTCAGAAGCAATACGGACATTCCGGCCAGAACCAAGGAGATGGTGGACACGTGCTCGGCCGATATCCTCCAGCTCACCAGTAATCCGCCTCCAAGACGACCGAGCAAGCTCCCGATGCCAAAAATACTGAGCAACATGGCGGCGGTGGAGGGCGCCACACCCACGCTCTGTGCCCTGGGAACGAGGTAGAGCACGAACCCTACATACACCATGCAGTATTGTAGTTGAATCGCGCTCTGGAGAGTGAGGCGATAGCTCTTAAGAAAAAGTTGAAACCCCAGTGTAACTGACAATCTATGGATGAATTTTACAATGGAATTTGAGCTCTTGGGGTTGAGTGTGACAAAATCGGTTTTGTTGTTATGAATTCCTTTGTTTACTTCACGCGTAGGTTCATGTTCGAGCCCGTCATGTTCACGACAAGACTTTTTGTTGTTGTTCAAGTAGTGATTAGGGCGGTAACACGCGCTTAGTGCGATGCTGTTTGCCGCAATCGCAGAGGCGACCAGAAACGCTCCTCGCCAACCGTAGCTTTCCAGGAGAAGTTGAACAATAGGCGGCACCGCCATGATTCCCGTCCCCAGACCGGAACAGGCCACTGCGTTAGCTATTTTGTATTTCCTTTTGAAGTACAACGCAACCACGACTATGGTCGAATTATAGCAAATCCCAATGCCAACTCCTGCAGAAATTAGAAACAACCATACTATGAAAAATGATCAGTTAAAGCCTATACCAAAATACTGAAAGAACATTATGAACAATCAGGAAATCATGATTGCGACGGGGCAATACGTCGTATACACTGAAGCACGTTCGGGCGA
Source organism: Patiria miniata (assembly GCF_015706575.1). Classification (NCBI taxonomy): domain Eukaryota; kingdom Metazoa; phylum Echinodermata; class Asteroidea; order Valvatida; family Asterinidae; genus Patiria; species Patiria miniata. The sequence continues at coordinate 8,148,360 of NW_024037071.1, forward strand.
GGACCAGTACAGTCGACCAGTGGTGTATTCGTGACCTAACTTACGCCTGCGCACGTACACCGGGGCTTCATCACAAAACCTCTTGATCCTGGCTCCCGGTTGGGTATTATGATGTGCGCAGCTGTCGGTAACCAGCGATGGAACCGAGCCCCGCTGAAGTAATCGACTGAAGTGTCCAGCAATCCTGTGTTCGAGTGAAATTCGTCCACCGTGGTTAACATTAGTCCTCGCTCAAACTTGGTCTTCGGCTAAAATGCGGTAATTATAGTGACGTAATTACACCTGCGGTCTACAGTATTTAATAGGCAATACACTCTAAATTTAAAATGAACCGAAAAAATTGATCCAGAGAAGTGTTAGTTTTAGCCTGAAAAATGTCATTGAGACACAAAAACAAGTGTCATTTTGACCCGGAAAGTGTCATTTTTATCCGAGAAATTGTCATTTTGATATGCAATTATATCAAGACTCACTTTTCAGTGAAGTTAAGAAACCACATTTCTTCGATAAACTCAATGCTTCAACAGTTTGTACCTAGAAACTAGCGTCGTTAAAGCGTTCAAAAATAGGATCACTTACCGGTGAAGAAAGCTGTAATGTAAAACTGGTGTATGTCGGTCACCCAACAGCTGCAAAGAAGGCCAATGGACGAAAGGCCTCCCCCAATCATCCCTGCGATTCTGCAGCCGAAACGTTGCGTCAGAACCCCGGCAGGGAGACCTTTAAAGGGGGGAAAAGAAACCTTTTTAAACAAATCAAAGTTTTGGAAATGCATGTATAGAACAACTGAGGAGGGATGTAGTCCAGTCTATCACAAGTCCAGTCACAAGTCCTAGTCACAAGTCCAGTCACAAGTCCAGTCACAAGTCCCAGTCACAAGTCCAGTCACAAGTCCAGTCACAAGTCCAGTCACAAGTCCTGTCGTCCAGTCACAAGTCCAGTCACAAGTCCAGTCACAAGTCCGTACACAAGAAAATGTGGATGATCCATAACAAAGGAATGCCGCTATCAATGCTCATTTTGAATAGCTAGTAAGGACTTGTGACGGACGTGCAGTGACAAGTTGATGGACTCTATACTACATCCCTGAAGTTGAGCCCTCCTAAGAACCATGCTACTCATAGCTCGGTGAAAAGAACATTGCGAAAGCCCAGGTCAATATAAATATCAGCGTGAGGGTCTACAAATATGACTCATACCAATGCCGTTTTGAAGTTTTATGTACAGATTTATTGGATCCAAACATGCAAAGAAATCTCCTCGAATCAGAAAAAAATGTTTCTTGTCATCGCGGGGATGTTTACTGTCAGGATTTTTTTTTTAGCGTCGGTGACACATGTTCTTTTTAAACAACACCAGCTGGTTCTAGAGCTTATGCCTGATTCAAAATGGCTATTCACCAGATTTTTTGTAAGCATGTGGATCAGATTCATGTGCCAGATCAAGCCCATTCATTTAGCCAGTCGGGGTAATCCTATATGATAGCACTCCCCGGCCCACAAGTTATTGCCAGTCAGTCAGTCAGAGAGTGAGATAGGAACAATTAAAGACTGGCCCCTCTTGGATCAACACAAACTGTCGACTGAAAACTAATTACCACTGAAACTCATCACAGAAGACATAATGCTCTGAACGGCCGACGTCTCTTTGTCGTTGGTCTCGAAATCTTCCTTCCAGCTCAGGTATACAACGCCCCAGCTCCGAAGGAGTCCAACCTGGATCGCCATTGACATGTGAGCGGCGATGACCACCACTACACCCCAGCCGCCTTCCCGTGAGTCACCGGGCTCAGCCTCCGCTCCATGCCTGGTCCGCAAGGTGGAAGCCTTTGCCATTATTCTACAGGCCGTCTGGTGGTTCCTTTTTTGGGGGTATTTCTGTATTTACGATAAATCAATGTGATTCGTCAAAAAGTATTTCCGTTGAAACTTCAGTGATATTGATACATCTGCAGCAATGTAAATTACCAAGCACAGACCCATGTCTTGAAATGCATCATTTTTAAACTAAATGAGCCGGTCACACGCTGTGTATGACACAAGGCTCTTGCAAACAACTGCAGTGTTTAACTGCGTTTTGGTATAAAGCACGGTCCTCCGCCTAAAACGAACCTTGTACTTGCAAAAGTTATCCATGTTTCTATATTCTACACGCTCTGGGAAAGGGGATTCTAACAGTTCCAATGCAAAGTGTGTAAATCAATGTAATTGTATAAAGTGTTTGTAACAGTCCAGTGACAGTGAAACTATAAGCAGTAATGTATGCATGATCACAGAGCATTAGCCAGATAATGTATTGTATAGCATCGCGATGTCGTGACAACTGTTAGAACAACAGTTAAAATGTAAAACACCTGTAGAAAGGCCTGTTATTCGGGTTTTTCATTATCAGTGACGTGACCTGCAAGTTACAATCACTTGGAATGCAAACACGGCCAACCTTCAGCTACAAATGACTGTTATCTCCATATCAGTTGTGAACTTTCCAGCGGACTTGGACTATTGTTACGTGACAAAAACGTGCTGAATAAAATACTTCAATAAAGCTCGTGTACACTTATATTATGCAACCCATTTTCTGGTATTGGACGGAATCTCGATATATATGTTTGGTGTTACAGATCGTCAAGCGAGGGAAAACAAGCCCAACTATGAACGGCCCCAATTTAGCAATAACTCTCCGTGGATATTCTGCTGCGATGCTTATATATGGTGACCACGTACTGTCCAATCCAAATATAGACGAATTTCAAAAAGAAATTGAAACCGAGGTAATCGGTGCAAAGCCACAATAAGGACTTTTTCTTTTTAAATCTTCTCAACAACAAAAAACGTCACTCTTCTTCGGGGGCCCTCGGTTTCAGTGCCAATTTGAAATTCGTCAATGGCGCCGTCGCTTTCTTGAAAAACGCAGACTTCGCAAAGCATTGTGAGTAGAGCTCACCACTTTGATTCTGTCCGCACGTTAAGGTGTTGACACAGTTCAAAGGTTAAACAAAATTTAACCACTTAGAGCTCAAAGAAATAAGAGTGCACCATAATCGCCATTGGATGGTATGGTGCACCTGCCGAATTTCTGCAAATAAGGTCAGTCGCCAGTTACTGGGGCAAGTCGAGATATCTGACGAACATTGTCCTCGCTGCTTATAACGGTTCCAAGTTCAAAGTTTTGTAAGTGCTAGAGGTCTTTTTTCGGCATAGTTAAAAATATCATTTGCACTCACGTTTACAGGTTGTTTAATATTACATTGTTTATCAGTTGAAACCATGGGCGTCGCCAGGATTTTTTTCTAAAGGGGGGCAAAACACATTTTCCCCCCAAATCCTGTACTCCTCAACATATTCTCGATTTATCAGTTTTAGAGGAGGCAGGGACATTTTGCCCCCCCCCCCCCCCCCATCAAATTTACACCACTATGACTTAGCGCCTCTTTTTCTTTTCTAATTTTAAAACGTTCTTGAACCTGGAAATTCGGCATCCTGAGAAAAGCACAGCCGTATGAGTTACCATGATTAGCTGGAAGAACATAATGTCCCTTTTTCCGCGATTTTGTGCGTATTGTTGTGAAGCATTTATAGAATTTCCCAAACTCAGCTGAAAGCTCTGCGAGCTTACTTAATCTTTTGGTGGATTAACCTCTATCTTACGTAATAATGCCTTTATATACGGGCAACGTTGCCATGCTCGGCGCAGTTGGTCTGAGGAAGCCGACGACAGCGCCCATCTTGTTACTTCGTCATCCATATACTTAATTATTCGAAATGTGAGTTTAGTTTAGTCAATAAATTATTTGGACCCGGATTCTGTTTCACAAGTTTCTTCATTTATCTGTCTATATTCTCCGATGATCCAGGTAAGACATAATAGTATTTTTTTCACCAAAACCCCCTGTCTTTTCGCGAGTGGCTGTGTATTTTAACGTCGGTAAGCAAGTAGCGGTAGTTATTACCATGAACCGGGTTGTGAACAGGTCCCCCATGGGAAGATGGTCCAGCCCCCCTCCCGATGAGAACCCTGGCTACGCCGCTGCCTTTCTTTTATACTTTTTTGCTGACGACACCAACATATTTTACTCCAGTAATAACACAAATGTAGAAACAATTGTAAATGTTTTTAATGTTGAATTAAACACAGTATCGGTTTCAATAAATAAATATATAACCATATAAAATGTACGCCATGCCATTGATCGATTCGAACTACACCTTATCTGTACTCCAAAAACCGGCAAAAAGGAGAAATGTCAGATGATGGCCAAAATAGCGACGACAACTCTCGCCGTAGTGACGGACATCTTGAAACAATTGGCCCACCCGCAGAAGCCCAGAAAACTCCCAACAGCAACACGGGTTTATATCTCGCTCACATTGGACACCAAGAATTCCGTTCTGGTATTACTCAGGAGATTAGCAGTCTCGCTGGGTTTTCATTTTCTTGGGTCTTATGCAGAGCCCAGGCGCCCGACACGCTGGGAACTAGGTTGATCAAATCAGAGCTCAAAAGAAATTAAATTTTACCAGCCCCCTTGGATAGTGTGGCGAGAACGACCAAAATGTCTGCAAATAAACAAAACTTCAGTCTCAAGCGACTGGGGCAAATAGAGATGTTTGGCGAGCGTTGTTCCCGCTGCATAACAGTTCAAAGTTCAAAGTTTTGTAAATACTAAAGGTCGTATTCGGAGGAGCCTGTGCTTAACAAAGTACTAATAAAAAGATATTGATTGCAAGAGCCTTCAATTTTACGGCGTGGATTCTGCTCATAGTTAAACTCGCTTAGAAAGAGGCGTATGCTGAATTCGAAATATATATATTGCTGCCGATGATTCAGATCCACTGCACTGTTTCAAAGCAAGCACTGCATATTAGATCTTTTTGAATTCTGCAAACGAATTTTAGTAAACGTTTCCTCAACCGCCAACGGCCTAAACTGGGAATATGGCAAAGACGTCCACTTTGCGGACCAGGCGTGCAGCGGAGGCTGAGCCCGATGAGCCACGGGAAGGCGGCTGGGGTATAGTGGTGGTCATCGCCGCTCACCTGTCCTTCGCAATCCAGTTGGGCATGATGCGGAGCCCAGGCGTCTTGTATCTTAGCTGGCAGGACGATTTTGGCACCAACGACAGAGAGACGGCGGCCGTTCAGAGCGTCTTTTCTTCCGTGTCCTGTTTCAGTGGTACAGTATTCCTTACTCTGTTGTAGGCCTGGAGAGTACGGCAGATAGGTAATGGGAATGTGCCTTTGATAATACAATCATGCATTTGGCACAGAGTCAGAGTATGTCACAAGAAAGATATTTAGCTATCGGGCTATCGCAGATTTGTCCTGTTAAAAAATGCAGGTAGAATAACAAGCAATGGCAGCCATTTTATACAATTTTGAAAATTGCTTGTTATTCTTAATTCAAAGGACAAATCTACCACGGTCCTATAGCCAAATATCTTTCGTAACACATACTCTGACTGTGTGCCTAATGCCATGATTGTACCAGCAAAGGCACAATTCGCCTAAATATTTCCCCTATCTGCCCCACTAACATAAATACTTATGCTAAAGATACCATATTTTAAATGTACATGTATATGCATCAAAATTCTGAAAGAGCTATTTCATCAATTAAAGGTGTTTGTATGCTATATGTATATTTATCGATGAACTCGATCATGTTAGCTCCTACCCCCATTGGTGTCATGAAATGCTATCTCTTGTGCAATTGCATCGCTCTATTTTCAATTCAATAAATTCAAATTAAATATTTTTCTCTTGCTCTTTTATTTTTCTGTGTCGACATGGGCAGTTCAGTCATAGTGGCCATGCATGTTCTGACGTAGTTCTAATTCCAAACCACACCCTTCCTTTGACAACTTCATGGCATTTTTCTGATTTTTTCTTTTGATCGATTCTTTTTTTTTTTTTGGCGCTGTCACATTTCCCCCCTAATAATGATAAGTATTACTATTATTAGTGCATATTTATTAATTAATTTTTTTGGTGCTCTTTTAAAACTCTTTCAGTTTTCCTCGGAGGGATTCTGACGGAACGTTTCGGCTGCAGAATTTCAGGAATGGCCGGGGGAATTTTGATGACGCTAGGTTTGCTCAGTAGCTACTGGGTGACTGATTTTTATCAACTGTACTTCACTTTTTTCATAATCGGTAATTCAATTTCCTTTGCCTCATTTGAATATGGAAGCGCGACCTCTGATTTCTTAGAAAAATACCGAATTGGAATTAATATTAAATAGCAAAGGGATAAAGTATATTTCCAAGTTATGTCTATTTTAATAAAGAAAAAAGATCACACGATTCAGCTGTCCACCATTAGTCATTTACAGTTAAACTGACAAATACCTGTTAAATACAACGCGAAACATGGACTTTTTCCCACCTCCATGAATGAACAAAAAGTTTGAAAAGAAAACAGACATAAATCGCCATCAAGATTTCAAAAATATATCAGATGAGTGCTGATTAAATGAGAGATCTCACACTCTTGTACTGGGCGTTGGGGACAGACGAATGCGTGCGTTAATGCGTGTGCCACTTAATTAATTTGAGCAAACTTTTTGTGAATGCATTGTTACATGAAATCACGATCTTCGTGAAAGTGTTTTGTTTTCTCATTTTGCAAATTTATATTTGTGTTGTTGTTATTTCTTTTCCCTTTTTTTTCATTTTCATATAGGAGCAGGAACAGGGATTTCTTCTAATTCAGCTGTGGTTGTCGTTGCGATGTACTTCAAAAGGAAATACAAAATAGCCCATGCATTAGCCATCTCAGGCGAAGGAACGGGCATCATGGCGGCTCCGCCTCTTCTCCAAATTCTTTTGGAAAGCTTTGGATGGAGAGGAACGCTTCTGATTGCCTCTGCAGTTGCAGCAAACAGTGTTGCATTTTGCGCACTATTTCGCCCCAACGGAGCAACACAGAAATCCAAAGACAATCTCAATTCGAATCAACAAAACCTGGCGGCCAAAAACGGTTTGGAGACAGCAAACATGTCCAATGATGAACACATTAACGACGAAAACTCTCGCCGTAGTGACGATGTACTCGAACTTGAACAGATAGGCCTACCTACGGAACATGGGACAACTGCCAACAGCAAAACTGGTTATGTCTCGCTCACATTTGACACCAAGAACTCGAATCCCATTTTAAAACTACTCAAACGATTATTAGTTTCGCTGGGGTTCCATCTGTTTGTGAAAAGCTACCGCTTCGTTCTGCTGTGCGCCGTTTACCTGGAGTTCGACATCCCGTTCCTGGGATTCGTGCTCTACCTCGTTCCCCGCGCACAGAGCGTGGGTGTGGCGCCCTCTAGCGCCGTCATCTTGCTCAGTATTTTTGGCATCGGGAACTTGCTCGGTCGTCTTGGAAGCGGATTGCTGGTGAGCTGGAGGATATCGGCTGAGCACGTGACCGCCATCTCCATGGCCATTGCGGGCGTGTCCTTACTGCTCCTGAAATTGGAAAGCTATTACGTTTTTGCGATAGCTTCGTTTCTATTTGGATTCGTGTCGGGGTTCTTTTTCGCCATCATGATCGTTTTAACCCGGCAGTTTGTCGGGGTAAGAAAATTAGCAGTTGGACTTGGATTCAGCCAGATCTTCTTGGGCATAGGAGCAATAAGTGGGCCCCTTTTAGCGGGTGAGTTTGAGTTCTTGAGTTCAAGCTGTCTGAAAATGTGGGATTTTGCCCGACCCTTACAAGTATAAATAATGATCTTTATTTTAACCTTCGTAGGATGGATTCTGGACCTAACCGGTGATAGCTATCAGACAGTTTTCTACGTGGGTAGTGCAGTGTGCTTCATCTGTGCTGTACAAATGCTCCTCCTACCCCTACTGAGACGGGTGGAACCAGGCATCGACATCAGCCCCAACGATATCTGACGGAACAATTTGAATTTTGGAAAGAGGACAAAATCACGAGACCCTGATTAGCGGGTTTAACATAAATTGCCCTTTTTAATATTACTATTAAATTTGTATTTCTTTTACGATGTTTTTTTTTTTTGCGATTGGCTGTTTATATTGGAAGTTCAAAATAAGGGCAATAAACTAAATGAAAATAAGAACAAAAGGAGGGAACATTTGAACTGAGGCTTGGTGAAAGGTGACTGAATTTCAGTTGCAAGTGAAATTTGATATTACTTATTTAAACAGCTTAACTGTCGTTTTGGGGCATTAACAGTCATCCTAAATTCCCCTTATTCGAATCGTATCACTGTAGAGTCTCTCATTAGCAAGCAACAGCAATAAGCAGTCTATTCTCACTGAAAATGTACACGGTTTTCCAATCCTGATCAGTAGAGGGCGCCATTTTTATTATGCAAATAAAAAAAAACTAGTGACCTTCGGAGAATTTTGGTTGTGCGTGATGCATAATAATGGCCTCAGCTACTTGCTGGCGCTTGTTCATCACTAACTGGACTTTGAACCCTTAATGAGTTGAGAAGTGGGTGTGGCGCCCTCCAGCGAGAGCAGTAACTCGCCGACCCCCAATCCCCCTCCCCCTGGATCTGCGCCTGGACTCTGCATGCATTTAGCTGGCGCTTGATCATCACTCAGTGGATCTGTAGTGTCAAGGACTTTGAACATAAACGAGCTGAAATTTGGCATTGTTTGCATTTCATGTGATTGCAAGGTCATGTAGGTCACGTCACGGATTAAAACAAAATGGAGTACCTGACCTTTCTACAACTGTTCCAATTTCAATATTGAATGTTGGTACGAAGGCCTACTGGTAGGGAATTATCACATCGGCGTATCGATAGTGAATGATCATTGCAGTGGAGTGTCTGAGACACATTGGTAAGCACTAAACATATTTTCTATACACTGTGGTTGAAGCTGTCTGTGACTCGTCATGAAAGGTGCACGTCAGAAGCGAAGGTGCTAATCTTTCCTCGTATAATTCTGGGTAATATTATGACCGGAAATGTTGCGGGGACCATGTTCCTTGAGTTAAACAGTGTGTGACCGTCGCATGCAGTTTATTTATTGAAGATGTTACGCCCCAGCGGTATAGCTACAGTCCCAACTATAAATTTGACAGTCCCAAATTTAATTGGGCACAATGTGGAATTTGCTCATGCACATGTAGTTTATTATATATTTTAATCTGCGCAGAGTGACCTCCGTACATTTTGTACGGAGGTGACCGAATTTTTTGAAGAAAAAAAAAATTAGGGCCAATGACGTTCACCTTCCATCTAATCCTCATTCAACCCTTGCCAAATCAGCTGGTTCAATGAACTTTGCAGCCCGGGCTTCACCCGAGTTGTAACAAAATTATTTCCGCCAAGCCTCCTGCCAAGTCAACCTTGAAGCATATCTGTCACTCGTCACCTGTGACCCGACTCATCTCCCCTCATAGCCAGAAACCGCAGACATTACTCATTTATCTTTTAAGTCCCCTGTCTGGCAACTGCCTGCAGAGGGTCTGGCACATGTTTTTGTGTTGTTTGGACATGGATAGGGTCTCGCGTAGTGGGGGAAGCAACCTCGTCCCCAGTGCTTACTTTATTTCCAACCGCGTTTCCAATAGTTAACCCTGGATAGGAAATGTGTAACGCATATCCAGGCACCAGACTGTTCCTCATTTGCATACGTGTTCAAGAATCTTGCACATGCAAATGATCCAATACCAGGGTGAGAGAGCAGGTAGTGGTGGGCGCGTACTGCTTGACACGCTGGGGACGAGGTTGTGGGGGAAGTACCTACGTACAAAGTGTACGCAGGTGGCTCCTTCGAATACACATTTCTTGTAAACGCTGCGCAGGGTTACAAATCCCGGGACATACCGTTATTTCGTTTTACCGTTTTAGATTTCCTCCAAAACAAAAACAGTAAACGAACCATCGACCGTTTTGTCGTTTTACAGTTTGATAAAACGACAAGCGGTATTAAGATAAATACGGTTTCTCCGTTTTATAAGTTTAGTAAAATTCATTATAGCATAACGATCAATGATTTTTGTTTTACAGTTTTACACAAATAACTTTGAAAACAGCAAAACGGTTAGTATTGAATACAGTTGTTTTTTTTATTTCAGTGTCATAGTTAACAGTCCGTGGTGCATTTTGTGGCGGTGGGCAAGGGGATGGAGGGGGACCATGCTTTACACGAAGAAGTGTTGGCTCGGCATAATTAATGCGTGGTGTGATGATTCCTGGTGCGGACCGGCTGACCCCCTTCGCATGCGATTCAGTTGGTGGGGCTTAAAGAGTTGCAAGCAAAAATGGGGCTGGGAAACTTCAAGGGAGTACGATACTTTTCACAATGGATACAGGATGGTAAGACGTTTGAACTTGAAGAAGTTGCAGATATTTTGAAGGAAATCGGAGTTCAAGTCAACGCGACTCTTCAATAGCCAATTCGCAAATTCTGTCGTGAGCAGTGGCGTCACCAGACTTTTCAGTCTGGGGGGCACAGGGGGGCACCAGCATTTGATGGGGGGGGGGGGGGCACTTAGATGGATACGGATCGCCGTCCAAGGGGGAAGGGGTCTAAGGGGAGGGGGTGCCCCCCTCCCCTTTGGAAAATTTTCGCATACGGAGGATGGGCTAGATGCAAAATGGTGCCACATTTGATGCTAAATTCGATCTGAAGATATCTCCAGAAATTGCTATTTTTGAGGTAATGATTTTAACAACGTGCAGAATTTTGCAGAGGATAGGGGGCCACCAGCATTTGATGGGGGGGGGGGGGCACTTAGGTGGATACGGATCGCCGTCCTGGGGGAGGGGTCTAAGGGCAGGGGGCACCCCCCCCTCCCCTTTGGAAAATTTTCGCATACGGAGGATGGGCTAGATGCAAAATGGTGCCATATTTGATGCTAAATTCGATCTGAAGATATCTCCAGAAATTGCTATTTTTGAGGTAATGATTTTAACAACGCGCAGAATTTTGCAGAGGATAGGGGGGCACCAGCATTTGATGGGGGGGGGGGGCACTCGGGGGGCACTAGGTTTTCCAGGGGGGCACGTGCCCCCCCCCCCCCCTGGCCCCCCCTTGGCGACGCCACTGGTCGTGAGAACGAAATGTAAGGAGGACACAGGCAATGACTCGATCCCAAGGACGCCGAAGTTAACATTCCTAGGTGAATTGCTTAATTGCCGAACCTAAATCAAAAAGTGGTCGGCTAGACTATTGACCGTTTTGTCATTGTCATGATTTTGTAAAACAACACTCTAAAATTAAAGCAACTAAGGCCAAAAAAAAAGTCTCCGGTTTCTGGTATGCGCGCGCGTCGACGTAGCCATGCGCGTCGGCAAAATGAAAAAGATTTTTTTCAATAAAAAATGATGTCTCAAAACCGCCAAACTCACTGGTTTGACTGGAATTCTGCTGCAGCACAGTTTAAACGTGTTTTTAGATGGGGGTATGATCGAGAATAAGCTTTATGTGGACTCTCTGGACTCCCGTACATTTTGCACTAAGTTTAGTCGGGCACCATTTGCAGTCATCAGCCGACATTTGAAGCAAAAAAGTCAGGTAAAAAAAAAAAAAAAGCCGCGTCGCCGCACCACTTTTTGGGCAAGCTCCATACCAGAAACCGGAGACTTTTTTTTTTGGCCTAACCGTTTAACGCTTCCTACAATTAAAAACAACAACAAAAAAGTATTTTTTATGTGTGACCGTTTTACAAAACATTGTAGCCAAACAGTGTATGCTTTTTAGTTACTAGCTGCCACTGCCGCTGGAATAAACTTTGCCAGGGGGTGCTGGAATTTCTAAAGGACGGACAAAATTGCTAAGAAAGCGGAGCGCAAAGCCCTTTTACGTCGTGGCTCAATTTGGAATAAGGATGCTCTGTGGTGCAATCTGAGGCAATTCCTGGCCACTTTCATTTGACTTTTTAAGCAAAAGTTTTTGAGATTATAAAGACAATTTATTTCATTATTTTGTTTAGAATATACTGTTGGAGAACCCTGTATTCGTAAGTATATCTCCATTTTTGGTTCCATTTAATTCTGGAAAAAGAATTGTATCATTACGAATGACATCGCATGTAAATATTATTGGCTTTCTTACATTTAGTAAATTCCGTCGTGTATGTTTTGTTTTATTTTCGCGAGCCCTTACGGCGTGGGGCCCTAGGGCCTTTTTTAAAGGCCCCGGAAAATGTTGGATTCGGGATGCACTGTGATGAAATATACTGGTAGTATACTGAAACGTATAAAAGGTTTTATGCTTTTGTTTTTTTTAAGTCAAAACAAATTGTTCCATTGGAAGCGGATGAGTTTCTGTTCATAAAAATATGATAGGCTAACTCAACAAACGATGTGGCTCTCGATATATTTGCAGTGTTATTTGTTTGTTACAGGGAAAGGCAAATATAAAAGAGTAAAAGATCAAATATATCTTTATGTTTATGATCGGTAGAGTTTGGGGCTACAGGCAATGATTTATTGGTCTACAGAGTTTTTATGAGGAAAAAAAACTTGCAGAGGGTAATTTTAAAGCATGAATAGTTTGGAGCATGGAGCATTGGAGCATGACTGGTTTCAATTTTCCTTTGCTTAAAAAGGTTGAGTACAGAATGCTTGCAACGTCAATGAAACTTTTCAATGAAAAGAAAAACCTTCAGGGGAAAAATGTGAACAATTGCCCATATTGAAAGATCGAATGAAATAAAACCTGGCAAGCATATAACTTTGCCACCATTGTCATGGCCGAGGTTACTGCTTTCGGGTGAAAGCCGCTGGAACACATGCTTCAGTGCCACTGCGTGTTTCAACGTAAAGACTTCATATCAATAACACTGACACTTTAATCTCCTCCAGTCCAGACGGCTTGTAGAATATAGCAATGTCTTCCACCTTGCGGACCAGGCGTGGAGCGGAGACTCAACCCGATGACCCACGGGAAGGCGGTTGGGGTATAGTGGTGGTCATCGCCGCTCACCTGTCCTTCGCAATCCAGAATGGTCTTCTACGGAGCCCAGGCGTCTTGTACCTTAGCTGGAAGGAAGATTTCAGCACCAACGACAGAGAGACGGCGGCCGTTCAGAGCGTCTTTTCTTCCGTGTCGTGTTTCTCCGGTATGGTAATTCCTCACCATGTACTAGGTCTGCATATTTATCTGGTAAAGACAGCCGGTAGCTTAATTGAAATCCATGGGCATCCAAATTCCTAATGACGTATTCAATGGGTACGTACCCATGTTCCCCAGTCCCTATGTTCCCTGGTCCCTGTGTTCCCCAGTCCCTATGTTCCCCGGTCTCTATGTTCCCCAGTCCCTATGCTCCCCGGTCCCTATATGTTCCCCTGTCCCTATGTTCCCCTGTCCCTATGTTCCCCAGTCTTTATGTTCCCCAGTCCCTATGTTCCCCGGTCCTATATGTTCCCCAGTCCCTATGTTCCCCAGTCTCTATGTTCCCTAGTCCTTATGTTCCCCGGTCTCTATGTTCCCTAGTCCTTATTTTCCCCGGTCCCTATATGTTCCCCAGTCCCTATGTTCCCCGGTCCCTATGTTCCCCGGCCCCTATGTTCCCCGGTGTTCCCCGGTCCCCATATTCCCCAGTCCCTATATTCCCCAGTCCCTATGTTACCGGTCCCTATGTTCCCTGCTCCCTATGTTCCCTGCTCCCTATGTTCCCCAGTCCCTATGTTCCCTAGTCCCTATGTTCCTCAGTCTTTATGTTCCCCAGTCCCTATGTTCCCCGGTCCCTATGTTCCCCGATCCCTATGTTCCCTGGTCCCTATGTTCCCCAGTCCCTATGTTCCCCAGTCCCAATGTTTCCCAGTCCCTATGTTCCCCGGTCCCTATGTTCCCCGGTCCCGATGTTCCCCAGTCCCTATGTTCCCCAGTCCCTATGTTCCCCAGTCCCTATGTTCCCCAGTCCCTATGTTCCCCGGTCCCTATGTTCCCCGGTCCCGATGTTCCCCAGTCCCTATGTTCCCCAGTCCCTATGTTCCCCGGTCCCGATGTTCCCCGGTCCCGATGTTCCCCAGTCCCTATGTTCCCCAGTCCCTATGTTTCGCAGTCCCTATGTTCCCCGGTCCCGATGTTCCCCGGTCCCGATGTTCCCCAGTCCCTATGTTCCCCGGTCCCGATATTCCCCGGTCCCGATGTTCCCCGGTCCCTATGTTCCACAGTCCCTATGTTCCCCGGTCCCTATGTTCCCCAGTCCCTGTTCCGCTGTCCCTATATGTTCCCCGGTCGCGAGTTCTTACCCTAACCCCAACCTAAATCAAACATGTTATATTCTATACGTCATTTTAATACCTTTGATATGTAGCTTCGCCTATTTTAACCGATGATAGGATTATTTGAGATTCTACACGCATCGGTGTTATGAGATTTTGTCTCTTGTACAGTTTTGTCGCTCTATTTTACCCTTTGACATTTAGATTTTGTGGACGTAGACATGCGCAGTTTAGTCATGGTGTCTATGTACCCACATAGTCTTTATTCTGCTCTACTTGAATCTTTTCATTTTTTTTCTTCTCTTACAAAACCTTCGAAGGTCTCCTTGGCGGGATTTTGACGGAACGTTTTGGCTGCAGAGTCACAGGAATCGTCGGAGGAGTTTTGACGTTTCTTGGTCATCTCTGTACCTACTGGGTGACTGATATATACCAACTCTACATCACAGCTTCGATAATCGGTAGTGTGCTTTCATTTAACTTATTTGAAAGTAAACAATCCGAGTTCGTCATTTCGCTCATACAGCTTAGTTCACATACAAAATACAATTTAGGAAGACCTCCCATATGTTTTGTACACGAATCCAATTGGGGACCTCTCGGGAATTGGGAACCCTATTATCCCCTTTTGTTCAACGTCCCCTATGAATGCAGAAACAAACTCACACACACAATTAGCATTATAACTCTTCATTTTGTCCTGTGTCAACAGAAGCATCACTGTAACTTCTCATTTTGTCCTGTGTATCAACACATTTAATCGTGGACCCCCTATTGTCCTTCTTTTGTTTGTACTTTTTAGCAACAGCTCTCATTGGTTTTGTACACAAATCTCAATCGTGGACATTTTGTCAATCGTGGACCCTATTTTCCTCTATTGTTCAAGGTCCACGATTTGAACTTTCGTATACATGTTTAGTCGTGAATTTCTAAACGCTCGAGGACAATGCTTTGTGTTTCCCTTTGTCTCTGTATTATAACACTCTCCCATAGACTAAGCGCATAACCGTACGATTGAGGACCGCTTTTAACAAAAGACCCAACGTTCGAGGACTGAAAGGATCTTTATTCTCCCTTTGTGTGTCTATCTTCGACCGTAAAGCCATACAAGAGCTCAGAGAAAACAGAGGTCGGTGGGGACGAACAAATTCGTGCATTGAAGCGGAGTTACAGGAGGCAATGATTTCATGATTAAGGCCTCAGTAAACCCTTTGTCAATGCTTTAATACATAAATCTTTATGAAACCTTTGTTTTCTTAATTATAATTGCTTGCAGATTTGGATTTGTGTGTGATGTTAATTTTTTTTATATCCTAGGAATAGGGATAGGGATAGCTTCGAATCCGGTTGTGGTTGTCGTCGCGATGTACTTCAAAAGAAAATACAAGCTAGCCCACGCGGTAGCCATCTCTGGCGAAGGAACGGGCATCATGGCGGCTCCGCCGTTGTTCCAAATGGTTTTGCAAAGCTTTGGTTGGCGAGGGACGTTTGTGATCGCCTCTGCAGTTGCGGCAAACATTGTCACATTTAGCGCACTCTTCCGCCCAAACGGAACCAAACAGAAGTCCAAGGGGGGTCCTCATTCAAGTCAGCAAAACCTGGCTAAGGGTGAGCAGAATAGCGACGACAACTCTGGTCATAGTGGTGGCTTAGGCCAAGCTGCAGAACATGGGGAAACACCCAACAGCAACATGGGTAATGTCTCACTCGTATTGGACACAAAGAATGCAAATCCCATTCTTAGATTACTCAAGAGATTAGCAGTCCGTTTTGGGTTCCATCTGTTTGTGAAAAGCTACCGCTTCGTTCTGCTGTGCGCCATTCAGCTGCAGTTTAACATCACGTACATTGGATTCGTGCTCTACCTCGTTCCCCGCGCACAGAGCGTGGGTGTGGCGCCCTCCAGCGCCGTCATCTTGCTCAGTATTTTTGGCATCGGGAACTTGCTCGGTCGTCTTGGAAGCGGATTGTTGGTGAGTTGGAAGATATCGGCCGAGCACGTGTCCGCCATCACCATGGTAATTGCTGGGGTGTCCTTACTGATCATGATCTCTGAAAGGTTTTCTCTTTTCGCAATAGCTTCGTTTCTATATGGATTCGTGTCGGGTGTCTATTTCGCCATCGGGTTCGTTTTAATTCGGCAGTGTGTCGGCGTGAGGAAATTAGCTGTTGGAGTTGGATTCAGCCAGATCTTCCTGGGCATTGGAGCTGTAACTGGCCCTGTTGTAGCGGGTAAGTTTGTTTCAAGGCTCCTTCGCCAATTGTTTATAGCGCCCTGTTACTTTTATCCCATCGGAGCAGCCATTTTGTTTTCTCCTTGTGTATTTCTACATGTATCTGATTAAAGTTGTTTCTCTATCAGTGTCTTATGTTTGGCCTTGTGTCATTCGTGTTGTGTCGCCCTTTATCAACGTAGTGGCGCTGAAAAAAAAGGATTCTTTTTTTTCTTCATGTTTTTGTTTTTTAAACCTCACGTACGCAGGGTGGATCCTTGACCTAACCGATGATAGCTATCAGACTGTCTACTACGTGGAGAGCGCAATATGCTTCATCTGTGCCGTACAAATGCTCCTCTTACCCCTACTGAGACGGATAGAACCAGGCATCGAAATCAGCCCTACCGATGTATGAAAGGACAGGCAAAGTTTACGGCTAAGTTGAACTTGATCAACTGGATAAAAGCAGATTTCATGGCCTGACGATCAGGGGACCGTAATATTTGTGGAATTATACTTTTGTTTCCAACGCCACACAATGACCACATTATTGATGTGCAAAAAAAACCGAACTGTAATTTATTCAAAAAAAAGAGAAAAGAATAAATATCAAGCGGCATAAATTACCATCAATACAGTTGTTGAAGATCGCTAATCATTGAAATTGTTTTATTTCTTTTATCAAAAATGTATAATGTTTATACTGGCAGGCCAGAAAGTTATTTTTCCCGATTAATCTGAACGTTTTTAGTGACACTTTGGGTCGTATGTAAGATGTAGGAATAACAGTTTTGTAATAAATATTTGTACATGTATTATCAAAATCATTACTTTATTAACTGTTTTGACCATATTGTAAGCCGAAATAACAAAAAACGTGCTTGCTTTTGAAAGTTTTTATCTGCCTTTCAGTAAAAAGGAAACAGCGTCACTAAACTTTTTCAAGAAAACTACTCCCTTCACACGTTGAAGCTCATATTGAAGGTGCCCGGAAGTTTGGTTTCTCGTTAGCTCACGTATGTTTTCGGGGTCAACTTTCACGCTCTATACCACTCAAACCCGTAATGAAAAAATAAAATTATCAAATGTAAACACAAGCTTCCTGACACACTGAAAAAAATTATAATTTTCGTCTACGGTGCCGTTTTCGGCTCCCTGTGCATGTATAGGGTTTGCACCCGAACAACAGATTATCTATATGCATTGTCAACTACTCCCCCGAGTACTCACTTGTACCCACGCTTATCATGTCATTATTATATCTACTGAGCAAAGCTCGACTTAGCAGTCGAAGGTTGGTATGAGACACAGATCGACCACTGATGAGAAAACAGTGCGTGCCCAAACGCAGAATATATTGTACAAAACTTACACTGTTAACCATAATCTTAAGGCCTATGCTCACCAGCTGTTTGCTGTCAAGTTCAAACACATGATCTTGCATCCTAGCAGTTCAGAGAGGAATTATATAATTTACGTACCATATAGGTCTTTGACATTATCGGTAAGTGTACTAATGGTCTTTTTAGAATATTTCAATGTCGAACATATGTATAAATGCCGTCTTTTTAAAATGATTTCTGTTAAATTGTAAATTGTAAACCATCGCAATTCAGTCTTCGGACTGCAAGAATGGTACGAACAATAAAAAAAACCTTCGATTCAAAAAAAATACCTTCAATTAATGGAACTGTGGCAGAAGCAGTCTGTGGCAATTGGGGAAGTCAGTGCTCGTCTGCATCTTTGGGGAAATCTTTGCTCGTTATTGTCCGTACTTGGAGCGTCAATGGTACATGTCTTTCACATCTGTTTTTCATTCAATTCACTTGTGGCAGAATTCAAGCTTTGTTTAATACTCAGTGCGAGAATTGACTAATTTGACTAGACTTGACCGGACGAACTGGACTCGAAAGTAACTCGGTCCGTCCCTCTGTCGTTCGTTCAGTCGGTCGGTCGGTCGGTAGGTCGGTCGGTTGGTCGGTCATTCTGTCGGTCTGTCGAACGGTCGTTCGGATGACAAGTCGATCGGTCGGTCCCAGAGGACTGCTGTCCATCTAAAATGATATAACTTCCAGATGCTAGTCGTGTTAACAATAATAGTAATCCGATGTCGTGGCCTTTTTGTGTTGATCGACTAGTACTAAACAGTCGATCCAATATGCCAAGAGCGTCTAACGTGCGAAATAGACATGCAGCGGAGGCTCAGCCCGATGTTCCACGGGAAGGCGGCTGGAGTATCGTGGTGGTCATCGCCGCTCACCTGTCCCTCGCAATCCAGACAGGTCTCATGCGGTGCGGAGGCGTCCTGTACCTGAGCTGGAAGGACGACTTCGAGATCAACGACAAAGAAACGGCGGCCGTTCAGAGCATCTTGTCTTCCGTGGGAAGTTTCTCTGGTAAATGTTCATCCTGTTCTAGTTATACACACTCCTGATACACATATTACAAGATGTTGTCTCGTATATGAAATCTTAACTACGGAGTTCTGGAGGTGCCATCTAACTAGGTAAGGTCCAGCCGTAATTATTTATTAATTTTTCACTTTATTAGTTATTATTTTTTTAATTTCCTTTGTCTCTCCTTTGTATTAACCTTTTTAATTTCATTGTATAATTTTTTTGTTAACTCATCGCATTTTTCATCAATATGTCCTTATGTAACTCTAGCCGTTTTTTCTCTTTCGTATAGTTTTTTGGGTTTGTTTCGTCTAAATTCAGTGTTGTTTTCTCTCATTTTTGTTTATCATTCTTCGCCATTCTTATATTTTTGTATGTCTTTTGATTATGTTTGACCACAGTACTTGTACTTTTGTTGTTCCGTGCCTTTCTTTTAATGTTGTAAGAATGGCTAAATAAATAATGAAAATAATTCAAATAAGAATACCTTAGAATGACGATATTTTATAGTCAATATGTGTACATCCTGAGAAATAAATACGGCATTTTGAAAGAAGGAGGTCGACTTCCTGAGATAAATTAACGCGCAATGACGTCATCCAGAAAGAAGGATGTCGATATCTGGTTTTGATTCATCATGGGATGACGACAAGAATGTGGGTCTCGTGTGATTAAAAATCTCAGGATGTTGTCATCTTGACTTTAAATGTCGTCGTCCTTTAAAAAAAAAATCAGAACCCCACCATGTCCAATGGAATCACAGAACTTCGCACACATCCCCGTTTAATTTGGTGTTTTCTCTCTCACCATCTTCTTTATTTTTCTCTTTCCACTCTATTTCTTTGCAGGTCTCCTTGGAGGGGTTCTGACCAAACGTTTCGGCTGCAGAGTCTCAGAAATGGTCGGAGGAATGTTGACGTTCATTGGTCTTCTCTGTAGCTACTGGGTTACTGATATATACCAGCTGTACATCACAATTTCAATAGTCGGTATGTGCTATCAAAATAATGGAACGCAATCGCAGCATCTACCTACTTGCAAAGTTTCAATTTCCACAATTTAGCCAAAACGTGCTGCGTGCATTAAGATTAAACGTCTTGATAGCTGGGCAATCATGAATGCACACGACAACCAAACCTCAACTTTCTGACTGCTGACGTATGACAGTTTTTAAATAGTAATTATATTTTTTCCTTCATAATATCTTTCTCAATCCCTGTAGGAGTTGGCAACGGGATTTGCTATAATTCAGCTTTAGTAGCCGTGGCGATGCACTTCAAGAGGAAATACAAGACAGCCCACGCGGTGGCCTCCGCGGGGAATGGAACCGGGCTCATGTTGGTTCCGCCTTTGTTGCAACTTCTGGTGGAAAGATACGGTTGGCGAGGGGCGTTTCTGATCGTCTCTGCGATTGCGGCAAACTGCGTAGCGTTTGGTGCACTTTTCCGTGCGAACCGGACTTGGCGAAATTCCATGAGTCGACCGGCATCCAATGATGACCAAGCTAGTAACGGAGACTCTTGCCATGATGATGATGTTCACGAACTCGAACCAATGCATTTAGAACTTGAGACGACTCTCAACCACCAGACGGCTGAGGTCTCACTCACAACTGACACAAAGAACCCCAATGCCGTAGTGAACTTACTAAAAAAATTAGCAGTTTCTCTGGGGTTTCATCTTTTTGTAAAGAGCTATCGCTTCGCTCTGATGTGCTTCATTGAAATACAGTACGTAACTGCGTACATGGGATTTATTGTCTACCTCGTTCCCCGCGCACAGAGCGTGGGTGTGGCGCCCTACAGCGCCGCCATCTTGCTCAGTATTGTTGGCATCGGGAGCTTGCTCGGTCGTCTTGGCAACGGACTGCTGGTGAGCTGGAAGATATCGGTCGAGCACGTGACCGCCATCTCCATGGTAATTTCTGGCGTGTCCTTACTGCTCATGAACTTGGAGAGCTATTACATTTTGGCGATAGCTTCGTTTCTGTATGGATTTGCTTCGGGTTTCTGCTTCGCTATCGTGGTCGTTTTAGTCCGATATTTTGTCGGCGTGAGAAATTTAGCCATTGGCCTTGGACTCTACCAGATTTTGGTTGGCGTCGGGTCTCTTATTGGGCCGGTCTTTGCAGGTAAGTACAAACTATTCTGTTGTAATTTTCCTTCAGTATATACGCACATTGCGTACGAAATCAATTCAGGGAAGGGCAAAACAATTTTCCAAACGGGCGAGATTTCTGGATTCATGGACAACCATATTTACCATACAACGAAATTGTGGAGAGTCCTATGTTGAGGGATGTTTGGCATTGGTACTGTCTGAACTGCAAACTATAAATCACCAACAAAATCACAAACGGCAGATAGTTGATACCAACGTGAAAATCGTGATTTCTCATCTAATGACATACTATCGGACTGCTGATGCCATCTTGGGTTTTTTTTTTAAGATGGAATTTTGCGTCGGGGTGATATAAATCAAATTAGGTTTTGCCCTTCACTGACGTTTAAGCACTGTATACTCAGTGTTTTACCTCCCGAGTGAAAGATGGAAAAAACTATTCGGTGGGACTCGAACCCACGACCGCCTGCTTTCTAGTGCAGATGTCTTACCACTCGACCACCGAGCTAACAGGATCGGTTGGCTGATTCGAATCCGATGTACAAAGCAGCGGGTACTGCATAAACTATTTTTTAAGATGGAATTTTACGTCGGGGTGATATCAATCAAATTAAGCTGTGCCCTTCACCGACGTTTAAACACTTTATACTCAGTGTGTTACCTTTCGAGTGAAAGTTGGAGAAAACCACTCGGGACGCCATCTTAAGTAATTTTCAGAATATATTTTCAGTATCGACAGTAGAATGGGTGGAATTGTCTTTAAATTTTTGTTTACTTTTAAGCTATTGACCACAGGCATCCTGGCATATTTCATGGGGGAAAGAGCATCATTTGCCAGTAGAATTTTCTCTTTTTCTACCACCAGGTTGGATTCTGGACATGACTGCGGGCGCAGGTAGTTATCCCACAGTCTTCTACGTGGGTAGCGCAATATGCTTCATCTGTGCTGTACAAATGCTCCTCTTACCCCTACTGAGACGGGTGGAACCAGGCATTGACATCTGCCCCACCGATGTATGAAGGGACATAATTATATTTAGTCTCAAGAGGATGAAACTTTGTCTTGCGATCACTCCAATCAAAAAGCTTTGTTGCCTCATGGACCAACCGGCCAAACATCTGTCGCCATCATTTATATTTTAATAGGTCGATGATCAATTTATTGTATTTTTGTCCAAAACAATGAAAATGACAATGAATTTGACTTCCCTCTACGACCTCTGCTGAGGCAAAAGAGAACTTACAAATTACATTTTGACAGGAAAGTTAACAAAATTACAAGACAGAGTTACAAAAATAAAAATAGTTTAACATGAGCTAGGAATTAAATTAAGACAAAAGATTTACAACAGGACGAGACAAAAATTAATGATTTTCACTAATTTTGACCCAAATTATCGACGCAATCTTTCTTTTCAATGCCTGTTCTGTCCAAAATTCTAGTTCGAATTTGCTGTAGGTACCTTCAGGCATCTTTCCTGCACGTTTCAAGCAATTTCATTTTTCGGTCAAAGTTGAAAAAATTGCAAGGGGTTAGCCTTACATTTTTGATCAAATTTGGCCAAAAATTGCCTTTCTCCAAACAACTCAGCAATGACTTTGGATGCAGGAGAAACATCAATCAACCTTCAAACGCTAAATATATGGAAGATTTGGGCAAAAAACACCGACTTTTGAGACAAAAAAATTAATGATTTTCATTGATTCTGACCCAAATTACCGACGCAATCTTTCTTTTAAATGCATATTCTGTCGAAATTCCTAGTTCGAATATGCTCTTGAAAAAAATTGCAAGGGGTTAGCCTTACATTTTTGATTAAATTTGGCCAAAAATTGGCTTTTCTCCAAACAACTCAGAAATGTCTTTGGATGCAAGAGGAACATCAATCGACCTTCAAACACTAAATATATGGAAGATTTGGGCCAAAAACACCGACTTTTGAGACAAAAAATTTATGATTTTCACTAATTTTGACGCACATTATCCACGCAATATTTCATTTAAATGCCCATTTTGTCCCAAATTCGAGTTCGAATGTGCTCTAGGTACCTCCAGGCATCTTTCCTGCAAGTTACAAGCAATTTCATTTTTCGACCAAAATTGAAAAAATTGCAAGAGGTTAGCCTTACATTTTCAACAAAAATGGCCAAAAATTGGCTTTTCTCCAAACAACTCAGAAATGTCTTTAGATGCAAGAGGAACATCAATCGACCTTCAAACGCTAAATATGTGGAAGATTTTGGCCCAAAACACCGACATATGAGACAAAAAAAATTAATGCTTTTCACTAATTTTGACCCAAATTATCGACTTAATATTTCTTTTAAATGCCTATTTTGTCCCAAATTCCAGTTCGAATGTGCAGTAGGTACCTCCAGGCATCTTTCCTGCAAGTTACAAGCAATTTCATTTTTCGGCCAAAATTGAAAAATTGTAAGGGGTTAGCCTTACATTTTTGATCAAATTTGGCAAAAAAATGGCTTTTCTCCAAACAACTCAGAAACGTCTTTGGATGCAAGAGGAACATCAATCGACCTTCAAACGCTAATTATATGGGAGATTTGGGTCAAAAACCCCGACTTTTGAGACAAAAAAGTAAAGATTTTCACTAATTTTGACCCAAATTATCGACTTAATATTTCTTTTAAATGCCTATTTTGTCCCAAATTCCAGTTCGAATGTGCAGTAGGTACCTCCAGGCATCTTTCCTGCAAGTTACAAGCAATTTCATTTTTCGGCCAAAATTGAAAACATTGCAGGGGGTTAGCCTTACATTTTTGATCAAATTTGGCAAAAAATTGGCTTTTCTCCAAACAACTCAGAAATGTCTTTAGATGCAAGAGGAACATCAATCGACCTTCAAACGCTAAATATATGGAAGATTTTGGCCCAAAACACCGACTTTTGAGACAAAAAAATTAATGCTTTTCACTAATTTTGACCCAAATTATCGACGCAATATTTCTTTTAAATGCCTATTCTGTCCCAAATTCGAGTTCGAATGTGCTCTAGGTACCTCCAGGCATCTTTCCTGCAAGTTACAAGCAATTTCATTTTTCGACCAAAATTGAAAAATTTGCAAGGGGTTAGCCTTACTTTTTGGATCAAATTTGGCCAAAAATTGGCTTTTCTCCAAACAACTCCAAAATGTCTTTGGATGCAAGAGGAACATCAATCGACCTTCAAACGCTAAATATATGGAAGATTTGGGCGAAAAATACCGACTTTTGAGACAAAAAATTAATGATTTTCACTAATTTTGACGCAAATTATCGACGCATTATTTTCTTTTAAATGCCTATTTTTTCCCAAATTCTAGTTCGAATGTGCTCTAGGTACCTCCAGGCATCTTTCCTGCAAGTTACAAGCAATTTCATTTTTCGGCCAAAATTGAAAAATTGTAAGGGGTAAGCCTTACATTTTTGATCAAATTTGGCAAAAAAATGGCTTTTCTCCAAACAACTCAGAAACGTCTTTGGATGCAAGAGGAACATCAATCGACCTTCAAACGCTAATTATATGGGAGATTTGGGTCAAAAACCCCGACTTTTGAGACAAAAAAGTAAAGATTTTCACTAATTTTGACCCAAATTATCGACGCAATATTTCTTTTAAATGCCTATTCTGTCCCAAATTCTAGTTCGAATGTGCTCTAGGTACCTCCAGGCATCTTTCCTGCAAGTTACAAGCAATTTCATTTTTCGACCAAAATTGAAAAATTTGCAAGGGGTTAGCCTTACTTTTTGGATCAAATTTGGCCAAAAATTGGCTTTTCTCCAAACAACTCCAAAATGTCTTTGGATGCAAGAGGAACATCAATCGACCTTCAAACGCTAAATATATGGAAGATTTGGGCGAAAAACACCGACTTTTGAGACAAAAAATTAATGATTTTCACTAATTTTGACGCAAATTATCGACGCATTATTTCTTTTAAATGCCTATTCTGTCCCAAATTTGAGTTCGAATGTGCTCTAGTTACCTCCAGGCATCTTTCCTGCAAGTTACAAGCGATTTCATTTTTCGGCCAAAATTGAAAAAATTGCAAGGGGTTAGCCTTACTTTTTTGATCAAATTTGGCCAAAAATTGGCTTTTCTCCAAACAACTCAGAAATGTCTTTGGATGCAAGAGGAGCATCAATCGACATTCAAACGCTTTTAATATGGAAGATTTGGGCCAAAAACACCGATTTTGGTGACACAAAATTAATGATTTTCACTAATTTTGACCTTAATTATCGACGCAATATGTCTTTTAAATGCATATTTTGTCCCAAATCCGAGTTCGAATGTGCAGTAGGTACCTCCAGGCATCTTTCCTGCAAGTTACAAGCAATTTCATTTTTCGGCCAAAATTGAAAAAATTGCAAGGGGTTAGCCTTACTTTTTTGATCAAATTTGGCCAAAAATTGGCTTTTCTCCAAACAACTCAGAAATGTCTTTAGATGCAAGAGGAACATCAATCGACCTTCAAACGCTAAATATGTGGAAGATTTTGGCCAAAAACACCGACATATGAGACAAAAAAATTAATGCTTTTCACTAATTTTGACCCAAATTATCGACTTAATATTTCTTTTAAATGCCTATTTTGTCCCAAATTCCAGTTCGAATGTGCAGTAGGTACCTCCAGGCATCTTTCCTGCAAGTTACAAGCAATTTCATTTTTCGGCCAAAATTGAAAAATTGTAAGGGGTAAGCCTTACATTTTTGATCAAATTTGGCAAAAAAATGGCTTTTCTCCAAACAACCCAGAAACGTCTTTGGATGCAAGAGGAACATCAATCGACCTTCAAACGCTAATTATATGGGAGATTTGGGTCAAAACCCCGACTTTTGAGACAAAAAAGTAAAGATTTTCACTAATTTTGACCCAAATTATCGACTTAATATTTCTTTTAAATGCCTATTTTTTCCCAAATTCTAGTTCGAATGTGCTCTAGGTACCTCCAGGCATCTTTCCTGCAAGTTACAAGCAATTTCATTTTTCGGCCAAAATTGAAAAATTGTAAGGGGTAAGCCTTACATTTTTGATCAAATTTGGCAAAAAAATGGCTTTTCTCCAAACAACTCAGAAACGTCTTTGGATGCAAGAGGAACATCAATCGACCTTCAAACGCTAATTATATGGGAGATTTGGGTCAAAAACCCCGACTTTTGAGACAAAAAAGTAAAGATTTTCACTAATTTTGACCCAAATTATCGACGCAATATTTCTTTTAAATGCCTATTCTGTCCCAAATTCTAGTTCGAATGTGCTCTAGGTACCTCCAGGCATCTTTCCTGCAAGTTACAAGCAATTTCATTTTTCGACCAAAATTGAAAAATTTGCAAGGGGTTAGCCTTACTTTTTGGATCAAATTTGGCCAAAAATTGGCTTTTCTCCAAACAACTCCAAAATGTCTTTGGATGCAAGAGGAACATCAATCGACCTTCAAACGCTAAATATATGGAAGATTTGGGCGAAAAACACCGACTTTTGAGACAAAAAATTAATGATTTTCACTAATTTTGACGCAAATTATCGACGCATTATTTCTTTTAAATGACTATTCTGTCCCAAATTTGAGTTCGAATGTGCTCTAGTTACCTCCAGGCATCTTTCCTGCAAGTTACAAGCGATTTCATTTTTCGGCCAAAATTGAAAAAATTGCAAGGGGTTAGCCTTACTTTTTTGATCAAATTTGGCCAAAAATTGGCTTTTCTCCAAACAACTCAGAAATGTCTTTGGATGCAAGAGGAGCATCAATCGACATTCAAACGCTTTTAATATGGAAGATTTGGGCCAAAAACACCGATTTTTGTGACACAAAATTAATGATTTTCACTAATTTTGACCTTAATTATCGACGCAATATGTCTTTTAAATGCATATTTTGTCCCAAATCCGAGTTCGAATGTGCAGTAGGTACCTCCAGGCATCTTTCCTGCAAGTTACAAGCAATTTCATTTTTCGGCCAAAATTGAAAAAATTGCAAGGGGTTAGCCTTACTTTTTGGATCAAATTTGGCCAAAAATTGGCTTTTCTCCAAACAACTCAGAAATGTCTTTGGATGCAAGAGGAACATCAATCGACCTTCAAACGCTAAATATATGGAAGATTTGGGCCAAAAACACCGACTTTTGAGACAGAAAAATTAATGATTTTCACTAATTTTGACCCAAATTTTCGACGCAATATTTCTTTTAAATGCCTATTTTGTCCCAAATTTGAGTTCGAATGTGCAGTACGTACCTCAAGGCATGTTTCCTGCAAGTTACAAGCAATTTCATTTTTCGACCAAAATTGAAAAAATTGCAAGGGGTTAGCCTTACTTTTTTCATCAAATTTGGCCAAAAATTGGCTTTTCACCAAACAACTCAGCAATGTCTTTGGATGCAAGAGGAACATCAATCGACCTTCAAACGCTAAATATATGGAAGATTTGGGCCAAAAACACCGACTTTTGAGACAAAAAAGTAATGATTTTCACTAATTTTGACGCAAATTATCGACACAATATTTCTTTTAAATGCCTATTCTGTCCCAAATTCTAGTTCGAATGTGCAGTAGGTACCTCCAGGCATCTTTCCTGCAAGTTACAAGCAATTTCATTTTTCGGCCAAAATTGAAAAAATTGCAAGGGGTTAGCCTTACTTTTTTCATTAATTTTGGCCAAAAATTGGCTTTTCTCCAAACAACTCAGAAATGTCTTTGGATGCAAGAGGAACATCAATCGACCTTCAAACGCTAAATATATGGAAGATTTGGGCCAAAAACACCGACTTTTGAGACAAAAAAGTAATGATTTTCACTAATTTTGACGCAAATTATCGACGCAATATTTCTTTTAAATGCCTATTCTGTCCCAAATTCTAGTTCGAATGTGCTCTAGGTACCTCCGGGCATCTTTCCTGCAAGTTACAAGCAATTTCATTTTTCGGCCAAAATTGAAAAAATTGCAAGGGGTTAGCCTTATATTTTTGATCAAATTTGGCCAAAACTTGGCTTTTCTCCAAACAACTCAGAAATGTCTTTGGATGCAAGAGGAACATCAATCGACCTTCAAACGCTAAATATATGGAAGATTTGGGCCAAAAACACCGACTTTTGAGACAAAAAAGTAATGATTTTCACTAATTTTGACGCAAATTATCGACGCAATATTTCTTTTAAATGCCTATTTTGTCCCAAATTTGAGTTCGAATGTGCTCTAGGTACCTCCGGGCATCTTTCCTGCAAGTTACAAGCAATTTCATTTTTCGGCCAAAATTGAAAAAATTGCAAGGGGTTAGCCTTACTTTTTGGATCAAATTTGGCCAAAAATTGGCTTTTCTCCAAACAACTCAGCAATGTCTTTGGATGCAAGAGGAACATCAATCGACCTTCAAACGCTAAATATATGGAAGATTTGGGCCAAAAACACCGACTTTTGAGACAAAAAAGTAATGATTTTCACTAATTTTGACGCAAATTATCGACGCAATATTTCTTTTAAATGCCTATTTTGTCCCAAATTTGAGTTCGAATGTGCAGTAGGTACCTCCAGGCATCTTTCTTGCAAGTTACAAGCAATTTCATTTTTCGACCAAAATTAAAAAAAATTGCAAGGGGTTAGCCTTACATTTTTGATCAAATTTGACGAAAAATTGGCTTTTCTCCAAACAACTCAGAAATGTCTTTGGATTCAAGAGGAACATCAATCGACCTTCAAACGCTAAATATATGGAAGATTTTGGCCCAAAACACCGACTTTTGAGACAAAAAAGTAATGATTTTCACTAATTTTGCCGCAAATTATCGACGCAATATTTCTTTTAAATGCCTATTCTGTCCCAAATTCTAGTTCGAATGTGCTCTAGGTACCTCCAGGCATCTTTCCTGCAAGTTACAAGCAATTTCATTTTTCGGCAAAAATTGAAAAAAAATTGCAAGGGGTTAGCCTTATATTTTTGATCAAATTTGGCCAAAAAATTGGCTTTTCTCCAAACAACTCAGAAATGTCTTTGGATGCAAGAGGAACATCAATCGACCTTCAAACGTTAAATATATGGAAGATTTGGGCAAAAAACACCGACTTTTGAGACAACAAATTAATGATTTTCAATCATTTTGACCCAAATTATCGACGCAATATTTCTTTTAAATGCCTATTTTGTCCCAAATTCTAGTTCGAATGTGCAGTAGGTACCTCCGGGAATCTTTCCTGCAAGTTTCACGCAATTTCATTTTCCGGCCAAAATTGAAAAAATGGCAAGGGGTTAGCCTTACTTTTTGGATCAAATTTGGCCAAAAATTGGCTTTTCTCCAAACAACTCAGAAATGACTTTGGATGCAAGAGGAGCATCAATCGACATTCAAACGCTTTTAATATGGAAGATTTGGGCCAAAAACACCGACTTTTGTGACACAAAATTAATGATTTTCACTAATTTTGACCTTAATTATCGACGCAATATGTCTTTTAAATGCATATTTTGTCCCAAATCCGAGTTCGAATGTGCAGTAGGTACCTCCAGGCATCTTTCCTGCAAGTTACAAGCAATTTCATTTTTCGGCCAAAATTGAAAAAATTGCAAGGGGTTAGCCTTACTTTTTGGATCAAATTTGGCCAAAAATTGGCTTTTCTCCAAACAACTCAGAAATGTCTTTGGATGCAAGAGGAACATCAATCGACCTTCAAACGCTAAATATATGGAAGATTTGGGCCAAAAACACCGACTTTTGAGACAGAAAAATTAATGATTTTCACTAATTTTGACCCAAATTTTCGACGCAATATTTCTTTTAAATGCCTATTTTGTCCCAAATTTGAGTTCGAATGTGCAGTACGTACCTCAAGGCATGTTTCCTGCAAGTTACAAGCAATTTCATTTTTCGACCAAAATTGAAAAAATTGCAAGGGGTTAGCCTTACTTTTTTCATCAAATTTGGCCAAAAATTGGCTTTTCACCAAACAACTCAGCAATGTCTTTGGATGCAAGAGGAACATCAATCGACCTTCAAACGCTAAATATATGGAAGATTTGGGCCAAAAACACCGACTTTTGAGACAAAAAAGTAATGATTTTCACTAATTTTGACGCAAATTATCGACACAATATTTCTTTTAAATGCCTATTCTGTCCCAAATTCTAGTTCGAATGTGCAGTAGGTACCTCCAGGCATCTTTCCTGCAAGTTACAAGCAATTTCATTTTTCGGCCAAAATTGAAAAAATTGCAAGGGGTTAGCCTTACTTTTTTCATTAATTTTGGCCAAAAATTGGCTTTTCTCCAAACAACTCAGAAATGTCTTTGGATGCAAGAGGAACATCAATCGACCTTCAAACGCTAAATATATGGAAGATTTGGGCCAAAAACACCGACTTTTGAGACAAAAAAGTAATGATTTTCACTAATTTTGACGCAAATTATCGACGCAATATTTCTTTTAAATGCCTATTCTGTCCCAAATTCTAGTTCGAATGTGCTCTAGGTACCTCCGGGCATCTTTCCTGCAAGTTACAAGCAATTTCATTTTTCGGCCAAAATTGAAAAAATTGCAAGGGGTTAGCCTTATATTTTTGATCAAATTTGGCCAAAACTTGGCTTTTCTCCAAACAACTCAGAAATGTCTTTGGATGCAAGAGGAACATCAATCGACCTTCAAACGCTAAATATATGGAAGATTTGGGCCAAAAACACCGACTTTTGAGACAAAAAAGTAATGATTTTCACTAATTTTGACGCAAATTATCGACGCAATATTTCTTTTAAATGCCTATTTTGTCCCAAATTTGAGTTCGAATGTGCTCTAGGTACCTCCGGGCATCTTTCCTGCAAGTTACAAGCAATTTCATTTTTCGGCCAAAATTGAAAAAATTGCAAGGGGTTAGCCTTACTTTTTGGATCAAATTTGGCCAAAAATTGGCTTTTCTCCAAACAACTCAGCAATGTCTTTGGATGCAAGAGGAACATCAATCGACCTTCAAACGCTAAATATATGGAAGATTTGGGCCAAAAACACCGACTTTTGAGACAAAAAAGTAATGATTTTCACTAATTTTGACGCAAATTATCGACGCAATATTTCTTTTAAATGCCTATTTTGTCCCAAATTTGAGTTCGAATGTGCAGTAGGTACCTCCAGGCATCTTTCTTGCAAGTTACAAGCAATTTCATTTTTCGACCAAAATTAAAAAAAATTGCAAGGGGTTAGCCTTACATTTTTGATCAAATTTGACGAAAAATTGGCTTTTCTCCAAACAACTCAGAAATGTCTTTGGATTCAAGAGGAACATCAATCGACCTTCAAACGCTAAATATATGGAAGATTTTGGCCCAAAACACCGACTTTTGAGACAAAAAAGTAATGATTTTCACTAATTTTGCCGCAAATTATCGACGCAATATTTCTTTTAAATGCCTATTCTGTCCCAAATTCTAGTTCGAATGTGCTCTAGGTACCTCCAGGCATCTTTCCTGCAAGTTACAAGCAATTTCATTTTTCGGCAAAAATTGAAAAAAAATTGCAAGGGGTTAGCCTTATATTTTTGATCAAATTTGGCCAAAAAATTGGCTTTTCTCCAAACAACTCAGAAATGTCTTTGGATGCAAGAGGAACATCAATCGACCTTCAAACGTTAAATATATGGAAGATTTGGGCAAAAAACACCGACTTTTGAGACAACAAATTAATGATTTTCAATCATTTTGACCCAAATTATCGACGCAATATTTCTTTTAAATGCCTATTTTGTCCCAAATTCTAGTTCGAATGTGCAGTAGGTACCTCCGGGAATCTTTCCTGCAAGTTTCACGCAATTTCATTTTCCGGCCAAAATTGAAAAAATGGCAAGGGGTTAGCCTTACTTTTTGGATCAAATTTGGCCAAAAATTGGCTTTTCTCCAAACAACTCAGAAATGACTTTGGATGCAAGAGGAACATCAATCGACCTTCAAACGCTAAATATATGGAAGATTTGGGCCAAAAACACCGACTTTTGAGACAAAAAATTAACGATTTGCACTTATTTTGACGCAAATTATCGACGCAATATTTCTTTTAAATGCCTATTCTGTCCCAAATTCTAGTTCGAATGTGCTCTAGGTACCTCCAGGCATCTTTCCTGCAAGTTACAAGCAATTTTATTTTTCGGCCAAAATTGAAAAAAAATTGCAAGGGGTTAGCCTTATATTTTTGATCAAATTTGGCCAAAAAATTGGCTTTTCTCCAAACAACTCAGAAATGTCTTTGGATGCAAGAGGAACATCAATCGACCTTCAAACGCTAAATATATGGAAGATTTGGGCCAAAAACACCGACTTTTGAGACAAAAAATTAACGATTTGCACTTATTTTGACGCAAATTATCGACGCAATATTTCTTTTAAATGCCTATTCTGTCCGAAATTCTAGTTCGAAGCAGTTTGTGACTGATTTGGAAAAGTCTGTGCTCGTCAGAAACTTTTGGGAAATCCTTGCTCGTTACTTTGAATGTTGACTCAATTCACTTGTGGCGGATCTCAAGCTTTGACATTTTCATTTCATTTCATTTCAAATTGGTTTATTATAAAGCATCATGGATTTACATTTTCGTTTAAACAGTTAAAAAAAATACAATAATAATATAACATCACACTAAGTATGATATATAATTATGTTAAAATGTTCCTGATAAAACTTACATAACGCATCGTAAGAAAACAATTAAAATACTAGAGGTTCGCGTTTGTTGTTACAAACGCGGAGAGGTCGGGGAGACAAATATTTTATGAAACGCTGTCCAGTTAAGTTAAGAATGTTTTTATGTAAAAACAACAGATCACGAAATTAAATCCTTTCCAGGACAATTAATTATTTGACATGAATGGAGCAAGCTGCCTATAGGCTTTTTGAATAGACGAGCTGGAGCACGTTTGGGTCGAAACAGGACTTGAAAAACAGCTCTCAAAAGTACCTTTTGTACTCATTTCATGACAGACACAATAGTCGTTTTTATTTCATCACACCTTAGGTTACATTATACCCGAAAAATGACGGAAATGTCTTCGAGCATTCTACAACCTCTTTAACATGAAACGACTGAGAATTCACGCTTTATGGGATGGTAGTCAATTGCAATACTCCCCAGCTATTAATGCCATTTATATTCATGAAGTGTCTTGCCGCATGACACAACACAGGCTTGATTCGAACCCCTGGCCTTCTGATCATGAATCACGAACCAACCACTAGGCCATGCATTGTAAAAAAAAAAAAAAAAAAAGTCTTAAAAAGTTCATGGCAAGTAGTCGGTTCTGTCATGTGGCAATTTAGAATCGAAAATCACAGTCAAACTAATTATTACATAAAGAATTACAGCTTATTATGCTAATTAGGACTGCAGCTAATTAAAAGTGTTCTTCCCCTTCCAACAATGGCATTTCCTTAGAATTAACACCGGCAATGTACTCGTTCTGGGTAATACTCTATGCGATTCCACTGGTTATAAATATACATGTACATTGTACACTGTATTTTTATCAAAAAACATCTGAAAGACGTTCAAGTTTCCTCAAAGTAACTTAAAGGGCTTACTGGGGAGAAAACGATATCTTTGAATTTGCTTCATCAAAAACAAAACACTAGTGAAGTTTTGTTTCCATCTCTCTTCACTACTTTGTGCGATGTTGTTATTGTTTACGTCCGAGGACTTGTGACAGTAGTTCACCTGCGATAGCAATAACCCGAGGACCCGAGCCAAGTCCTCGAGAGGTTTTCGTGTACAAACATAACGGGAAATGTGGAGAAAACGTCTGTGCAAACAATATAGGAACAAAGGAAGGGAACAATAAGTGTCCTCAGAAGTTTAGCACAACACGACTGGGTTTATTATGTGAAAGGGATAAGCCCCTACCAGTACCATGTGAAAGGGCGGTGGGGAATGTCGCCAACGAAAACGAAAAAGGTACAACCGTACAACTAAAATACTAAAACAGTAATGTGGATAGACGTAGCTGTTTTTGTTACGTCTACCGAGACAAGTTCACTCATCCCATGGTTGGACAGTTATTCCGGGCTCCAGCCGCTTCAGCAACGGTATAAGTAGCATCTGTAACGTGCAGACGACGTACACTCCCGTCAATACATAGAAGACTGCTTTGTAGCTTGCAGTGACGTCAAACAACCAACCTGGAGGTTAAACCACACAGAAACCGTTAAGTAAACTGCCTTTCTCTCTTTAAGTATTAGGTTGGAGAAAAGCAATACGGTTGTTTCACAATAGTGCGCCTCCAAGTGTTTGCAACGCGTTGGCCAATCACAATGCGCAAAATCGGTCGACCCAATGCGCGTTTGGAAAAGGTCGACTGATTTCGCGCATTGTGATTGGCCAACGCGTTGCAAACTCTTGGAGGCGGACTATTGTGAATCGCCCGTATTGATTGGAGGGGATTTGAACGTGCGACCTTTGGGAAAATATAACAGCTCTATTATCAAGATGATATCCAGCCCGCATTTTTTTTTCCTGCAACGAAGTTAAGTCTCTTACCATAACGCGCATGCGCGTCAGTTTTTAACGGAATGGTTCTCTCAAATTATAGTTATCTTTAAAATATCCCCCACAGCCATAATTTTGAACGAAAAGGTGAAATTTGCGGTATTTTGAGGTTAAAATATGCGGCACATATTGTTTTCAAACATATCATTCTGTTTTTGGTTGCAGTTGCATTTGTAATGGAAATCATTCGTTTTGACATTACATTTACTGTTTGTCCTTTTATAAACTTAGTTCCACAAAACAATATATAAACACTATATCAACCATGCTATATTTTAATGAAACTATTGACCTGCAATCACTGGTCCACTTAGCACTCCAATCCCCACGATGATATGGCACAAGCCGGTGCTGAGTACCAGCCGGGACAAACCAACGTACCGGCGGATCAGCACGATCTGAATCGCGTGGAAAGCCCCAATGGTGAATCCCTGGACGAAAGAGGCTACGGCTAGCCACGCATACCCGTCCAGGGTGGGCAAGAGAGACGACAGGCTGGCCAGGGCGAAGCACGCGGTGATGACGCCCTCTGCCGACACTTTCCAGCTGATCAGAAGCCCGTTGCCCAGGCGTCCCAGCAAGCCTCCGATCCCCAAGAGGCTAATCAGAAAGGCGGCGGTAGAAGGCGCCACGCCCGTGCTCTCGGCCCTTGGGATAATAAACTGGATGAAAGCCGTGTACGGCATGTTCACTTCCGTCTGCATCAGACACAGCAGCGTGAAGCGGTAGCTCTTAACGAAAACATCTAACCCTACTGACGATGACATTTTCTTCCACAGACAAGCCATGGAATTAAGTTTCTCTCCTTCGTTCAGTGCAGTGTATTTCTCTATGCCTCCGTTCGCATCCTCCAATTCAGGTAAAGTCTTCAAAAGATCCTCTGACGTCCCCAGGCTGGCTTCCACTTCCAACTCCTTACCAACAGCCTCATTCCAGCCCAATTCATCATCATCGCCTTCGCTAACGCCTGCGATATGCTGTTCCCTCTGGCGGCCGTCCAACCCCGATTTCCGATCAGCAGGGAGTCGATAGAGGGCGCCACACGCCATAATATTCGCCATGATGGCAGAGACGATCATAAGGGCCCCCCTCCACCCGTAGTGTTCCAAAAGAAGCTGCAGTAAGGGCGGCAGCGCCATGATACCGGTCCCCATCCCTGAGTAAGCCACCGCATGGGCGGTTTTGTACCTCGTCTTGAAGTGCGTGGCGACTGCGACAATCATCGAGTTAAAGGAAATCCCCAGACCAACGCCTTTGGAAAGAAACATACGAACATCATTATTAATCAGTGATTTACCTTTGACGCCTTATTTAAGTGATGCCAGTAGCCTGTTAAAAGGCCATCGTGAATTTCGCCTGCATTCGGCTGTGAGTTGAAGCCACGACGCGACTTGAGCGGATACTACACAGGCTAAGTGACTTATCACTACTCGGAGGTCTTTTGAACTTCGCCAGAGTTCTTATGTTATTATTTAGAAATTGTACAACCCTTTTGGGCAGAGCGATCTCAGGTCCACATACATTAATGATGGCCAGTAGTCGCAATGGCTTTTCACAATCGACGGTCTACATGGCCGCGGTCCTTATCCATGGCGCGCAGTAAGAACTGGGTCATGCACAATACAAGGGCGACTATTGTTGAAACACACTTCGACGCTCCCAATGGCGCATTTCACGTGTGCACAGACTTCCTACGGGAAATGTAGTTGTAAGATAGGAATAAATCATTTATGCCATGATTGTCATCAAACTTCATGAACATTTCAATAGCAATCCAGCTAAATCGAAAATCAAAAGCCCCGTGACATGAGTTCGTCACTTGACCTGCCCTGTCTAGTCTCCGCTCAGTGCGCTTCATGTCTTCGACGCTCGGTTTTGAATTCCAAAGTCACACCTTGGTCTCTATATCAAAAGACTGATGTCTCTATAATTTAAGTCTCAGCAGTTTAAAAAAAAAAAGCATCAGCAGATATTGGAACGGCAATACCTATGACTGTGGCTGTGACGTACAACTGTTTTATGTCGGTCACCCAACAGCTGCAGAAGAGCCCCGTCGTAATCAGGAACCCTCCGACCATTCCGGAGATCCTGGAACCGTACCGCTTCGTCAGAAGTCCCCCAAGGAAAACTAAAAACCAAAGACAAGTCGAGATGCAATACATATAGTTGGAGACGCCAACTGTGACAGTAAATTTGGACATCTGCATTAGAGTAAACAATACAGTTCATGAACGAAATTGCTTCTGGCATGTGTCAGTGTAAGAGTCTTGATAACTCGTGATCGTGAGTCGTGATCCATGTAATTCCTAAAATCATGTTGCAGTCGCAATAGAACAACCTAATTATAGCAAGGGTGCTAGTGAAGACAGTAAGGCTCTCGAACTTGAACAGCAGTGCAAATTCCACAACTCTGATCTTTCCCCGTACTCTGCCAAATCTTTCTGGCACGACATTGCATTTGGACATGCATGGACAAGTCTGGAGTACTGATTCCAGTGTTTGTAGGACTCGAGTCCAGGACTCGGACTCGAGTCACATTTTTCGTGACTCGGACTCGACTCGAGTCACATTGGAAAATAACTCGGACTCGGACTCGACCATGATGACTCGGACTCGAGCTTGGTGACTCGTGACTCGAGTCACGTATTTTCATCAAAAGAAAAATCTAGCGTAGGGATGGGAAAGGATCATTGAGGAATAATGTTTGGATGATAAAACATGGAGGGAACTTGGATGGAGGAGGATTTTTTAGGGATGGGAATTAAAAGGAAAACACATTTTGGGTCTAAACAACATGTACACACACAAGGTAAACTATATACACTGAGATTAACTTAAAAGACAGAATGGATGATTGAAAAATAATTTGAAAAATAATTGATAAGTTTGGTGAACAACTAAGAACAAGTGACTTGTGACTCGGACTCGGACTCGAGGCTTGTGACTCGAGACTCGGACTCGGACTCGAGGTTTGTGACTTGAGACTCGGACTCGGACTAGAGGCTTTTGACTCGGGACTCGGACTCGACGTTGGTGACTCGACTACAGCACTGAAGTCTGATTCTCAAATACAGCTTTGTGGTAAGACAATTCAGCTTAGTTCAGCCTGGTGGGGAGTGGTAAGTTTCACATTTGCTTACCACTAAAGCACGAGAAAGCTGACAACAGACTCTGCACGGTCGCAGTTTCTTGGGCGCTGGTTTCGAACTCGTTCCTCCAACTGAAGTACAAGACCCCGCAGCAGCGCTGCAGGCCCATCGTCAGGGCCATGTTGATGTGGCCCGCCAGCACGACTATGATACCCCAACCGCCCTCTTTTGGTTGATCATCAACCATCCGATGATGGCATCTCTTGGCCGCCATCTTGACTGACTTCTCCACGTCAGGCATCTTCCAAAATTGAAAAGGTCAACGAAACATTGTTAAAACGGTGTCTAGAATTTAAACACTTTTTGGACCCACTTTTCTGCACGTGTATTTTCAACGACATAGTGTTGTCAACATTTTTAGATACAAACGAATTAAAGCTCGTTAGTGCCATCAAGACTGAATTTTAAAGATACATCATCGAGTTCGCTATTGAGTCGCCACATAACTATTGTGCAAAACAAATAATGCGTATTATTTCAACTTCATTGCAACTTCGTGAGCTATTTCTATTTACTGCAAAAACAAGAACTGATTTTACTTACTTTTAAAACAACCTTTTCATAGAATCATAATCATGTAGTAAGACTCACCTTCAGATCCGTTCTTTAAGTTGTACTTTGACGACGTGCCTGGTCCACCAAGATCTGTTTCGATACAAATATTTGTTGTTATACAAGCTTTTCGACCTTTGGACTTTGCTCGTCGGCTTGCATTAAAGGTTAGATTGACAGATGACTAAACCAAATGATATACGCACACATAGCCTGGGTCAATGCTCTCGTCGTTATTCGTCCCGTACGTAGTCTTGGTTCCAAGACCTTCGTTGAATATTTTTTCCCCCGGCGCAAGAAAATTATATTGCACGAGTACAGGCCCGCGATGAAAAACTGTTATCGATTCTGCAATGTATTCGATACTTATTCACTGTGTTTATTGAACGGGTTAACGAGTATCGATTCTAGCGCGAACGATTCTGTACTTCTGTAATGTACCGCGTAAATATCGTCCGCGATTCGATTATGCGCGCTGTGGTCCTGTGAAGTGCGCCCTCTGTTGATTGAAAACAATTGTTTTACAAAAGTATTCATTAATGATTACACACATACACAAACAACGCAGATAGTAACGTCTTGGAACCAAAACTATCCCGTACGCGGTAATCAATCAGCGGCATATCCTCGCGTGCTACGCAGTGCATGTAAAAATACAGTGCAAACAGCGACCTCATGCGGCCACTATTTTTATGCAAATCAGTTGGGCGCGAGGATATGCCGCCGATTGATTACCGCGTGCATTGACCAGAGCTAACGCACGCAAGGCCAATTGTTGGCGTCTGGTCAATGAAACTTTAGGTTGGAGACGACGAAGCTGATGATTAAAGGTGATACCCAATGCACTTAAAAAATGGTTATTTCTTCTCCTATAATTTTCAATTTGTATATTTTGTTCTCGATTATGGGCGTCTGCAAGTTCCCTCTGAAAAACGGCTTTTCATTTTGTGTACAAAATTAATAACCCGCCCTCCGAGGGCCGAATCATAAATATAAGACTAGGTTTACACTATGTTCCCGGCGGTCACAGCAGCCCTGTTTGCCCGAAACGTAGTGCGCCGTGGGATTTTGGCAATTTTTTTTCTCCGTAGTCAAGTTTTGTTAGGTCCTGCTAAGTTTTCTCACGGTCTATCACGGTATCCGTGATTGGCCGTGGGGGGAAAGGGGCTGCTGAGTCCTGGAGGCTCAAAGGCGCACTACGGTTCGGCCCGCGGTCTACCACGGATGCCAGTACGTTCCCTCCCGGCCTGTCACGTTCTGATGGGGTCCCTCTGGGGTCCCTCACGTTCTAAGCAAAGTCTGACACGTTTTTCGCGTTCTGTCAAGGCTTGCTGGTCGTTCTGTCAAAGTTTTTGCCCACGGTATGAAAAGAAGGCCTCCCAAGCAATAGCAATCATTGTATGCTTTTACACTCCCTCCCAGACCGCGCTCGCCGTATCAGACCGTAGTAGAACGCAACTCGCCGCATCGCACCGGGCCTGTAAACCGTCACACATCTGGACGCGCCGTGATTGAATGCGACGAAACGGCTACCGTACACCCTAGCTTGCCGTGAGAAACGAAGCAAAACGCGACAAAACGCGCAGCAACCGTGACAAAACGCCCGCTAAACGCGGCAGAACGTGACAAAACTTGAAAGAACCGTGAGATGCCGGGGAATGCATATGATTCCCGTCCCACTACGGACCGTCTCCAA
Organism: Patiria miniata; assembly: GCF_015706575.1. NCBI lineage: Eukaryota > Metazoa > Echinodermata > Asteroidea > Valvatida > Asterinidae > Patiria > Patiria miniata. The sequence goes on from NW_024037071.1 coordinate 8,188,146, forward strand.
GTTTTGTTACGGCCTTTCACATACTTTCACGTTTTGTTGCGTTCACCCCGTTTTACTACGGCCTACTAGGTTTCTCATCCGCACCGTGACTGCCGTGGCAAATTTTTTGACAGTTTAAAAATCTGACCCGGCATCCACGGCAATCACGGACTGTCACGTTCGCCCATCCCGTCCACCGCGTAGTCTCACGTCTATACCGTTTTGTCCACGGTGGCCAGAAACGTGATTGCCGTGGCCGCCGGGAACATAGTGTAAACCTAGCATAAATATTTAGGCCTAGTTAAGTTCTCGTATGGCTCCTCCTAAGAGTATCGTGTTTATTAATTTATTTGCCGTAATTTTCCATTCTGTGGCCAGGAAACAACGCCTATATACAACCGCGAGTTGTAGGCCTAAATGAACTAACTAATTCCACACATCACTGTAAATATACCGCGCCTGCACGTATTCCAAAACGTCCAGACTTCTCATCAAACACTTTTATCATCGAAGTGGTCCCATGTACCTTGTACCTGGTAGATCAAACTCCCGAACGGTCCACCACAGCCAGGGTTCTAAACTTAAAGTTGACGAGGGCTGATGCCTAGCGGGGGCTGTGAAGTCTTTGTTGGTCTTCAGATGGAGCTTTTGAAGGCTGCAGAGGAAGTTATGTTGAATGTTTGCTGTGGTAGGACTGTTTCTAAAGTAAACTGGCTTCAGGAAAAAAGACCGGATAAACCCGGTAGATGTATGATTATGTTATCACAGTTGGGACTTCAAAACAAGTATTGTTTTGCCGACGGATGTGAGCTGTGAACGGAGTAACTCAAAGTTCAAGTCTCTGTTTGTTCATGGTTCATTTACCTTATCCGACCTTTGCGGTCGCAAATGTCGAAATGTGATTGTAAAACTCACTAGCAGCTGTCTAATCGCAAGTACCTTGCCAAGTGTCAAACGTAGTTCATCTGTTAATATTAATAAGCATAAACATAATGACGCATCACGCTCTAAATTGTGTGTTTCTGCCAAACCAGGAAGTCACGGTGTACGTATCAAAAAACACCTGCATTTGTATGCAGCTGCATTTTAAAGCGAACTATTATTAATAGGCCACAGAACAATTAACGCTTCGTAGTGCCAGTGTACAATAAAAAAAAAATACAAAACTGCACATAGAAAGATCATTGTCAACAGGCACGTAGAACATTGGTAACTACCCAGTAACGTACTTGTCGATTTATTGAGAAAAAAACATCCTCAAAGTGAGATCGGGCGGGTACCATATACCCTGTGGAACTATCATAGAATAAGGGAATAAAGGGGTGTTTGACCGTTTGTTTTTTTGGTGTTTTTTTTTTTAAGTATGTTTAAAACCGGCCAGGGGCCTGGTCGCCGGTAATGGCCCCAGCCGACTAATCTGCGGCCAGGCCTCCCAGCCGGTTTGAAATTGTACTGTTTAAAACTGGCCAAGCACATATTTGTTCCCATTCCTGAAATACCTTTCGGTCAAAAAGTCCAAAACAAGTCAAAAATTCACAATACATGTACTCAAATAACTCGAAATATACTCAAACACAACACTATTCTGCTTTTTCCTATTTCTTTATGCAGTGTCATAAATACTTCATAACAAAAAATTAAAAAATTAAACCTGAAACAAACACATGGACGGACATTGGATCAGTATGTGTAAAAAAAAAAATGGATGAGTATAATATTTATAAAATATCTCTTAAATCAACATATATTAAACTAATGCTTACCATTATTAATTAATTGAACAAGTTTAATGCACACATAGGCCTACGTACTTACTTTCCGAGTCTAATGCTTTTTTTTCTGCAATAATAAGGTCCACATAGGGGCAAATGATCATTCTGGTATGGATTTAGATGACAGATTCTGAAATTATATGAATTCCTTTATCAACTATATTCTGCAATATGTAACTAATTGTTTCCTGATCTTCAGTCTGTTTTCCAGCTCTGAGCTCTACATCCAATGGGGGTATAATATGATGTAGGGTTGTAAGAGTCGAAATTGGTAGACATGTGCTTTGGCAATTAACACTATTGCATTGGTGTATTTCTTCCATGATGTCTATTCCAGTGTTGTAGCCGAGTCCATCACAAGTGGGGTTACTAATTCTTTCAGAGGTAAACAGGCCAGGATAAACATTGAAAGGAATTAGGCGAGCCCTCAAATTAGAATCCCTCCCCGGACCGTTCGGGGTTGAGCCCGCCTAGTATGTTGAAGGGATTGGGACCTTGCATGGAACCGATCGGCCTGGATTAACTCCACCAGGCTTATGCACCATGGCTCTGGCTCATCACAAAGGAACCAATTTGCAACGTGCTAATCCTCCAGTAGTCAACAATGACTGTGATGAACTTCATAGAAGTTGCCGCTGGTAATCCCAGCAGGCCGAATAATCCTCCAACAATGGCCAGACTTCAATTTATGTTGCCTACTGTGAAACCCTGAGTCAAAAGTTTGGACCGATTGGAGCGTCACGCTTCAGTGACCGAGCGGCTTCTGGCTTCGTACCGATTGGGGTGAAAGAAATTAGCATACCGGACCCGGTACCCGAACGGTCTGTTATCTGATGGCTCGCCTTAGTGTCCCTGTCGCATTTCATTTGGATAGCTTGCAACTTGATTTTGGACGGGATTCACGTGACATTGACAAGAATTCTGAGGACTTGAGAGGACTTGTGAGGACTTGAGACAACTTGAAAGGGCTTGAGAGGACTTGGGAGGACTTGAGAGGACCTGGGAGGACTGAGGAGGCATTGGGAGGACTTGTGAGGACTTGTGAGGGCTTCAGATGAACTGGGAGGACTTGTGTGGACTTGAGAGGATGAGAGGACTTTAGAGGACCTGGGAGGACTTGATTGGCCCTGGGAGGACTTGAGAGGACCCTGGAGGAATTGGGAGGACTTGAGATGACTTGTGAGGACTTGAAAATAATTTAGAGGACCTTGGAGGAGGACTTGGAAGGACGTGGGAGGACTTGGGAGGATTTGTGAGGACTTGTGAGAACTTGGGAGGGCTTGTGTGGACTTGGGAGGACTAATTGTGTAGAATTCAGAGGACTTGTGAGGGCTTGTGAGGACTTGTGATGACTTGCGAGGACTGTAAAGGACTTGTGATGGACTCAACTATAACACTGGTCTACTCATTATTAATGATTTTATTGACCGTCTCCGACAAGCCGGCTGCGTTGATGACCGTCAACGTCAAGTGGTAGTCGGTGAAGGGAGCCAGCCGTGAGACACGCATACCAGTCTCCATGGTCTCCACCCACTGCATGACGTCACCTTGGAGGAGGACTTGGAAGGACTTGGGAGGACTTGGGAGGATTTGTGAGGACTTGTGAGGACTTGTGATGACTTGTGAGGATTTGTGAGGACTTGTGTGGACTTGGGAGGACTGTAAAGGACTTGTGATGGACTCAACTATAACACTGGTCTACTCATTATTGATGATTTTATTGACCGTCTCCGACAAGCCGGATGCGTTGATGACCGTCAACGTCAAGTGGTAGTCGGTGAAGGGAGCCAGTGGTGAGACACGCATACCAGTCTCCATGGTCTCCACCCACTGCATGATATCACTACCTCCTGGGATGGTACCCAGAGATACCTCATAGACCAAGGAGGAGGAAGGGGAGGAGAACAAGCCATCCCAGGCAAGATCAACCGTCGTGTTGCCCAGCCAGGAAGACCTGAGCAGACTCAAGGCTATTTTATAAGGAGAACAGAAATTACAGAAGAGAAATTATAAGAAAATGAAATGTAAAGGCAGTGGCATATCCAATCAATTTCTTTGTCATAATTTCATGAAATGAATCGATTTAAGGGCCATTAATTTATAGCAGACATTGTTCCACTGAGCTGTTCAGTGTTTTGTGTCCATAAGCTGGAAAAACACTGTTCATTTTCAACTGTCAAAGTGCAGCTCGCGGAGTGCCCCAGTGCCGGCTTTGTCTTGGGAAAGTATACCTCGTGTACACAAGTATACGCATGAAGTCAACAACTGGCTTGCAGCCATTTAACGGATGTACTATTTTTCTCAAAATATCTGTCGCTAAATACAAAGTTTTCCTAGGATTTCCAAGCAAAAGTGCAATGGGCACTTTTTAGGCTGGCGGATTCAAAATTTCATTGCCAGAAACAACTAATGGATGTTGAGAACATCATATTATTGAATTTTCTCTGGATTTCATACCATGAACCGTGGGCCACGAGGACTCGACTGAGAAGCTCTGACCGATAGCCTGGCTGGTCAGACCGGCATGATTGATGGCTCTGACTGACAGGGTATAGGTCGCATCATCGACCAAGCTAAGACCTGACCAATCCAGATTGGTCTCTGATGTGGATCCACAAAATTTCCAGGATGTGACGGCATCGGGACCATTAAGGTGGCACTGTGGGAATTCAGAGTGAAATCAGACATTGCAGATCATGAACAAACTGTCAACTTTTCACAAATCTGCAGAATCCTCTGGCACATCACTGTATCCAAAAAAAAAAGCTGTAACAAAAAAACAAAATCTAAATGCATACTGGCAGAGATAGCTAGTGGAAGATTTAGGTAGCTTGGCCATATCTTCAGGATGACTTCAGATAGCATCCTCAAAACAGCACATTGTTGGAAAACCGGGGAGGGGGGGGGAACGTGCAGACCAACTTGGAGAAACCATTCGCACATCATTTGCACCTTAAACTTCCAAGACCATTGTATGGTAAAGGCCAGTTCGTACTCAGCCCAAAAGCAAACCTTAATGTGAATTTGTGACGTCAAAACAAGTTTTCGCGCTGTAAATGCGCAAAACACATTTCAACTCCCGCGGATTTTGCGTTCACGTTGGCAGGCAGTATAAACCAGCTTTCACAAGGAATGTGCTCTAAATTATTTTCATAGCTTTTGCTTGAAAGTCTAAAGTTTCAAGATCGATATGAGGACTTTTATTTTAGAAAACTGTAACCCGTTTGGTTTTGTCTATACTTGTCTGTGTTGTGCACATGGTGTTTAAATATAAAAGTCAACATACTTGCCATTGTAAACATGAGGTTTTGTAAACTTTCTTAATCTAAAAATGTTGTCGACAATGATGAAGTAAACATTAAATGACTATTGATGGCAAATTGAAACTTAAGTGACGTAATACCTCATAAAATTGAATTCCAAAAGGGTCGGCAAATCCTTCCCATGATGCTTTGAGGGAGTCTTTTTGAGACTGGTGCCGGTCCCGTGTGTGGTACTGGGTCTCCGACACGGTCTTCACGCGAACAAAAGCCGCCACTGCGCTCGGGGGCTCCGTAACTATGGTTACACCATCGGAGGATTTCCACGAGGACTGGCCGGCGTGATTGTGGCAGGTGATGGTTGTATACAGGCGCTGGCCCTCTAGTGACGCCTGAGGCAAACTGGCAGTCACTGGGGACACGGCGGCAGGCATCTGTGAGGTAGGAATTACGTCAGCCAGCCCGGGCTCTAAACCTGGTTAAGGAAAAAGTGGATAACCAGTTTGGGTTTTGCATTATTAACATTAATAAGCCATTTGCGAATAACCTATACCCTTTGCTAGTTAAATTTGAATAACATCTGGTACATCTTGCTCATAATGCTTGGCACGTTTTAACTTTGAATTCTCCAGACCAAAGACACTGTTGCTATATCACATGATTCGGGGCAAGCTCTTGCATAGTTACGTAAGAGTCGCTCAGCATCAATACATTGTTCACAATGGGTGAGAATGGCACGAAGACACCAGACCATTCTGGAGCAGGGGGTTGCTAGCGTAAGGCTTGCCCCGAATCACGTGATATAGCAACAATCTCTTTGGTCTGGAGAATTCAAAGTTGAAATGTGCCAAGCATTTGAGCAAGTCAGGGTACCAGATGTCACTCGAATTTAATTCACAAATGGCTTATTCATAAATACCTAAGACACATGGCTGGTTTTAAATGGTTGATAAAACACCAACTGATTTTAAACACCTCCTTTCCCGGTGTCACATGAATTTGGCCGGACTCCTACAAAATCTGGTCCCTTTTACCCATTTGTTGGTTGAGCCATCACACGTGACCAGTCATTCTCCTATAATTATCTTCATTAATAGGCATGAGCAACTACCAATGAGTCCGTATTCACACTACACCAGCACCGCTGTGTTCTGTGCCACATCGCACAGTACGACGCACGCACCAATCTCCATATAAGGAGATTTTTAGTACTACTCATGAGAGGCGCATACCGTACGCATAGCAAGTGGGGCATGTCACAGAACACGAGGTACAGAATGAGGAATAGAAAAACAAATATAACATGGCTTATTTCGGGTGGATATTCAATATTCCCCTCGGTATTGCCTCAGAAACTAGTTTGTCAACTTCCACTACCCCGTGGAACAAATATCCACTGTCCACCCTCAAACCATGATATATTTGTATACTGTGGCTATGGTACACGCAGAATGTGGCCAGTGTGTGCTTGCAAGATGGGTAGGACAGCTGTGTTAGCAAGTAGGAGGTTGTGGGTTCATGTCCAACCCAAGTAAACTTGTGTGTGCGTTTTTATTTTTATTTTTTAAGAAGGCATTCAGAAAAGGTTGTGCTTACCCACTGCCCACTCGCAGTGTTCAATACCACTCTCGGGATCGGAAGCTGACCAACTAAAAGTAATATCCGTGTCATTGGAAGTGAAGTCAATATCTGTGAATACAAACAAAGGAAAAAGGATGTGAATCGTAGTTTTCCAGAATGAATTGACAACTTTTCTTAACACCGATTATGCCTTGGAAACAACGTAACACCACCAAAATTAAGTTGAGCACCCCTTACATTATCCTCTTTTTATAGGCAAATTTTCTATATATTTTTGGGGAAAAAATCCAAAATAAGTGTAACTTCGACATAATTTGGATATAAAAATTGGTCAATAATGGTCATACTCCAACTTTCATTATCAAATTCTCAGTCACATGACCTACCACTTTCCTCCCCTCCGTCAATGACATACTCAATCACAGGAGCTGTGAAGTCGATTATGATTGGACCAGATGTCGCCACGGCAACCAGATCAGCCGCATTTCTAGCGATCACAGTGACATGAACATGGGAACCGTGCTTCATGCTCAGACGAGTGTTGGTCGCGTCGGTCTGCGTCCCCACGGAGGTGAAGCTTTGTAGCTGGGTGCCGCCTCTCGTTGTACCTGGAAATTGTTGGGAGAAAAAATACGCCTTTATGCGCCAAAGCAAAATGAACTTCATTACATCAAAAGAAGTTCATTTGATCCCCAAATGAATTCACTTTGCACTGCAACTGGCATGACATGTAAACCAGCCTCTTCACTTAATTTTGGACAACAAAGCAGAGGATGTCATTCTACAAAAAAATGCTGAGAAAAATGAACCAGCACAATCAATCACACGCGCATCGTCAAATTCTTTTACTAAACTGAGAATGCAATTTGACTGCGCACTGTTTTTAACAACTATTCGAGTGTTGAAACACGTCTGACGGTAATTTCAAATTTTGCAAGTGGCCAATTTAACCCTTTAATCACTGTAGTGCCTGAAACCGCCCCGCCTATTACTCCTTGCAGCGCCCAAAACCGCCCTAGCACTCTATGGTTTTATTGATTCTGCAGTGAATAAACACAATGTAATACAATGTAACACAATATGTAATACAATGTAATACAATGTAATACAATGTAACACACAATGTAATACAATGTAACACAATATGTAATACAATGTAATACAATGTAATACAAAGTGCTAATGGGTTAATCAAGCTGCAGAGCTTAGGACAGAAAACAATTAGTTGCAATTTGCTTAACTATCTTTTAGCTTAGGATCTTACGGTACCCAAACTGCGCAGGCTATTCATTTTGATTTCACACATGATTCAACTTAACTTCACACGGAAGTGATGATCAAAAATGGCTTGACGTCTAGATTTTGATAGATTATCAAAATGGAGGATTGAATATAATTTTTTTTTTTTTCAAGTGAATGTCTGTTACAAAATTAATTTCTCAACACACTGAAAATGTTGCTGATTTCTTATGATTTAATGAATCTGCTAGTTTACCGATTGCCCAGCTGTAGTCTACAATGGGGCTCTCTGGGTCGACGAAGTGCCATTTGGCCTGGATGGACGACCAGCTGTGAATGAACTGGGTGTGGACTTCTACGGAGCCGTTCCCGGTACTCGGCCCAGTGGTAACCAGCCTGACCTATCATAATGAATAAAGACGTCAGAAGACTGTTTCAAACCCTAGTACATTTTTTTAGATTGATATAATTACTAAAAAAAAATGAACATTTTCGAAAGTGAATCCCCTCCGCCATATAACCACTCCAAGAACAATAGATTTGAAAAGAAAGATATCTACTTAAATTGACATGTACAATTTTACTCGAAAACAAAATTGAAATGGCAACAGACTATATTTTACAAAAAAAATTTTGTTTAGAATTTTTTATATAGCATACTTTTAGACGACTCAATTTTCTTTATTTTGAACAATATGAGTGGTTCAGGCTGGACACATCCACACATTGGAATGGAGGGGTCAGGAACGAGTGCGCAGCTCAGAATGGCCAACGATTAGCTATCCAGATTTTTTACACGAAGATCAGTGCAACAATATAAGTCCAAACCGCTATGATAGAACTTTTTGCCTGTTACCTGGATGTTATCCAAAAGGATCCCGTTTGAATGTCCCACTGAGGACATTTTCAATGTGGAGGCAGCGTCGCTGGCTGTGAAGTAAAACCTGTGCTGATGCCATCGGACGGACATCAGACTCTGGTCTGAGTGACCGTGTGCCGGCCGGTCATACAACCTGAAGACGCGATTCAATCCCGGAGCCTCAATGCGACCTTCCTGATTCAGCAAAGGATTGTGGGATTGCACGGCGTGACTTGCGAAGACCACGACCTGGTAGTGGCTGCCCTGCACTGTGTTGAAGGTTTGGGAGACTGCGCCGTGGAGAGACAAGAATGAACGACCATCTTGAGCGACTTTACTCTCTGAAGCTTCCACACTTACATCACTACCAGGTTCAACCTCCCAATGAGGAACCGGGTCCTGCCCCTCCCTCCCTTCAAAGGATGGGTTCGTGAGGAGGTTCTCCCCAAGCCGGATGTGTTCCAGCGGCTCGGGGGCAGACGTGTCAACAACGAATCCATCAGAGGTGACAATCACAGACTGCAAGCCAGCGGCATCTACTGCTGAGACCTTGGAGTAATACCGAATTCCTAAGAAAATGAAGAAGGTAATCATGTAAGACGTTACCGGTACATTTTGTCCAGGTTAAGAATTCTGCAGGGCGTAACTTGGAAAACAAGGCCATGAGAAGCAACACCTTTTTTTAAAACCCTTAGTGTCAATGTTCTTAGCTTGTAGAAGTAAGAGGAGTCGCATTGGAACCAATTTGAAAGTAAAAGATGCTCAGAGGTGCAGAGGCACAGACATTTTATTTCCCTTTTAAAAATCCCCAAGGCCAAATATTTCCTGACCAAAGTAAAGTGTCGGAGACATGGAAGGGCAAATGTGCAGAGGCAAGGTCACAGATGAGTGACTGAACGGGACAGATAAAAGGCCACTGATGATTGATCGTCATGGGATACGGTACGCTGTATCGGGCACGTGAGCGAGCTATAACCCTTTGCACAGGCAACCTCGCCTCTTCGCCTACACAGAGGTGACATGTATGAGCAGACCTGCATTCAGTGTTTCTTCTGCAATTACACCACAATGCACAATTCCACAATTCTATTGATAAACAATTACCTTCTGTGATACGAACAACTAGAGTTCTGGAGGCAGACAGATGGAGTCCAACATCGGTACAGGGCAGAATGCCATCGTCTTCAGGGCTAGGGGTCTGTCCAACGCACCACTCATAATGGTCTATGAAGGATTCCAGATCCACAAAGCCATGCCAGGAGGCCGAGATGACCGTGCTGGAGTTCTGGTACTCGACATCGTGAAGACCTGGAATAAAGAAGTGGAGTTCAGAATAATGGATTTAAAATAACTGCAGAGTTTTAATCAAGTCCTCATGAATCGATTGCTCGTCATCTAGTCTCACGTCCACTCAACTCACAAGCTGTGACAAGGACCTTTTCCTTTATTTGCTAATCCCCTGTTACTTTTTTTACCTTGCTTGTGATTTGACTTACTAACCAACTTAATGTGGCGGAAGGTAAATATCATAAGTGGAGTGCTGTGGCCTCGTGGTTAAGGGCATTGGATTCGTGGTCTGCGGGTAAAGCTGCAGGTTGTGGGTTCGAGTCCAGCCTGGGGTCATGGTGTGTGTGCCCTTATTGGGCAAGGCACTTTGTTACTCATTGCTTCTCTCCACCCAGGAGTAAATGGGTACCTGTGAGGGCAGAGATGGTTATTGGGATTGAATTAGCTTGCTTGCACCTAACAGGCTGCATCGAGCTGTTTACACCCCAGGGAGCTGAGGTGGTGTTAGGAATGTTTCATGGGCCCAATGAGCAGCGCCGTGACTGCAAGTACCTGGTGGATACATGCGCTGTATAAATACCCACTATTATCATTATTAATGACAACTGTGGCTAAGTTAACTAGGTTGAGTTTGGAAGTTTGTTTGCTTTGAATCTATTGAATTGTCAGGGACAAACGACAAGGAACATTTTCTTCCTCCAAGCTGGGCTATATTTTATAAAATTGCTTAACAGAAACTAGCGATCAGTAAATATGTCAAACAAAACTCAGCCGAGAACCAGTAACGAGACATTTTGGCTAGTTTCGCTAGACAAATATTTCTGCACATTATACAGGCTTTCAACTTTCGAGCAAACTCAAGTGAAAAAGCAGAACAGTACCATCAAAATTTTCACTTAAAAAAAACAGGACAAAGTAGGACTTTGGAGGACAAAATCAGGATAAAAGTAGAACTTTTGCAGGCTTTCAAGAGTAGTTTTCATTGAAACTCACCCATGTCCACAACATCATAAGCCTCATTTGACATGTTCTGTACTCACAACACTTGTGCTCCATCCTCAACTAAGCTCTTGGAAGTACAGTTGCAGTACTCCTGCGCCCAAGCCCTTCATTGTGTAATTTACATATGACAATGTATGAAAAATATTCAATGAGATTTCTTTTTTTCAGAGTTGTGGGACAAAAAAGGAGGACATGTATTTGTACACTAGTTTTACACTGGCAAAATTTAGGAGCAAGGTAAAAAAAAACTAGGAAAACGTAGGAAAAGTAGGAATACTCAAAAGCCTGATTATACTTCTTTGCTGGGTTCTTTGTTTTAATCTTCAAACTTACACCAAATAAGGGAGCATGTACATGTGTTGCAGACAGGTTCAAGTGATGACAGGTTGCAAAGGTATACTAAAAATTTAATGCTTAGAAAAGGAAAAAGTACCTATCCCATCATACACTACGCCAGGATGTGGTCTTTCTGTGTCGACCACAAAGCCATCACTGCTTCTGAGCGTGTGCAGACCGGCTTTGTTGAATGCCCGCACGTTGGCATAGTAACGCTGTCCGCCATGGAGGCCCAGATTTGCCAAACCGGTTGTAAACTCACTTGCTGGTAGGGTGCAATTTGAAAACGGGCCAATGTCTTCCCCTGAATTGAGGACAATTACATGAGAGTTTAGGGTGTGTCTTCTGAAAATGGATTTTCAAAATGTCACAAAATGTTCCAAAATGTGCCTGTAAAGCTTATGGAATATGACACAATTTGAAAATTAAAACACTTAAAGGATAAGAAATAAAAAAGACATCAAAGATATTGGACACAGGAATATAGAGCTACTAAAACTTTGATTATATTCTCCTACACCAATCAAAATGATCATATGTGTGTATTTATCTGAAAATGAGAATGTAAAAAAAAAAACCCAAAATGATGGGGTTTTTTTGCACAAATTTTCAACATACATGTAGCATATAGCATGACTTGGTCTATTGTTACCAGAGCAGGTCATGAAAACAATTCAATTTGAATGACCTCTGTTATTACGGAAAACAGCGGCATTCACCGGAGCAGTGTACATGGGGGGGGGGGGGGGGTTGACAACTTACAATTGATTTTAAAATCATCATTTTGATTTTGTGTCTGAAATATGTCTACACTGCTGCCAGACAAGGCCACAGTGAAAGCTCCACCTAGTGTCAGATTGTTTCCAGTCCAATAACCCATTTGCGAGTTAAATTTGAATAAAATCTGGAACGCTTACTTAATCCAATGCTTTGCACATTTTAACTTTGCATTCTCCCGACCAAAGAGACTGTTACTACATCACGTGATTCGGGGCAAGCCTTATGCTAGCAACACCCAGCTCTGGCATGGTCTGGTGTCTTGGTGCCATTCTCACCCATTGTGAGCGATGTATTGATGCTGAGCGTCTCTTACGTAACTATGCAAGAGCTTGCCCGAATCATGTGATTAGCAACAGTGTCTTTGGTCTGGAGAATTCAAAGTTAAAATGTGCCAAGCATTCTGAGCAAGTCAGTGTACCAGATGTTATTGAAATGTAAATCCCAAAGGGTATAGGTTACTCGCAAATGGCTCATTGATTGGAACAGTGTTTTCTAGTGCTAAGCTAAGTCCAGCAAATCCCCACACCCCCAACCACACTAAAGTTTAACAGACCACATCAGAAAGCTTGTCAACAGATGTTCCCTCTGCCCAATACAAATTGGTCAGGCAACCTCAGCTGTTGATTGGAAATGAGACACTTCAGCATTACCTCCCGGATATGTGCTGAGAGACACTTGGTAGTGGGACATCGCATCGTCTCGGAACACTCCTTCCCAGGAAATAAAGACGGTGTTAGGGTCCGTCAAGTAGTCAACGTCTTTGCGTGACTCAGATCTCGCAAGATCTTTCACCTATTACACACAGGAATACGAAATGCTTTTCGGTCTCGAATACAACAGTGCATGATGTGCACCGATCAAAATTCCTATCTGATCCAGCGTTGTTAAACCTACGTTTGAATCTAGTGCCAAATTTGGTTTTCACCTCAGCATGCTATTGACTAAATTAAACAGATTTGGTACCGAAAAAAATCGTGTTTTTTTAGGTTCACCGTTGGTATTGAATATCAACATCTTGCTTTTGTTATTTAAAGCTGTTGTTTCTTGAACTGTTCAAAAAATGCTACAACAAATGATCATATGTTCCTTGAAAGGTAGAGTCCATCATTTGTCATTTGTGCATTTTTTTTTTTCGTTCGTAGCAACAAAAGTGCTCAAAATCTAAAGAAGGGTCCTTAATCTCAGACAAAACTTTTGTGTATCACACTATAGTATGATTTAACAATGAGATACCTTAAAACTTGAAGCCGTTGAGACTTTTGGTGGCGTGACGTCAGGTGTGATTCCATCCGATCTGAATACCGCGTAAGTATTGGCATCATACCAAGCACGGACGAAGAAATAGTACTGAACTCCTTTGGTCAGTTTTTGGTCTGAACGAAAGGTACAAGATAAACAAAAGAATAATGATGTTATGTACTTACATATAAAACTTTTTTTTTTTACATGTAAAATATACTCGAGAAGCCCCGGCCAACACTACATGTGGATTGTTTTCCTTTTCCAATTAAGAAAAGCTTTCCAAATCCACTTGGTTAAAGTAGAAGAATATCATGCAACAACTCAACGATTTGCTTTGGAATACAACTGAACAATCCAGCCCAATGTTCACAGCCTGTTAATTTGTCACCATTCAGGGGTGCTCTGTTGATTCATCAGCGAATAAATACAATGTAACACAATGTAGTACAGGCACTTAATAACGTTGGTTCCTGTATGACACACTTACCTTTATTAAGAGTGATGACTGTGTGATTATCTTGTCCGACATCAAACCAAATCTTCTCCATGGCTGGATCAAAGACGCCTGCCGGCTGACTGGGTGTGGACGAGTCGTCACCTATACTGCACTCATACCTACCAGATAATATTTAAAATTCACTTATATTTTCCCAAACCTTCCCCTTGATGACACGTTAGCCAGTGCTGATTTAAATGACATAGTATTTTGGGCTAAGGGTGTAGTTCTGTTGAGACTGAGGCTGCTGTAGTATAGGATTTTGCAATACACCACAAATGACAAATTTAACATGACATGCTCTCAGCAAATCAAGAGACAGAATAGAATGTGCGATTTAGGTTTACTACTAACATGTAATGTACATGTTCTATATTCTATGTTATGTACATATTGGTAGGTGGTTTTTTTGTAATTCCTTACTATCAATAATGTAGCGTTCATGAAATGATATGCAAAATTTATCAACATTAATCTTGTAATCGATATTAATGTCCATCAAAACTCACCACTTGATATCCAGCCCTTTAGGATCGTTGACTCGCCACACTGCAGCCATCATATACTGAGTGGCAGTGTCATCAACATCAATTCCATAATCAACACCATCAAACATGATATCGAGGACATCTAGAACTTCAATCTCTGAATTGGGATTGCCTAAAAAAAAAATAAAAATAAATAATAGAAATTACCAAACAATTCAAGAGGACTGGATAATTTTGTTATGGGGGATCTCTGGTGAACGGTTAACCTGCATGTTGCCTCAGTGCACAAAAACTAGGGCACTGAGTGGCCTACAAGAAAGCACAAATTAATGAATTCATATTTGTGTTATTTCACAGCAAATCAGGTCCCAATTCCATGGCTCTGCTAACCACAGAATTCCGCGCTAACGATCACCATTTTGTGCTAACCGCGCTAGCATCAAAATTCTGTGCTAACCCTGTAAGCACAGAATCCTTACATATGCACAGAAGCCCAAATTCCTCGCTAACCTGTGAAATACGCTTATTTTAAGTACGGAATTTTCTGCTATAGTAAGCAATGACAGGCTCCACGACGATCATGATTTACTGGCAAAACAGGTAATTTTTCAGTCGCTACGCTACAATTTATGCCACCTAAAATGATTGTGCAAGTTACGGCATAATTTACTGCGTAAGTTGCTGCCTTAGGCACTAGGAAACTTTCGTGAAATCGTCATGACCGAAATATTGCGCGGCGTGAAATGATGCACAACTTTCGTAATAAAGTGTGGCGCAAGTGGAGTTGCGCCATTGCGTAAAAATTTGTGAAATCGACTGCTGGGGATCACGCAAAGATCGGCTTTGTTCACATTCAAATGGGCACGTGTAGTGTTTCCCATATTGAGAGCTCTCAAGAGTAAGCCACACCCCCCTTATATACCCTTCTTCAATACTTCAAATCTGACTTACTGTTGGAGACGTCATTACAAATCTCCGAACCCACTGAACACCCTCGGTTGCTTTGGGCGCAACCGCAGTGTCCCTCGCAAGTTGACGCCACACAGTTCTGTAATGGAACAAGAGCGCCCTCTATTGGCGAGGTGGGAGAAGCTTCAAAGGTGGCATGAAGACGAGCGCTTGGAATCCCAACCTGACAAAAAAAATAACAAGTTAAAACCAATACACACAATGATCAATTTTATTTCACATGTTTCTAAGATTCATTTCAGATTTTTTGTTTCAATACGTTAATTTCAGACTTGAATATGATCTATGGCCTACTTGATACAGCTGTTATTAAAAGCACAAAATATAATTTAATATGTATCCTTTCAAAATCCCAGTTGATTAATTTTGTTTATGTATCAATGTTTTTAAAATTCCATAGGCTTCATGCTTTAATAGCACTCCGCACTAAATGTTAAAAATAGATGCAAGTACCCGGATCTCAGACAAACATGCTGTACGAACTTCTCATGTGAAGATTACCCGCACGCTTGCAGTACCGTTTCTATGCGAATGTATGTGGCCAGTGCGCGCTAGGCGCGTGATTGTTTGTCTGAGTATGCGCACGTATGGCGTGGAGCAAAATTGACGTCATTAGTGCGGAATGCTATTACATTTTAATAAACTGGAATTTTTTAAACTACAATTTGTTTTTATTCCCATTATTTTAATGCCCAACATTTAATTCTTCGAGACACATACTGTACATGTACATGATTGCACACAGGTTTATTGTTTGAAGATGGCACAATTCAAATTCAAAATCATTAACACTTTTTTTGAAGTTTTAAATTACCCCATTGACAGCCCAGATAGAGATGTATAGGTATGGAGGCTCCAGGTCTGTTATACTGCCCTCCAGTGGAATGACGGCTGTCTGTAGTGTTTCCTTGTCTGTTGACATGCTGTCGTTGTTCCTGTGATCAATGCGAACTGGTCCTCTCTGTTGGTGGACGAGAAATTTGCCTTTCAAAAATAATGAATTACGGTGAACTTTACAGACGGAATGAGGAGACCAAAAATATTCAATGTTTTGTTCAATTCAATAACATTCACATGTATTTCCATCAAAAGCAAGGTAAAGGTAAAAATATTACCACAAGAACAATAAGTTGTTATATAAAGATGGAGGCATGATTTTGAAAAGCCCAAGCATATAAGGGGCGTGCCTTACATTAATGCAAATTGCTGTCTTCTACAATAGGAATACTGTGTAGGCAAACAGTCAACAAAACAGTTCTTGACAAAAGTTTGATCTATCGCAGCGTTGTCATTAATCACAAATCCAGTCACAAGTAAAGCACAATATCAATCACAATTTGTAAGAGATGATAAACAATCGTGAAGGAATGCTTTTTGCACATTTCATTTGAATAGCTTGTGAGCTGACTTGGGACTGGATGGCTTGTGATGGACTTGTGATATAATTGTCATGGACTTGTGATGGACTTGTGATGGACTTGTGATGGACTTGTGATGGACTTGTGATGGACTTGTGATGGACTTGTGATGGACTTGTGATAGACTTGTGATGGACTTGTGATGGACTTGTGATAGACTTGTGATGGACTTGTGATGGACTTGTGATGGACTTGTGATAGACTTGTGATGGACTTGTGATAGACTTGTGATGGACTTGTGATGGACTTGTGATAGACTTGTGATGGACTTGTGATGGACTTGTGATAGACTTGTGATGGACTTGTGATAGACTTGTGATGGACTTGTGATAGACTTGTGATGGACTTGTGATAGACTTGTGATGGACTTGTGATGGACTTGTGATGGACTTGTGATGGATTTGTGATGGACTTGTGATGGACTTGTGATGGACTTGTGGTGGACTTGTGATGGACTTGTGATGGATTTGTGGTGGACTTGTGATGGACTTGTGATGGACTTGTGATGGACTTGTGATAGACTTGTGTTGGACTTGTGATGGACTTGTGATGGACTTGTGATGATGACTTAAGGTCCTTAACAAGTACCTCGACTACAGAACTGATCTAAACAATACCTCACGGGGAATAGTGCACAGATATTCAAAGACGACATAAATCATATATTATTTTTAATATATTTTTAATAACTCCAAAACTAAATATAAAAGCTTAAATACACAAAACTGTACCGAGGTGAGTTCGGAGCCGTCGTAGGTGCGCCCGACGGAGACCAAGTAGTGGCTGATACCAGAGTGAACATCAGCAAACCCCAGCCAGGCAAGGGCTAAGGAACCAAGGGATGTGCGGGGGTCTTCTACCCAAGTCATCCAGCCAGAGTGGTATGGAGACGGGGTGGTCGGTGTGGCTAATTCTGGCTGAATGGTAAAACCATTAGCATTTGTATTACAATGTATCATTTGTTTAATACAATGTATCAACTGCAGCCTAGGTACTCCACTACAGGAGGGTCATACCTCCTCAGGATGTTAACCCAATCTGTAAGTTATTACAATGTATTGATTCTTTAACAATTACTATGGTAAGTTATTACTATGGTAAGTTATACCCCAATCTGTAAGTTATTACAATGTATTGATTCTTTAACAATTACTATGGTCACTATATCTACAAGTATATAGTACAGATGGAAAAAAACAAACAAACAAACACCCCAACATGCACATACTACAATGTATTACACTGTAATAATATAAATCAAAACGTAAAACCATATAATGCTGAGGCATATTTAAACCAAGAAGTTTTCTGACAAGATATTTACCCCAAATATTGATTTTTTTTTCAAGAATCTTTGATTAAAAAGGGACAAATTTTCAAGAAGTGTGAATTTTTTGTTTTAAAAGGTAAAACTGCTGAAGGCATCGGCCAAATGCTTCACATTAAAGGCACGTAGGCATGAAGTTACTCTGTGAAGTTACTCTGCCAGAAGTTGTTCTGATCGAAAGAATTAATTATTGAAACTGTTTTCTTTTTAAAGTGTGCCAACAGGCAGACTTTTTTACGTGCATAAGCAACAGAATCCATTTACGAGACCCCCAAAATTGTGGTTTCCTCTGTTTTTATCAAAATGTAATTTTGAGCAATTTTGCTGTTTCAAATGGACAAAAAATGAAGAGCAAAAAAAAAGGAAACCTATAAATCATCAAACTTGATAATCATGATCCAAAAATTACAAATACAAACTTACTCCAGGGGAAGTGGGTTCAGGATTGGATGCACTCTCTGTGCCTGAGGCAAACCTCCCTTGTGAAGGTGGACTAGCATCAACCTGTGCAAGCACCAAAAAGATTGGACTAAATTTCACAGCTGTGCTTAATTTACGGAAGTTTGCTCAGAATGAAGCATATCTGTTCAGCAAAAGTCGGCTACCAGCCAAAAAAAAGAATGTAATATATGTGGCTTGAAACTTAACACATAAGGCCAAAGTGAAAAAACAAACCGAAAGTTCTGCTTTTGCAACTTTGTGCATGAACCAGCACATAGTTGCAGGCCACCACTTTTATGATATACCAACAGATTTGATGTAGTTGGTGTGGATGTAGTGGATGTCATTTAACGAAATAGGTTGCAGGCCACTGTTGTTATGAATTATCAACTTCCGTCAGATTTGTGGATATCAGGATGGTGGATGTAGTGGATGTCATTTAACAATAAAAGTTCTAATTTGCAGGCCACCACTGTTATGAAGTATCAACTTCCGTCAGATTTGTGGATATCAGAATGGTGGATGTAGTGGATGTCATTTAACAATAAAAGTTTTAATTGCAGGCCACCACTGTTATAAATTATCAACTTCCGTCAGATTTGTGGATATCAGCAAGCGGATGTAGTGGATGCTACTTACCAATAAAGGTTCTGCCTTGCTCTCCATGCACAGACCATTATAGTTGCAGGCCGACACCGTTATGAAGTAACGGCTGCCATCACTTAATGTCAGATTAGTAAATGTGTGGTCCGTCTCGCTCCCAGCAACCTGCAAATGAAATTGATTTCAAATCAAAATCACCAAGTTCAAATCACAGAGTGGAACAAAATACTCCACTGAGCATTCAGGAAAGAAAAAAAGGCCTGGTGATTATTTTTGAGGGTAAAAAGCAAAGGTCGCACGACTGTTATCAATTTTTAGGATCATGGAAAACACGGGTTAAAGCCTGAGTCCATCATTTGCAGCCATCCGAAAAGTAACTGGCGTAATTGTTGTTGAAAAACAAACTTGGTTGAAAGATAGTAAGGGGACTAAACTCCCTGTGAAATTATTCTCTCTGAGAAGCTGTCATTTTGAAGAAATCAACGACAGAAGGCCTTTCCAACGGTGCGTCTTAAGAGGCACCGTAGGAAAATTTAAATTAGTAGTTCGTTTTGTTATTCGACGCAGCGCGCACAAGCATTGGAACGACACACAGGCGCGCGCGGTTGCTATAATTCGTCGGATCAGTGCGCGACATCGCGGATAGCTGCAATTCAAAACAATTCAAAACATGATTCAGTAACTTTTGATTTGAAATTTAGATCCTAGAATGCTGTTTTTCTCGGAATATATAGCTGAAGCTTAGCTGAAACTTCATCAGGTTAGTTGTTCAGTATCCTTTATTAGATTTTGAACACTTTTGTTGCTTCAAATGAACAAAATGCACAAATTACAAATGATGGACTATAGCTTTAAGCAATCTATTACAGAGGTTAACTACCTTTACAGGTGGGATATTGATGTCTCCGTTACGATGCGTGCTGACAGAAAGGTATTGCTCTTTAATACCACTCTCTGGGTCTTGGAACAGCCAGGAAATCCGGATGAGATCACAGAGAACCTGAAAAACAGATACAAGCTATAAGATCATAAGTTGACTTGTTTAATACTGGCCGAGCTCATATTTATTCCCATTCATAAATAGCTTTTCGGTCAAAAATCAAAAGAAATCAACATTTTTTAATCTCCGATTTTCAACAATTTCACCTCATGTTTTTTGAAACACCCCTCTTGCTATGTTATGGTATGTGCCTCTTGCGAGTAGTCCTAAACAACTTCTTATATGGAGATTGGCGTGCGCATGGTGCGTACCGTGCACTGCGCGATGTGGCGCAGAATGCAGCGGTACCCGTGCAGTGTGAATTTAGGACTCGAAATATGGATTCTTGGTAGTATTGCGCATGCCAAAGTGGAGATTGTGAACGTTCCGAACACCAATAAAAGGGTAAAAGGGACCAGATTTCACGGGAGTCCAAATTTCATGTGGCACTGGAAAAGTGTTTAAAACCAGCCAGCCGGTGTTTTATCAACCGTTTAAGACCGGCCACGTGACAGGCTCTCGACCAATAGGAATGGGTAGACTGTCTTAGGTATTTATGAATACAAACTAATACAATGTTCTGCAGGTGCTAATTGTTAGTTTAATGACATTTGATCATGAAGAGCATTGATTTAATTACCTGAGTATTTTGCACAGCCGTCCCAAAAGTCTCGTCTACAGCAGGTGCGTTCACCACATCAGGTGGGCTAGAGTCGACCCGGAACCCACTAGACGTAGCCTGACTCCACGAACCGAGCCGGTTATAGGCGCGCACCGTGACGTAGATATCAGTACCGATCGGCATCTGGTCTGAATCTGACAGGAATATCAGGGCGTCTTCTGACAGCTCAATGCGCGTAGAGGGGAGGATGTCCTCAGCTCCTGGTGTCGTGCCGGCGCGCCATTCGTAGTGAGAGAGGCCTGAGTGAGGGTCATGAAAACCCCACCAATGAGCTCGCAGCTGCAGCCTAGAAACGAAACTCAAAATCTTTAACTTACATCCACCGATTTGAAGTGGTTAGCACAGAATCATGACTAAAGACAGAATTGCCATTAAGTGAGTGAGTCTGGTTGACTTAAAACTTTGAAACAAACCTTGTTTGAAAATTAACAATTTCTCAAGACACAATTATTTCAGAGTGCAGATCAACGGTAACCCAATTTATTTCTGCTTACTCTAGAACAAGAAAAAATTGCTTACACGTGTAATTCTATTTCACCAGCGGCCAATATGCAACTATGGATCGTGCAAGCCAAATAAGTTGGTGAAAAGTGAAAAAAATAATAAATAGCAAACCCCAAATAATAATAAACTTATCTACACACCTTTTCCACATTTGTCTTTGTACGGGAAAATGTATTTGATTATTAAGACTATAACGTCTCCTGAGAAGTATTGCTCCCATTTTGACTGCATAAAGACCTTCCTTGCGCATTATGCAGTCGTATGGCAATTTTATGCTTGGTTATTACTTTAAAAAGGCTTGCTTTTACACAAAATGAAACATCTGCTGGGCGAACCTGTTCAGCATGAAAATGGTTTTAAACGACGCTCCGAAATTCGGCACAATTCTCAGTCTGCTACAAACCATACCTTGAAGACTGGAAGCTTATGTCACCACCCCCAGGACCGCCATCATACACACGCCCCACCACAGGGGGAGAATCATCCACCGTGACCCCATCAGAGGTCACTGAGGTACAAAGGTCAGCAGCATTACAGGCCGTCACGGTAACGTAGTAGGTCAAACCAGGCACTAGGTTCAGGTTCTCTGCAGTAACACCTGGGAATATGTATAAACAATCAGGATTTGAAGGCTGTGAAACAAAGGGAGTCATTTGTTTTATTCCACAGAATTTGGACGTTTTTATTACATTGTATGTATTTCCTGATGAATCTATTACAGGGAGTAACAGGCAGGGTGGCTAAGGGAGCACTTGGTGAAAATAGTTGATCTTGGAATAGCACCATTGACTTACATTTCCTAAGCACAAGTTAGGAATGGTTCGTATGTTCTGAGCAATTTATCTGAGGGAAACCTAGTGCCATAAATCTTAGTAATATTAACCAAATGCAGCAAAAAGGGCATAATGTCCACGTAATGTAACGTTTGTAACCAGGTTTTAAAAAAAAAATTGTGAAAGTTGAAAATCACAGGGCCCTGAGTGCTACACAAACAGAGGAAAGAGGAAAAAACTAAGTAAAAATGAAGTTTAAAGAATAGACACATTAAAATATTGCAAAGAATAACATATAAATACTCTGTAACATTCTAAAATAAATAGAAGAATCACAACTAACATAAACAATTACTATTCAGTGACCCCTTACACTTTATCTACGAATGCGTCAAAAAGTCAAAATTGTTTCTCAAATTCAGGGAAAGACCCTTTTGTACATTTTAATTTTCATGGCACCACATTTAAGTAGTCCGTATTTAACAATAATATAAAAAAAACAGCGGACTGGAACGTACTTGTTTCCAAGCCTACATGCTGCCATGGCACAACGTCGCTGCATCCCGGACACGTCCCGGAAAACCACGAATAGCCAACGAGGGCGCTGTGCGGGTCATGGAACCCTTCCCAGGATGCCTCAATCGCCGTCCGGTCCTCCTGGAAGTCACGGTCCCTGTGATTGGTCGATGGGTCTCCGTCAAAGACATGACCGGCCAATGGCGGGCTTGCGTCGACTACGTAGGCACCGAAGCTCTTGGATCTGATCAGCTGGACATGATCCACCGCCTAAAACATGAAGAAAATGTATTTTCAAACTTAATTGATGAAAGAAGTTACAATTTTATCAGGCATGCAACTATAAATTCACCCCAGAAAAGGAGGAAATTCCAAAGTTTAGAAGACTTTGTACAGTGTTTTTCATTTTTGAACGGCAGAATTGAGGATTAAAAAAGAGGATATCAGCTGATCCGAGGAAAAGTTGCATGCCTGTTTTATATTGCATTCTTATTATATATACTGTTTAACTTATCAAACAAAGATATCTTTCTAAATCAAATAATGAGCCAAAAGTATGTAATAAATTCCAAGACATCATTTTTGTATGGAATAATGTAGGGAACTGTGTACAAAATTGAATGGGTATGAATATATTTCAATGGTTGCAAGTACGGGATCCAATTTTATGGTGCTGCTAAGCACATGATTTTACGCTAAAAGAACCTCCATCTATTTCTCACAGATCGTAAGTAATGAGCACTGTTAAAGGCATGCTGACCTCAAAGGAAAAAGTTGTTTAAATTAGTGTCAATGCAAGAGAAATCACAATGCACGCACCATCGTTAGCACAACCACGCCATGAAATAGAGCTTGAGGTTTGCACCATTTTCTGCTACGGTCAGCACTTGAAATAGGGCCCAGACATAATGATGCGAACATGAATTCTACGGAAGTATTAAGTTCTGATGTTCAAACTGAAATGTCTGGCAACATGTGCATTGTATGCTCACCTTGACGGTAATAAAGTATGAGTGACCCTCCTGCAGGCGTAACGGCTGTGATGGGTCACTTGTCCCGGACTCTGAGGTCTCTCGTGTGAACGGCATGATGTCTGCATGGCCTGGATGTGAACCCACGGCCCACTCATAATATGCCATGCCGCTCTGCTTATCTGAGAATACATTCTCCCAACTGAGGATACATAAAACAGATAATGGAAAAACAGTAAATATTTTGAACAAAGTCAAAGTCAAGTCTGTCACGAGCCAATATGGCCCATCAGGCTGGCATTTATCTCTGTTTTCCTTGCCATGAAACAACTGAGAATATTTCTATTCCCCCCTGGATGGGATGCCGGTTCATCGCAGGTTACTCCCCAGCTAATACTAGTACCCATTTTTATTCCGGGGTGGAGAGAGTCAAGTTGGGGTGAAGCGGCTTGCCCAAGGACACAACATATGACCAGCACCTGGATTTGAACCCCTGACCCTCTGATCATGAGTCACAAGCACAAATCGCCAGGCCACATTCCCCCACTCTTAACAAAGCCCCCGGCAAATTACAGTGTTTGACATCAGAGTCAGTAGTAGGTGTGTACAGATGCCAGTTTTCATGATATGGTATGTTACATGATACTCCGGTCAGCAACCTTAAATTTCCTAAAACTGGAGCTAAAACTGAGGTCTTTTTAAACCCAGGGCAGAGACTGTTTGCATTCCTGATGATAAAAATCAACTGCAATTGGCTCTAGCGCACCAACAAGAGAGGGCACTTTTTTTTCCATCATTTTCGAGAGCCCTGTCGATGTGACACATAGCATGCTTTGAGAACATGCTTTTTTATTCTGAACGAGCACAAAACCAAAGTGTCTTTGGGTGAGCATCAGGCATCATTATCAATGCGTTCCAATGTCTCTCCCAGTAGTTTTGCCCAACTCTCCCTTTCTTACAGTTCAGGGGGTACATGTCTACTGATGCCAAAACAAAGGATCTGCAGAATTAAGGGCATGCATACTAGAAAGGAATCAAATTTAGTCACATGTCAGTAAGAAAGACACGGCCATGCAATATGTCATAGTTCAGTTGAATATCTTGTGACTTGACTTGAGACTGACGGACTTGTGATTGACAAATGATTTGACTTGTGATGACTTAAACATAACTGTGACATATTGTCATTTATTCTGTACCTTGCTGACAGAGATGTAGTTGACCTGATGAAGCTGCCTCCAATGTTCAGGGTGAAGCTGTCATTGACGGCTGGAGGCATTGCGTCAATGATGATTGGGTCAGACGTCACCTCCGCAAATAGACCAACAAAGTCATAGGCTGAGTAAAGGGGAAAAAATCAAAAGTTCTTGTGATGGTATTTTTATAGGCTTTGATAAATATAACAAAAAATTTATGATGGAAAATTGATTGAGTAGTTTGATTTTTTACAATCTGAGAATCGAAAGGAAAAAGAACTTTAGTGAACAGGCCAATGAAGATTGGGAAAAATCAATCGTGCCTGGCGGTGATATTTCAACCCTAACCCAATCAGATCTTTCAAATACTGCCAAAAGTTTTGGAAGATTTTGGAGGATTCAGGAAAGGTGAAGCCCAGCGACTATAACTTCATAAGGGGCTTGATTCCTCTTGGTCCTTGAATGTTCAATTCGTTTCCTGAATAGCGGGGGAATTCTGAAGGTAGAAGATGGTTCCTAGCCGAAATCAAGTCGCAAAATTAAGACTTTGTTCAACTTTGCTGAATCCCACAAGAACCTAAAGTAATCGTTTTTTAATTTGAACGTTGTAAAGTCATGTCGAATTCTTCCCTTGAATGAATTCTTACTTTTGGCTGCAGTAAATTCAATGTGTAAATATGCAGGAAAATAAGCTAAGACTGACGTGATTTGAGTTGCGATGACAAATCAGTTTCTCACCTCTAACGGTGCCATAATATGAGTGTCCATGCTGCAGTCTCAGACTGTTGACGATAACGCTGTCCGTGAGACCAAGGCGAGTGAAGTCAGTCACGTCGCTGCCACCCCGAAAGGAACCTGACAAAATTGACAGATTTCATTTATTATTATTGCTATTTTTATTATATTGCAATTCACGATATACACATGGTGTTTCACTTATTATCATTGTTTACTATCTTACCGAGTTTCATAAACAGTTGTCAGTGCATTCCCAAGATCAGTAGGGGGTAGAATCCCCTCCCCCCCCCCCCAAAAAAAAACAGTAGGATGGCTAAAAAAAAACGTTGGCTCTTTTAGGGCTACAAACAAACTTCCAACTTCAACCTGTGGCATTTCAAGTAAACTTTAATGAGAACTTGTTTCCTTTGTATTAACTACAAAGAGAAAATCATAACTGATCGTATAATAGTTAGCTATTTTTTTTAAACAATCTGCAACGTGCCAAGTACAATGAAGCACAAGCTAGACCATTTATGACAAATTTTGCAAATTCTGCTCATTCAATTCATTCAGCCTCCCTGATATTTTATTTTTTGTACTACACCTTTTTCGACATACAGAGACTGCTACCATAATTTTATCCCACAGATATTTTGTTTTATTATTTCAAAACCTAAGTTGAATCGTGTCTGTCTTACCGATGGCGTATTCATAGTATTGGATCCCTGCATGATGTGACGACAGGCCGTGTTCCTCTCCGTCAGTGAATGAATCCCAGTGCAGCACCAACTCCGAAGATGACCTCTGACAGAAGAAAAAACAAAATCAAATAAACCACAAAGGAAAGGGTTTGCTTTTAATCAATATGAGGTTATAGCCAAAGTAGTTGACTCAAGCGGGATTCGACTCTGCGTCCTCCAGAATATTGTACCGGCACTTCTGAGCACTGCCTCCGACTATCACCCAATGTACAAAAGGGCAATTCCACGGTTACTCACGTTACATTTTTGATGTACTTTTGAGTTTCCTTGGGCTGTAATTACCTTACTGAAAAGGTTTAATAACTGTTATCCCCATGGTAGATAGAGTAGACCTAGACCTACCTAAGCACCAAAGATGACATCCAGAAAAAAGTGTTATGTATGATGTATGATAAACAAGACACACAAAATCAGTTACTCACGTTACGAAAATGTAACGTGAGTAACCGATTTTGTGCATCTTGTTTATCATACATAACACATTTTTCTGGATGTCATCTTTGGTGCTCAGGTAGGTCTAGGTCTACTCTATCTACCATGGGGATAACAGTAATTAAACCTTTTCAGTAAGGTAATTACAGCCCAAGGAAACTCAAAAGTACATCAAAAATGTAACATGAGTAACCGTGGAATTGCCCAAAAGCAGTGCCTTTTTTGTGAGACCACCAAATCAAAAAGGCTAACAGCATGAGTTACAAAGACTGAACGCCAAAGCATGACTACCTGAAATGCTTGATGTTGTCCCCCGCCAATCCACACAGAGCCCGGGGTCGGCGGGGTGGTATCCACGACAACGCCGTCACTGCAGCTGGACACTGAGGGCAGTGTTTGGTTCCACGTCTCGTGTTGAAGGACGACTCGGTTGGCATGGATGCA
Source organism: Patiria miniata (assembly GCF_015706575.1). Classification (NCBI taxonomy): domain Eukaryota; kingdom Metazoa; phylum Echinodermata; class Asteroidea; order Valvatida; family Asterinidae; genus Patiria; species Patiria miniata. The sequence continues at coordinate 8,215,203 of NW_024037071.1, forward strand.
GATACGATAACAGCTGCCATGTTGGAGGGACAGGCCCGGGACATTCACAAACTCTTTATCTGTGAAATGCAGAAACCAAAATTTACATCTTAGAAATACAGTCAAAGACAATCAGCTGGTTGTCTTCAGAAATTTTAAGAATTTAGTAAACTCAAAGCAATAACCCTTGTACATACTCTCTGACCCATTTTTCACTGAGCATATTTGTGACTATATCCGAAGAAATGACTTAACTTTCCCTCTCTGGCTAGCAAATTCAACAAAGCCCAGCAGACAAAATCAATCAAGAACAGTTGAGTGCTCCCTGCCTACATTAAGCAGGATTGGTTGGCTGTGACTGTCTTGTGTAACTCAATACAGCTATATATGCAGTGACCGTAGGAAATTGATAAGACAGTTGTGTCTACCAGTCACCTGCTTTTGTCTGTTGATGAAATTTGACAAGTCACAGTGTTTTAGAATATGATCTGACTGTTGGTGGCAAGCATGTGTATAAACGAATGGCAGGAGAACAGGTGTGCTGTTTTGACTGTCTGTGACTGTTCAGACAGCAGGAGGGTTAAGGAAAATGTTGCACTTATTAATTTTTCATGTGCATTTGAAAGTGCATAATTTGTTCTTCATTTGGATAGATCAAATATCTGCAAATGTTGTGTAGATGAAAAGGTTGATTTGCCCTTTGATTTCCGTTTTTTAAGATTTGATTTAAAGGCCAATTGCTAAAAGCAACTCTGGTGACTAGTGACTCATTTTGTTGGGTTGGGTCATATTTGTTAGTTCCTTTTGTATGGAAATTCACTTATTTTTCTGAAGTTTAAAAATTTCAGAAATTTATGGCACTTTTCAAAAACAAAAATTTACAGGAAGTTTCTCTACATACAGATTTATTTATTTTGCATAGGAGCAATCCCAGCATAATATGAAAGGAAGTGTATCGTCCGTGACAGTGCCAATTAACCGTGTCTTCTAATTAATGATTCACAGAAATGATCCAAAACTCCTAGATGATTGATTAATACGATGTGGAAAAAAATATCAGATTTATTTTTGGAGCTCTTATAAAAAGCTCTGTTATGCACCAAATTTTTGGAAAAAAAATTAAATTTGAGAAATTTATTAGAAGTTTAGAGATCAAAACAATTGATGTGTCTGAAGAAAACAGCTTCCCTTCCCTACCTGTCTGACCACACGCCTTTTGCATCGGGTGATCACAGGGGAACTGCAGACCATTGTCCAAGTTTCCAAACTCCGTCGTTCCGATGTCCTCAATGGCCGCCCAGACGTAGGCCCTGTGGCGCAGTTGCGGCCAGACCGCCGACAGCGAGGTTGTGGAGGAGATGTAATCCTTGTCTGGTTCATGCCACGCAGCGTTCAGCTCCAAATGGACTTCATCTGTTCGAAAAACGAGCATGAGATCTCCATTTTGTTTATCAGACTGGGCCTGATTTCATGTCGCTGCTTGGCACGGAATCAGTTTTTGTTTGGCAGAAAACCAGGTTACCAGCCAAACTTTAATGTGATGAGCATTGCTATTGACTGGTTCCCAGTCGGCAGTGTTGCTCAGCTCCAGACTGTAACCAGTTTTAAACACAGTGTTTAATACCAGCCAAGCACATATTTTTTCCCCATTCATAAAATAAATACCTTCTCAGTCAAAAAATCAAAACTGTTCGGTCCAAATGTCAAAACAAGTCAAAAATTATATACTTCCAATGATTTGGTTCTTCAATTTTATTTCATGTTTTTCGAACACTCATCTACATCTAGCTATATTACGGTACGTCCCTCTCGTGAGTAGGCGTAAACAACTCCTGATATAGAGATTGAGTTTATTAAAGTGGGCTTCAAACTCTGCTTCTGGATTTAAGAAATGTTAGTTATGCATTACCTACCAGACATCTTTGGTAAAACCAAATGAGTTTAAAGAAAAAAAAACTCAACTTACGATCCGCATCGATGACATCGTGGGGAGTGGAAAGAGCAATGCAGTCGGGAAGGTTGGTGCTTGCGATGGAGGATAGGCCAGCTTTGTTGAAACCTCGCACGGACAACCGGTGGCACAAACGAGGGTCTAGGAGGCCATTGTATGAAGCAGTGAAATGGGCCTTTTGATAAACAAAAAATATAGGCATAAGATCAGTTCAGAGCAATTTCAGAATGCAATGGATGTTCCATTAGGCAACATCCCATGATGGTTCGATCAATCACAGCCACAAGGCAAAGATGCTGACATTAGTAGGCATTCACTTTGCTGTTGTGAGTAGGCAAAACAGCCCCCTCATGAGATGCCAAACAAAACAAAAATACAAGCCCTTACTTACCCTTTCCCCGCTAATCAGTAAATTCTCAGCAAGTTTCCAATCGCTCAATACTGCGCCACCCTCCACTGCAATATTCCACTCGTAGTGATCCATCAAGGCGAGCTGGTCTTCATGCTGGATGTACTCATGAATGAATGGCTGGAAGACCACGCTAAGCTCTGTACTGCTGTCTACTGTTGCAATGTCGCTGATCGTGACCTCGCCGACCTCGGGAGGTCGGGATAACACCCAGAATCCATCGCTGGCAATCGGCCGGAAGCAGACACCATCATGGCAGAATTGGACCTGCAATTAAATAGGTTTTACGATACTCTGTTGTTTTGTAATTTTTGTATCGGACAGCCAACCTGATACTGGAAGTACTTTGGATCAAATATGCAAATTTGTGACGTCACAGAGCGGTCTAGAGGACAGCACCTCTTTCTTCTTTCACACCAAGAGCTTATGGACCAATTTTAGTCTGTTGGGCCATGTGGAGGCCTAGTCTATGTAATAGACCCTGGCCCTGGCGAAGCCGTTCATGGTCTATGATACGTAAACAGATTCATTATGCAAATAGACTGCATTTGACCTCGAGAAACTGACCAATCAGCAGGCACCTTCTATTCGCCCGTAATGCAAGCTCCCCACGTGCGTATCATCAAGCCCACGATGAGTAGCCTTTGTGTACAGGTTGTTGTATTACAAAAACGCGGCATCGAAATTGACCAATCACAATCTTAGTCCTGATTTTGGAATGAAATGACGTCAGGCATGCTTAGATATATCAGACGTTCTACCGGAGATGGGCTGCGGGTGATGGAGAACGGGTGATACTCAGACTAGTGGAGGCCTTGGGGAATTGAAGAAGTCAAAAAAATTTGATTTCATACCTTAGATCTGATGAGTGCTCCGTCATTCATCCCTACACCAGCCTCAACATGCTGGACGGCCATGCCAAGGTCTTGATAATCAAGCATTGGGACCCAGTCCAATTTTGATGCACCATTGCCTACAACAAAAAATACAGTTTACGACCAATCAGAAGGAACGCATAAAAATTAGTTGAAACTGATTTCTGTACCTTTTTATACGACGCCTGAATAAATCCCCGTCATCCAATTGGTGGGTCGTTGATCACGTGTCATTGAATTATTCGTCCCAACCCATGGCCACCCGCACCTCAAAAATAGAAGGTCTATTCAATGATGAATAGAACTTCCATTGCACGGTTACATGATTGGTGGCTCTGACCAATCAGATGACAAGGATTTATTCAGGTGTTGTTTGAAACAAATAATGAATGTTTCAGATTGGTGCAATGGAAAGAAAAGTTTCATTCGGTGACAGGTGGAATGGAACATTCCATCCGTCACCTCATGATATTATTCTTACCATTGCACTCATAATAATTCATTATTTGTAAACAGTAAACACATTGGGCTATATTTCAACCTTTTGTTCCATTTGGAATGCTACATTTTAGGAAAGAATCTGATGTAAATTGGCTATTTCTGCCACATATTTCCAAAGCTACTTTTGAGTTTTTGTAAAAGCATAATTCCGTTTTTCCATATTGAAAAACCTGGCTTTTTATCAGGTTGTTCTGATTAACCAAAAGATGTGTCCTCATCTTGAAAAGACGAGTGAGATTTTCAAGTAATCCTGAGGTGATGCTTCAATATTGTGTGCAATAAATTGTACAGAAAAAAATGGGGAAAAAAATCTTCCTGAACCTCACCTGAGAAAGTGTCAAGCTCTTGCTCAACTGCCCAGAGGATGTTAGTCACATACGGCTGCAGCATCTCAGGGATGGTCCAACGAACTGAGATGTCCGAGGTGGAGGACTGGTAGGTGATGTCATCCTGACAGGGTTGATCAGCAGCAGATGAGTGATGAGATAATCCTGATGGCACAGGCACTGCAAGGAGGAGGCAAGAAACTGTGAATAAAGAGAGAGTAGGGAGGGATCTAGAGGGATGGTCCAGCGAGCTGAGATGTCTGAGGTAGAGGACTGGTAGGTGATGTCATCCTGACAGGGTTGATCAGCAGCAGATGAGTGATGGGATAATCCTGATGGCGCAGACACTGCAAGGAGGAGGCAAGAAACTGTGAATGAAGAGAGAGTAGGGAGGTCTAGAGAGATGGTCCAACAAGCTGAGATGTCTCAAGTAGAAACCTGATAGGTGATGTCATCCTGACAGGGATGATCAGCAGCAGATGAGTGAAGACAGAGTCCTGATCGCACAGACACTGTAAGAAGGAGGCAAGAAGCTGTGAATGAAGAGAGAGTAGGGAGGGATCTAGAGGGATGGTCCAGCGAGCTGAGATGTCTGAGGTAGAGGACTGGTAGGTGATGTCATCCTGACAGGGTTGATCGGCAGCAGATCACACTTCAAGGAAGCAAGAAACTGTGAATGAAGACAACTGAAAGAAACATCTGAGCAATAAGACAATGAGAAACACTTTCATTTTTAGAAAAGAATGAAGCAGATAAGAAAAAAAAAAGTGAAGCCCTTACTTGCATCTTGATCACAGCCCAGTCCATCCTTGATCACAGCTCCCTCCAGTGCCTGACCCTCCTGAATGATTTTGACACCATCTGAAGTAACATTGACGCTACCGGTATCAGAACTGGCACGGACGGTCACGTAATAGGTCTGTTGAAAACAAATGAAAAGAAAAGGTTCAACTGAACGACTAAGGACACTTTTAATATTCATTTTATCAAAAAATAGATTTAAATATGAAGAAACCTAAGCCAGTGACGGAAAGATGGAAGTGGCGATTAGCAACTCTACAAGGCAATCCTACAAGCAAAACTTTATGGAGATCTGTACGAACATCAAACTACAACCCCCACCCCCCACGCCCTCCCTGGGGGGGGGGGGGGGGGGAGAACAACTGAAATCAAGAGAATGATACTAGAAGATGTCAGTGGCTTTCAAACTTGAAATGGATTCTAAAAATATAAAGCCCTTTATTTAATTTGTAAAAGTTTCAACAAACTGACTCAAGAGTTTCGGGGAAGACCATCTCAAAAACTTTCCAAAACCAAATCAAGAACTGTTTGAATTTTAACCCCTAATTACCGTGAGTGGTGTCAGAGCCAGTCCTTCCAGTCGGTAGAAGGTTGCATTGCCGACGTCGATGAAACCATTGCTGACATCTGAAGCGCCTCCTTCTGATCCGACGGCAATCTCATAGTTGATAGCAAGATGAGGATGCTCAAAGCCAAACCAGCGGGCTGAGATGCTTGTGGTGTCCGTCTGAACGTCAATATCCTTGGCGACCTGTTCAAACAAGAAGGAATAATCCCAAATCACCTTGAACAGGGCTAGGCTTACCTATTCAAGCCGGACCCGAAAGCTGGACATCCTGAATCAGCTTATTTGAAAAACAAACCAAAAAAGCAGCCAATTTCAAGCGTAGAAATGTGTTAGGTAAAACAAACATGCTGCAAGCCATAATGTCATGTGATGTATTCTGCTCCTGACTTTGTCTCAGTTATTTTTTTTGATCTGCAGGTAAACGTGTTAGTAGTTCCATGAAATACTGCACATTGATGAAGAATTAGACAGCCGTGACACCATGCATAAATGTTCAGTGTGCAGTTTTGACAAGAATCTTAACAGTTTTAGCCAGATTCTCATATTGCTCTGCACAATAACTTTTACTTTTGGGGCACCGTATGTTATACATCATCCGAGAGATAGAATGTTTTTGCAAACTTATGACAATTTGCCCATGATGAACGGATCATCTGTTTGTCCACAGAGAATACTTGGGAATCTTTTGAGTGTCTCAATTTAAAACTTAACCCTGACGATCCCCATCCAGCCAAACCCCAGCACAAGGGTTTGGTGGAGTCCAACTGTTTATTTGTACAGTTTAATACCACATGGTGTTGGAATTTGCAAGGGTGAGGAAGGTTCCTAGTAAATCACTCCACTGGGTTAAGTTATCACGGGGTTCAATGTCCTAACCACTTGATTATCTTTGATACACATGTGCACTATTTAAAGTTATGAAAATCTTACATACCCCTAGAGTGACGTCTGCCGCTTCTCCAGGGGGTGCGACATCCAATACAACACCCACGGACGGCAACTGCACGATGTGTCTATAGACCGATGAGGTCCCCACCGTAGCTAACCCAGCGCCATTCTGTGCTCTGACCGACACGTAATACTCATGATCACCATGGAGACGCCAGCCTACATCATCCAATGAGAACGCAGCGCAGGAGGTCCGCAGTTGACAGGGGCCAACTTTCAGGTCGTCCTCAGCTTGATAAGGGAATGTTTCTGTACCGCCAGGACCGTGTCCTGAAATAGCACATGCCAATAATTCAGTGATGTACATCAAACACTTACACATACACATGATGGGTGTTATTCTTGCCATATCAGCAACACCAAAATCAGATTTTTGTTTGTAGTATTTTTGAAAAAATGTATTGTTAGTAAAGAGAACGTGGCTCAAGAGTCACAAGTCCTCCATGAGTAGTCCGAGTCATGACAGTCGAGTCCCAGCACGAGTCCAAGTCAACTATGATGACTCCATTCAAGTCTGAGTAACCAAAATTGTGACTCGAGACAGACTCAAGGCCAACTCCTGGACTTGAGTAACACAACTCTGATAATTTTTAGAACAAGCTTTTTTCTTATGGAATCCGAGCACAAGTCTCAGTTCAATGGTGCAAATGACACTCATATGAAGATGCTATTGGTCTGTGCACATTCAGATAAAAAAAATGCTTGTGCGTAAATAAATGCTGTGTGTCTGATACATGCAGCTCTCGTGCGAAGATCCACGTCTTCGCTGCAATAGTTTCAATGCATACCCACACCCTCAACGAAGCAACTATAAATAATCAACACTATCTGTAGTTTGATTGACTCACCGATGGCAACTTGGTATCTCAAGCTGGTATCCTCATCATCAATGAAGCCACTATCTCCCCATTCAGCAATCAAGTATGCATCCTCCACATGGACAGAGACACGCCCAACAAACACGGGAGGGGTGGTATCCACTATGACTGGGCCGACAACCTGAAATGAAACAAGATGAACATTTTCATAAGACTGATAACCACTTCGGCTCTTCCAGATTTTTCAAGATTACATTGTACTACACAAAGCTTTCCTGTGTACTGCCGAGTATTCAATGCATAGTGCATGACAGTAAAAAAAAACCTTGAATTGAAATTCTCAATTTTTTCTTATTAAATGTTTTTATTCATACCTTGACTGTGGATGCTTGAGCCTTGTTGACGGCCTTCAGAACCAGATAGAACACGTTTCCTTGGCTGATATGTGGATGGTACATCACAAAGTGATCGTGACCTGATGTTGACCTGAAGGTCACGAGGTCAGGGGTCGGGTTTGAGGGGTCACTGCTCAGACCGATCTCGTAGTCATAGATTGAGCTCTCTGGATCCACTCCAGTCCAGGATATGGTCAACTGGCAGGTTTTGTTTTGGATAAGGAAATAACAAGGAAAACGTAATAAATAATATAAAAAGTAACGAATATTCATTTTCAGAGTCCCTTAGCACAATGTCATCCAACATTGTGTATGTATGGCCATCACATACAACCAAACACTCAATGAGTTACCTTGTTTCACTTGCCTGTACATGCATTATGCATTACAATACTCTAATGTACAGAAATATTAAGGACAAAACAACTAATTAAACTTAACGTTTTTTAACTTCCCTGAATCCTCTAAATCCTCAAAAACTCGAATCTTCTCCAAAAATCGAAAGACATCTTGCCTTGAGCAAAAATTGATGTGGCGATGGCCAAACTGAAAAAAATTGCACTGAACTGCAATTTACCCCGCAATTTTCCCCCTCTAGAAAAAGAACTGGCACTGGATATTCATGTTCTGACTAAGAGGACTGGTATTATTCAAATATATTCTCACGCACAGTAAACACTTATCCAATGAGTTTAAAGTATTAGGTCATTGCTAGTCCAGTATTCAGTAACAGGCCAAATGAAAAGTTGTTCAAATGAATGACTGGTACATATGACTTCCCTTGTGTTTTCGCTTGTTGATGGGCTGGTGATTGCATACTTGGTTGGCTCTTCTCTTAAGGACTTCCACAAGGAAGTACAACTAGGCGGCCAGAAACACCGGGGCTAACCCCTTCTCTTAGCGATAAGTGTTACTGGGTTCTTTTACGTGCGTTAGGCCTTACACAACACACGGGACCTCCGGCTTAACGTCCCATCCAAAGGACGAAGCAATGATGGTTAAGTGCCTTGCTTAAGGGCACAAGCGTCCAGGCCCGGGCTCGAACCCACGCCACTGTTGCCTCTGAAACACCAGAGCACGAGTCCGGTGCTCTTAACCGCTAGGCCATGACACACCATGGCTTCGTTACAATCTTGATGAAATCTAAACCTATCCAATGCTTGAAGTAGTTCCTACACAGTGCAACATGGCCTATACTTACATGCTTATGGGTCGGAAGGAAAATTTTCTCTTCAATACCCTGGAACTTCTGGCAGTTGATATGTTGGGGCCTTGCCTTAGAGGCGGTTACGTCAGGATAAACGGACAAATCGTTGACAGGGGTGGCTATCAAACTGCGGGAAACAAAATCCCATGATACACATTATATTAGAGCACAAGATGAGACACAAACTATGTTTTGACTATGACAGCTTGACTACTCTTATCGACCCGAGGTACTACACTTAGGGGAGTTCATATTCAATGAGGGTTCACACTTGCCCCAAATGCCGACAGTAAATGCACAGTTTGCGGCCTCGAGGCAAGTATTCGTGCTGGGAAGTTTCAAAAGCTGAAAGAAATTTAACAAATTTCTACAACAAACTTCCCTATGAATATGTTGCAACACCAAATTCTCTTTGCACTTGTGTGAAGGAAGAACTGACCTACAGTATTTAACTTGTGGTGTAACTTATGTTTATGATTTTGCAAGTCAAAATTATATGGAATCTTTGAATCAAATCAGCAGTGTGCAAAATAAATGGGGCTGTTCTGAAAAGTCTATAAGGCAACTGTACCTTGAGTGGCACTGATTCAAAGTCAGAGTGTTTTTTTTTTTTACTTTACATTTCCCTTGAAAAAGAATGCTCCAAAGCCTTGTAAAATGAATGGGGCTGTTCAAAACAAATTCTAAAGTCCAACACTTGTATCCCAGAGTGACTCTAGGTCCAGAACCAGGCTTGATGGGGAAGCTCGCAGCCAGCTACGAGGTTAATGTACATGTATAGTTGGCAAGGTATTCAGCAATTGATGTCCATTTGGTTTGGACACACATGTAAAAGGCGTCTAAAAAATCCTGAGGAAAGATTTTAAGCTAAAACTGGAGGCAAAGCAAGATTTTGAGAAACCTCTACAGTCACGATGAAAATGTGTTCACCCTATATACCTGCAGTCACTGGACGCATTAAACAGCTCCATCTTCCTGCGATGCTCGTTGATGAACCACACCCGACCCTCAGCATCCTTGGCCAGACCAGGCCACATCCGGGCAGAGCTGATGGCAATCTGGGTCAACTCTGGTGGGCTGGTGTCGATCACGACACCGTCGGAGCAGACGGGGTCTGAGGATTCCTGGGCAGTGTTGTAAGCGACGACGGTGACGTAGTATCGGCCGGGAGAGGGGGCCGTCCAACTGGCGTGGGTTGCAGTGGTTTGTGTCATCTTTCAAATTACGAAATATCAAATTACAAGTTTTATTTTTAATATCACATTTAAGGCAAACATGTCTAACATACATTGTTGAAATTTGTTTAACCCATAAGCACTCATAGTATATCACTTTACAACTTGTATCTTCCTTGACGAATACTTAATATCACAGTGCGTCTGGGCAGTTTTGGTTGGTACAAGGACTACCTTGCATATTTTCAAATTACGTGCGAAATTTCATTTCATAATAATAATAATAACACACAATTTATAACGCGCACTTTCTCTGGAAGCCATTCAAAGGCGTCAGATGTAAAGAAAAGAACATTACTTGTTGGAAAAAGCCAGCAAAAAGAGATGTGTTTTGTGTTTCTGTGTGAAAGATATGAGCTCATTGTAACCGAGATTGGATAATAATTACTTTCCTTATTGACTGATTCAGCGTAGTTTTTTCAATTAGCAGCTCCAAAAACTGGGTACAGTTGATTAGAACAAAAATTGCATCAGAATATCCCACTTCAAAATGTGCATGTTTCCTGAGGATTTTTTTTTTTTGCATTTTCGCTCCCCACAATTATCTCTATTACTTTCTTATATCGGCATTACAAACAATTCAGTATCATTACAGGTTTTAGAAATACAGAAAAACAAATAGGAAAACATTTACTAATGACCCTGGAACAATAATAACCGTATGAGAAATAAAGAATTTAGAAGATTTTTGTGTTTCAATAGTTTATCAAGACTTGACACAGAAAATATCTTTCCCTGTGCACCCACACATAAAAAAACCCATCAGCAATGAGCCATCACCGTTTCCGAACTATTTGTCTTTTCCTTTTTCTTTATTCTGTAAACTTAAAGAAAGGGCGAGTTAGGCACCTAGGGATATTCACTTTACGAAATAAAATCGGTCCGTAGTCACAATTTCTTTATCCTAATGCGTATCAAACTTACATTGTCCAGTACTAGGTCCATCATTGCTGGGTCGTCCCAGCACAATTCGTCAAACAGATATCGATAGAAAGCCACTCCGCTCTCTTTGTCCGAGAAGCCGTCCCAGTGAGCCGAGAGTTCGTTGAACTCCTGGTAGTCCACCTCGTTGGACCCGCGTATCCCATCATGCACCAGGCCTGCTTCAGGGGGCGAAGAGTCCACGGTGACCTGGGCAAGGGCCAAGTAAAATGCCAGGTTTATTCACACTGACCATTTCTGCTTAAAGGTGCACTTTCGACTGGAATGTGCTACTTTTGGCTCTAAAATGCATTAGCCATGAAAAGATAATATTGGAAAGACCATCATTCTTAAAGGCACACATGATTTAACCTCAAAAATTTCAAGTTTTTGTGTTATTATCCCACATAGGGATTTGTTTAACACATTTTTGGCCCTAAAAAATTAAACCACTGGAAATGCTAGTCTTGATTCGTAGCAAAAGTACCTTTAACCAAAAATGCAGTTTATGGCAAAAATGTTGCAACCTGACGCCACTTCAGCGGTTGTGTGCAAAGTCTATGGAGAGTCAAGAAAATTTTCAAAGTATTTCCTAACAAAATTGGAAATGTTTCTCAGTCCCAGATTCATGTCTTATCATCACTTTTGCAATGAGTCTGACCTTCATTGAGATGATATATGAAGAAAAAAGTGGCGTCAGGTTGCAACATTTTTTCCCAGTTCATATTACATGATGGAGTTTTTCCCACAGCTTATTTGATGAGAAAATTCAGAGTTCTTTTAGAATGGAAATGTGCGACTACTGGATTGAATTAAAATCGATTCCAAAAAAATTGGATTCACTCAATCTCAGTCTTTAAAGTATTTCTGTGTTAAAGACCAACCTTGATTGTCGTAGTAGCTAGCAGTCTAGCATGGTTCGTGACCGTCAACCCGACGAAATAATCCGAGGCGTGAGGCCCGATGTGTACAGCTGGATTGAAGCCATAATACACGGCGTAACAATCACCGATTGGGATGCACATACAACTAGTTGGATCACAGTCCTCTGTGGCCTAAAGACAGACAGAAAAAAATATAATGAATGTAACTTTATTTTACATCATTTTACAGTGATTTCCCTTGATTTATATTGCAAACTCGGGCAATTTTACCACTTTGCTATAGGGCAATTCAAGGGAGTGTAATGTCTGTAACTGAGCCATTTAACCATCATATCTAATGAACGATTCAGAGAAATGATCCAAAATTGGTAGTCTGTAATCTCCTTGACCATTACTAGATGATGGACATAACATTGAACAGACATAATTACCAGCGCCTTAAGGACCTAACTGTTGGTAGATACATGCGCTATATAAGACTCCGGTATTATTATTATTACAATGACACTGACTTTCTGGTACCCGTATGTAGGCCGGGTCACGTGGGTCGGTGTAGGAGTCCTATATGCTTGGCGTACTTACCGGGTCAATTTTCACAGGGGGCAGTGTTTGCCGTGCCAGCTCCACTTCTGTACCGGACTCATTGGTGAATATCCGCCACTCGATGGTTCGGATGCCACTGTGGATGTCGTAAGTCTTAAAGGCAATCCTAAAACAAAAACAAACATTAATTTTTTCAAAGTTTAACAACGAAATTGACTGGAGCAGGGTTTAAACTGGTCTATGCAATGATATGTGAGCATATTCGCTGATTAAACAAATCCTTACCCAACATTATCCAGATCAGCAGAACTGGGAACGGCTAAATTCCCGTCGCCGTCATCAATAACCGGTGGGGAGGAATCGACGTGAGTCAACACACCGTCCTTCACAGAGTGGCCCGCGATGTCAGTAGCCTCCACCCAGAACCGAATGGAATCGCCGTCCACCAGGGTCAGGTCAAAGGTCGCCTGTGTGTTGGTGCTTTCATTACTCCAGTTGTGTGAGCCGTCGCTGCTTGCGTTGACGATGGTTTGGCCGCCGCTGTGGTCGATGGCGTGTAAGACCCGGAATTCTGTCACTCCTAGGGCGTTGGGGACGGCTGCACGGCCACGCCGACCAAAATTCTGGTCGTAGTCTGAGAAATGAAAATGAAAATTTCCACTCATATATGTAAATACTATCACTTTGATTCAAGAGCTCAAACCTAGAGCGCATACGATGACGAACTACGGTCAACCATGGTTCAACTTACTCTTATTGAATGCACACAAGTCAAAAATTGTTTGACCAGTCCAGTTGAATATTAAGGACCAGCTAAACCGTTTCAGACTGAAGTTCCTGAGTCCCACCGAACTAAGTTATTCCAAATTATTCTATAGCTTAATTATAAATTTGAAATATATGACTTGAAGCTTTGCAGGGCGGATGAAATAAAATAAAATAGAAAAATTCCGGGTTACACCATGTCACCATGACAGAAATCTCTTCTTGGAAGAAGTGTGGTTCTGAAAAGACCGTATTATTATTGCTTGGCATATCGCGTAAACATATTGTTGTGACCGCAGACTTTTTTGCTCAGTTCACAGCGTAAAAAATGAATAATAGATGCCGTGTCTAGGTTATATTTATAGATATCCATGACGAGACCCGATATAGAAAGCGCCCGCTGAACGGTCAGAATGTCGAGATCAAGACGCAGTCTTTTTTGCATAATTAATCGCCAAATCAGTTCACATATAATAGACTCATTTAGACCATGGTTCACTACGAAAAAGTATGCACTAATACAGCGCAGGTTTGAGGTATGCCACGAATAGCTACTAGTTTGCCAACGGTGCTGGAGAGAACTTTCCCCTGGCTTTGATGAGAAAGCCACGCTGTGCCACCCTCAACAGATGATGCACTACCCCAACACACTCACCGCTTTCAATATCGCCACTAGCGTACAAGCCGATAGGTTTCAGCAAGCCCTGGCTGTGGTGACGGGTGTTGGCGAAACGGTTCCGCCAGTCCAGAACCACCGAGGTTGACCCCCTAGCTGGGCCCAGATTCGTTATCCACACGTAGTCTGTGTCTGCATTTGCTGACAGAACGCGTAAAACGGCGTGGCTCTGAATGGTGACGTCATCGGGGTCGTCATCGAAGAACACGAAGCGTCTGGTGAGTTGGGCATTGCCAGCCTTGTCAAAGACGGATAGTACGATTGAGTACACACCTGGGGGGGGGGGGGTTCAAGGAATATCATCAGAAACCAATGATAATTTGACAGCTCCGAGTTTTAAGTCTTGCAACGAATCTTTGACAACGCAAACCTACCAGTGTGAGGTAACGTGACTGTGTGCCCCGAAACGGCAGTGCCAGTGTAGACTGCGGGACTATCAAAGGTTTCTGTCATCTCATCGCCGTGGTGACCAGACAGCTGACGCACTTGCAGGTCGTACTCGCCGATGCCGGACAGGTCATCAGCCCAGCCCTGCCAGGTGATCGTTATATCCGCCTTGACAACAAATAAGCCAAAGAATTTACTGACAAATTTCCAACAAGTGCCATACAGTGACAACACACACACCCAAAGCCAATGTGCAAAGCAATTTGTTAAAATTGTTCACGTCTTGAAAAAGAATTCATGTATTGCCATGGCCTTGGCGAATTTCCTTTTTCCTAAGCTGATGGGACGATTTTTCCATCTTCTATCAGTCCATTACATGATTATCTAGTGCCTTGTTGTCGATAACGCAAACCCAGCATAAGCTTTTTTTGTTTTTGTGAGAAATGTTCCTTCCTCTTTTATGTTATTTTAAAAATAAAATGTGGTGAGCAAAAAAAATGGCGCACTGAGATTCGAACTCAGATCAACTGACTAGAGGTCACGAATCTGCTGCCGCGCGTTGGTGATTTATATACCTTCATTTCTTATAAGTTATATACCTCAATCTCAGAAGTTTTAGGCATCTATGAAATATGCATATATACAGAGGGGCTGCTCTCTTTCGATCCTGATGGAATCTTTTGCGGAAAAAAAAATTGGGGCCTGCCGAAGGACTTTTTTGGCCTAATATAGATTTGTATTACCCATTAGTTACTAAACCGCCAAACACCGCCCAACCCTTTACTCCCTGTAGTGCCCGAAACCACCCAAGCACTCAAAAGATTTTAAGGATTTATCGGTAAATAAACGTGACATATTCCAATGTAATACAGTTCATAATGGTTTAATAATGGGTTTGACCTTTCAACTTCTTTTCAATCTAACCTCTGTGGTGACATCCTCCCCAGCATACAGCATGGTGGTTCGACACCCCGCACTGACATTTAGGCAGTGGTACGGGCTGTCAAGGTCAAAGGTGAAATTGGCCGAGGCGGAGACCGTCCGGCCCAGGTAGTACCGAGTGAGGATGGTATTGGCGTTGTCTCTGTCGTAGAGTTGCATGTTTCCTCCGTTCGTCGTGTCTACTTCATACCTTAATCTGCAATGGAAATTATTTAAAAATTCATTTGAAAATCGATAAAAACAGATCAAACTGTAACAGTCAAAACACACAGACTTCCAACTTAAAATCTTTCAAAACTATTTTCCATTAACTTAAAGTAGACAGACATCCATCAAAAGCAATGTAATTGAGTCTCAAGTCCTACCAAGTCCTCTCAGATACATCACACGTCGTCACAAGTCCTCACACGTCCTCAGAAGTCATTACACGTCGTCACAAGTCGTCACAAGTCCTTACATGTCCTCACAAGTCCTCACAAGTCCTTACACGTCCTCACAAGTCCTTACACGTCCTCACAAGTCCTCACAAGTCCTTCTAAGCCCTCACAAGTCCTCACAAGTCCTCACACGTCCTCACACGCCCTCACAAGTCCACACACATCCTCACAAGTCATCACAAGTCCTAAGCCCTCACAAGTCCTCACAAGTCCTCACACGTCCTCACAAGTTCATCAAAAATTAGAAATGGCAAAAGGGGCACAGGACGCGCACTGCATTATTCTGTGTTTCACTCACGCTCATGGGAAAATTATACTATAAACTACTGTTTCTGCACTAGAAAAGCATATATATATTACAGAATGAAGACTCACGTATCTCCATTAGCAGGGGTCCAAAGGCTGTAGTCAATATTGAATGTGTATTCACAGATGACCAAGGTGGTTGCAGGGTTATCTTGCGATCCGGCTGCAGGACAGTCTTCGGAACCAAGAGCGTAGGTTCCACCCTGGGCAACTAAAAACAGGCAAAGATGAAAAACAAATCACTAACCGAGTGGCGTGAAACGTTTCATCTGTCACCTTGTGACATTATCTCTCCATTGCAGGAATGTGAAACATTCATTATTGGTTGTATATAATACCTAAATAAATCCTCGTCATCTGATTCGTCAGAGCTGCCGAAAGTGTGACCGTGCAATGGAACTTCTATTTTTGCCCTGTGGCCGCGCCGTGCGTTGGTACGAATAATCAACGACCCACCAATCAGAAGACGGGAATTTATTCAGGCATTGCAAAATGTATTACATTGTATCGATTTTATAACATTCCGTGATGAATCCACAAAACGGAAAGATTTCCATATAAGAAGTTCACTCAACACCCTGTGTACAAACCCTATGAGAGTGGACTGAAAATTCTGAGTGTTTTCTAAGAATTTGCTTGTATTTTCTCACTGCTCAAATTGACTTTGATGACATGAAATTGCTATCTGGGGGCTTGTTAGCCAATACAGAGGAAAATTAGTGAACTTCTTATATGGAAATCTTTCCCACAAAACCATACATTGCTTGGCAGCTTGAAAGGTACAGGGAGTACCAGGCAGTTTTGGGGCGGTACAGGAACTAATTTTGGAACAACTCACAGTGTACCAATGCTGTGACTCTGGCCGATACGATGCCTAGGTTGACATCAGCGATGTAAGGATACACGGGCTGTCCGGTTCCGTCCACCGCGCTCGGGTTTGGAAGTCCCGTGGGCTGGTAGGAACTCTTCCAGTGGATTCGGATGTCGGTGGAGTTGCGTACGCCGGTGTAGAGGGTGGCGGTATCGTTGCCGACACCTTCCAATTCCAGGGTGGTGGTTCCCATGAGAAGCGTTGCGCGGAGCTCCGATAAAACAGGGGCCTGTGCCTCATCCACTGGACAGAGAAATGTAGGCAAAATGTTGTGTTACTCAAAAATTGACTTGGTTTATTAAAACGGCGTCATATTGACCACACGCATGAAATTAACAAAAAGAGTTAAGAGTAATCTTACCAGGCGGACCTTAATCTTACTACAGGCATGCAAATGTGAAGTCACAAAAACAAGAGGAAATTCAAAACTTTCCGAAACTTTGTAAATTTTTTAATTTTAATAACACACATGTGGACTACAAAAAAGAGGAAATTAGCTGATCCGAGAAAAAGTTGCATGCCTGTTGTAGCTATTGTCTTAGGACAAACAAGGAAAGCTAGAAATGTTGTTTAGCCATGAGGCATCAGAAAAATGCAAACATTTCTTGGAATAAAGTTTCTTTCACACAATTTCTTATATGGGGAATACATTTGTAGCCTATCAACTCACTTGTTCTGCAGTCGGGTCCGGAGAATCCACTGCTGCATGTGCACTGGGCGTCTGTGCAGGAGCCTGGGAAACACGCATTGCTGTCGGCCCTCCATGAACACTGTTCTATAAAGCATTATATACTGAATAATATTAATAACACTAGGCCATGCCAAATAATGTACTTCTCTGTCACACCCTATAATTAAACCATCGGTCCCAACTTTAGTTGGGGCCATGGACTTGTTGGTGCATAACACTCCCAGCAAACTTAACACTCAATGCCCAAAGAGAAAAATGAGTCTCACGTCATTAATTAATCTCGCAGCACGGTGCAGCGAAAGGACTGGAAACTTGTCTTAAACATTTTCTATTTGGCTGTGGCATAAAACAGCCCTTGATTGATCAAGGAAATTTTGAGGTAAAATTACTTTGACGACACAACGCAACGTGAAAATAAAGATGGCGATCACTGCACGTATCATGAATGCGCATGGCGCACTGACTCGCACGGCACCAACCGTAGGAAAATCGTAATTTCTAATTTCTGATAGCCATCTTTATTTTCGTGTCGCGTTCTGTCATTTCTGTCATTGTCGTTCAATCAGAAAGTGCTGCCTTTTTCAGATGTTTATTTTTCGTGAAATTTCCAGATTCATTTTTACACGTTTGCGTATCAAAATTTCAACATGAAATTTCACAGAAATTAGACATCTGAAAAAGGCAGCACTTTCTGACTAGCCTATAAAGAGGGTGGGTATGCTTCTAAAGCAAAAAAATCCTACAAACTAAGCCTAAATGTGAAAATCAAAATTTGGCTAAGTCGACACGATTTTTGTACACGTGGATGTGTGGCCTATGTTTACGGAGGCAGTCCAGTAAATAGGCCACATTTATGGGGCTATAATACAGTCAGACAGTATGATAAACGATCATGACATACATGATCATGACGATCGCCCATTTTTTAGCAAAAAAAAACCCTTGCCTGTACTCTCATTTGTCGAAACTAAACAGGGGCCCTACACTACACGATCGCCTGAGGTTAGATATGATTATATTTTTCCTGTTATTTGACTTCTGTTTCTGTCTATTTTTTACCGTAAATGAAGCTTGACAAGTGACCGCAACTTCAAAAGTCCCGCTCCGATGCACAATCCTGCGTACGTACCGTGCGCGTGCCGCAGTATTGTCAAAAGTCCTGACTCAATAAGATAATATCCAGTGCACATACATTCCAGTTAGAAAGAACCAGTCTAAAAATCTTCACGCAAAATAAGTGAGCCCTCAAGAGTTACAACAACAACAAAATAACAATGAAAGGGGCGGGCCCGAGTCCCCACCCTTAATAATGTTGTTGCATCATCGCCGCGTACTTTTTTTCCGCGCCGAGCTTTTATGAGCTTGCAAACTACTTTCATGAATGTCGGTCTTAAGAAGAGCTCTAACAAAATCTCTCAAGAAAATAAAGAATCTTACTAATGCATCGTCTTTGGTCGCCGGTCTTTTTGTAGGCACTCCCGAACACCGAGCCAAAGTCACCATCGCATTGATCGCACTGAGCGTCATAGTAACTGTTACAGAAGACCTGTAGGCAGTGGTCAATCGGCCGACACTCTGTTCGAAAAGAAGAGAGACCAGACAAAATATTATGAACAAAACTTTAAAACAAATCGCTCACGATGTTTTACATGGGCCAGAGTACTGCGTGGAATCTGACTTTTTGTTCGAGGCTTAATATGCTGGGGGAGGTTTTTCAGCTGATGACTGGCGCATGTTTTTACGCAAAAAAAATAAAGAACTTAATTAATGAATTAATTAAATAAACAAAAAATCATGCCTAGTGAGATTGTGAGATTGTACAATGCAGCTGGTGTAAGTTGAAATAATAGGAAATGGCAATGTTTGACTAAGAAGTGCTCCCCCCAAAAAAAAATTGTAAGCCGAGATCTGAGGCAGAACCCCCCCCCCCCTAACAGTACCTAACAGTTTGTAGATACGTGCGTTATATAAGAAGCCGGTATTATATTATTATTACTATAAGACTTGGATTTCCTTAGTACCTTCACATCGTGGAGAATAGTAGCCTCGAGGACAAAGACAGTAATCGGGTGCGTCACAAGTACCTCCATTTTCGCACGTCGACATGCCGAAGCACGTGACTATAATAAGACGACAAACAAATCAAACTCGAGTGAAATTGTTGAAAAATCGGGCGAACAGAATTAAATGCCATTACTAAGCTAGGCGGCTGCGGAGCCACGCACTCGTCACACGCTTATTAAGTAGCGCGAATTTCTGGCAACCCTATTGGTCGAACGGCCTGCGCTCACGCGCATGTTGCAGGTGTTTTTAGTGGGACGCACATTTTTTTGGGCCACCCTAATTGGTCGAAGGAAGCTTGAGTGCGCTTGTGCGACCTACTTTCACGCGCATGTTGCCGGTGCTTTTTTTGTCGCACGCGCATTTTTGGCAAGGCTATTGGTCGAAGGATGCTTGAGGGCGCGTGCGACTTGCGCGCGAGCTGCACGTGGTATATACCAGTACCACCGGGTTGTTTCCATGATCCACAATAACTTTTAGCCTAATTTTTACCATGTAGAGCAATGCATATTGTTACTAATTATTGTTACATAATTATACTAATTATGTTTCTGAACCTTTAGGGTTGTGAGTGCGAAATGCCAATGCTACATATTTTATTAGCCTTATATACCCAACCTTTTATCGTTCCCCCAGTATAAAGATCGATTGGTAAAACAACCTGACCAAGAATTGCAAAACCTGTGGTGTAAAACTTACATCATTACACGAGTCAATCACAAGTCAATCATAAGTCAATCACAAGTCAATCGAATCCATTACAAGTCAATCGCAAGTCAATCAACGGTCAATTGCAAGTCGATCACAAGTACATCGCAAATTGATCACGAGTCAATCGAAAATTAATCACAAGTCAATCGCAGATCAATCACAAGCTGATCGCAAGTCAATCATAAAGTCAATCGCGAGTTGATTCAGATGTAAGGTCACAAGGGGTTGAACAATGATAAAGGAACGCCTGTGCGGAACAGCTCAAATTATAGCGACCAAACTTGGTTACACGGGCGGCTATGTCCATGGGAGAGGTGGGTTTACGGGGACATGCCCTAATATTTCTTTGGATAAATGGGGGACGCCAATTGACAGCCCTCCCAATAATGTATCCAAGTGCGTATGTAGGCTATACAAATTCGCACTGTATTTTCCGCAAGACGTGCAAAAGCTCAATGCAACAAAAGGGTCAATGTTGCGAGAAATGCGGGAAATGTCGAATTTCTCAAGGTGCTGGTCCCCTTCCCTTCCCCCTCCCCCGATGTTGACAAGAAATCGCCGCTCCTACTTGTTGACTTGTGAGTGACTTGTGAGGATTTTTGTGTGAGGACTTGTGAGGGTTTTGTGCCGTGGACCTCCTACTCATGTTTTTCTCCACTGATGATGTACATCGGCCCTAGGCCTACCTGCCTCCGCCATCCATGACCTCATCAAACACGTAGCTATGACGAGGATGACCGAACTCAGTACAGCCATAGTGCCTTGCGTTGGAGCAGTTTGCAGTCAGTAAACCTGAGAAAGAGCACGTCGCCAAAAAGTGACGTTACCATCACAACCACCCCCTCAGTCTGCACCATCCATCAAAATCATCAACATCATCACAATCACATCCTAACGTACGACAAGTCTTCTGTATAGTTGTCGATCGCTTGTAATCATTTTAACCCACCTGCTAATGCAGTATAAACCGCATCTGGTTTGTCGTTCGAGAGAGTTCGAGTATCAATATCAATTTAATTGGCAAAAGCCAAACCGGCAAAGCCACACTGAAGTCAACAAACTATAAATCCAACTTGTGATTGGAAATCTGAGGAAAATAAAATTGCACTTACCCAATCCGAGGCATTAAATTTACGTCAAAACAGCGGGATTTGATGGGTGCTTACAAATAAAATCCTGGCGGTTATTCCTGCCACTTTGGCCTACGTGACCTACAATGCGTACCTTGTACCTTCCCACTTCCTCAGTTCCTGATCCCCGACTCTTTTTTTTGTCCAGTACCTGTTTGTCGATAAAAAAAAACTATGTACATAATATTGAATAGCACTGTCATTGAATCACGGAGCTATTGAATCTATTGAATGACGGTATTACCACAATAGGCAATGTGGCCCGATATATTTCAAAGACTGAATAATGACTACGAGTTTGCCTCAGGTGTGAGAAACTGAGAAGGTATAACCGTTGCCTTGGTTATTCGTAAACAGGCGCGTTGACAATAGCGGTAGGGTTTTCTTGCCGTGAAAACACAAAGCAGGAACAAAAAGGGGGTTCCCCCACTCCATCCAAAATGTCAGAACCAGCAAGCTGTGATGATTAGGCCTAACGCGATTTCGATCGTAACTGGCAACATCTTGACTTAGAATGAGTGTGTACACTCGGTGGGAAAAACATGCTGGATTCTAATTCCTTGTAAATCTTTTGGCGGGTTCGAATATCAAGGCTTTCATTCCTTAAAACTGAGGTACTGAGTTTTGGCAAAACTGTATGCCTCTGCAAAATGGCCTCCATCGGTCCATTCCACCTCTCAAAATATCAAGTTTAACACCCCACCCCCGAAAAACTGAGCCATAGGATAAGCCAGAATGTCCATTCTACGAACGCGGAAGGATTTGATTCGATTGAAATGTATACCTTTGATTTGGGACACCTTAGCCGAGCGGGCACTTCCTTTTATTTGCGGTTGTCAAAGGAAGTTGAGGTCAGCTATGAAATTTGGTATATTTATTATGTAAAAGCCAATCTCAGGTACAGCCAGGAAACTATAGGACAGAGGTAACAGTTCGATAAGAACGTGCAGATCCGGGTTTAGGGCGTTGATTTGGCGAAGGCGGGGGGGGCAGTAGGGGCGACAGAAAACTTGACGAAAGACGTACATCGTCGAGGTGGTCTAGGGGTAAGACGTCTGCGCTCGGCTGGTAAATAGGCGGTGGTGGGTTCGAGTCCCAACCAAGTGGAAAAAAAAACCTCATTGAACGAGCATGGTTGTTAGTCACTTAGTGCATCTTTCATGGATAAAAGCCGTCACTACTGCATCCTAGTCTGGACATGAGGGTGATATTTTAATGACAACGAACATTGCGCCAAAATAAACCCGGTGGTGACCTCTAATTTCTTTGCTCTCATTGGATACATTTTGTTTATCCATTGACCCGGGTCAAGACTTCCGTCCAAATGTGCGTACAAGCATTGGTCACGGCAATCTGTTACCGATACCCACAATGCTTTGTGGAATCTCAATTTATTTGTTTTCCACCTCTGTGAGATTTTGTAAAAGGGCAACGCTGTACGTGATTTATTTGCACGTTTTGAAATCCAGAGTTTTATGCTTGGTTTTTACATACATTTTATTTTTGCCTCAAAGTTTTTTTTAATAGCTATAGAAATATATATACATATAGGGCCTACATCATAAAAGAGATTGTTCGTAACCCATTGACTATATTTTAATATAGTCAATGTGTTATCATGAACAGCTCTTTGAGTATTTATACATTTTGTTAAGTTTAATAATACTCCAGTTAAACGAATATTATTACACATCAATCCGTGAACTTGACTAACAAATGAAAAACCAAAACGATTAAAACGTACCTTATTCACGACGCGTTTCTATAGTGCAAGGATATATTTACATTGGACCGGATTTAATCCGTCAGTCAGTCAGTCAATGTAAACCGGTGGGGCAGTCAGTCGGGGAGTCAGTCAGTCGGTCCTTAAATCAGTCAGTCGATCCTTAAATCAGTCGGGGAGTCGTTCAGTCAGTCGGTCACTAGTCGGTCGGGGAGCCAGTCGGTCAATCGGGGAGTCAGACGGGGAGTCAGTCAGTCGGGGAGACAGACAAACAATCCGAGTCGGTCGGGGAGTCAGTCAGCAAGTCAATCAATCGGGGAGTCGGGGAGTCGGGGAGTCAGTCGGTCAGTCAGTCACTAGGACACTAGGTTGGCCCAAAGGCGGATCCAGGGGGGGGGGCCAAAGGGGGCCATGGCGCCCCCCCCCCCCCCCCAAAAAAAACGAAACCAATTTTTTTTTTTTATGTGACATCGCAATAAAGGCAGGCAATGAGTACACCACCATCTTTTCCTCAAAAAAACATTGGTTAAAGTGGTCAGAAATTGCCTCACATCGCACCACAGAGCATCTAGAATCCAAAAAAAATTCGGGGCCCTTAAGCGGGCCCCGAACCCCACGCCGTAATTTTTTTGGCCCACTTTTTGGGGGGACACCCCCCCAAAAAATTCGTGTTCTGGATCCGCCCTTGGGTTGGCCCCTGGGTTGAGTGATCAGCAAAACGTTTATTATTTAAGTAAGTCTATGACTTTGCAGCATACAATAATTCGCCGTGACTTGGCCGATTAAGTGACTTAAATATCGTCAACATTATTAAAATTGATAAAAGCACAGGCACTGGAAGTTCTAGCTTGACTTCTGCATTCGTTGCAAAGCAAACTGTGGTCCTTATTTCATAATTTGTTGAAGTTTCTAAATTGATATCATATAGTCGACATGAGTGAAAAAATACTTTCCTATGTTCCTGTATAACACGCGATATGTAACAATTTTATAAAAAATATATAAACAACCTTAATTAATAATGCCGATTCTTAATATACATTCATAAATACCTAAGACAGTTTACGCATTCCTATTGGTCGAGAGCCCGTCACGTGGCCGGTCTTAAACGGATGATAAAGACATGGTAAATACTTTTCCAGTGTCACATGAAATTTGGACTCCCATAAAATCCGGTGCCTTTTAACGTTTCATTGGTTGAACGTTCACATTTCTTACGTATGTATGCGCAATACTAATAGTGAATCAGTATTTCATGGTCCGAAATTCACACTACACCAGCCCAGCTGCGTTTTGCGCGACATCGCGCAGTACGCGCGACGCGCACGCCAATGTCGTTATAAGGTAACGACATCTATGGGTAACGAGTTGTGGAAGGGCATTCCATATAATAGTCATAGGGGTGTTTCATAAAACATGAAGTTAAATTGTTGAACAAAATGGTTGGCGGCGTCTAGTTTTTGACTTGTTTTGATTTTTGGACCGAAAAATTTGGGGGTTTTGGACCGAAAAGGTATTTATGAATGGGAATAAATATGTGTTCGGTCGGTATTAAACACTCTTTTTAAGACTGGTGGGAGTCTGGACGGGTGGTTCGCCTCGGGCAATTAGCACCCATCCAGACTCCCACCAGTCTTAAACAGAGTGTTATAATACCTCCCGAACACACATGTATTCCCTTAGTCGAAACCTCTTCACAACCTGGCTGCAAATATTTACAAAAATTCAAAGAAAGAACCAAAATCTACAAAAAGAACACATAAGAAATTAAGCACATCATCATGACAGCCTTGGCGAGAGTCAAATGAACAGCGCCACCACACGGTGCTGGGGTGGCTTCGTCTTCCTCCAGGCCGTGCGGGTACCAGCTACCGCAGCGAGGGAAGTCTTTCGGTCTGGGAGGCAGGTCTTCTTCCGTGCCCACGCGGAGTAACAGAGACATGCCGATCTGAACGGAGCAAGGAGAAAAACAGATCAAAATGTCAGTATTTTGCGTCAGGGTTGGAAAAAATAAAAAAATAAAAAATAAGGAGGACATTTTTTTATTCCGGGGGCGCGGGCCGGGGTCGGGTAGTCTATGTAACAAACTTTGGGTAGGTTCGAGCGTGCTACTCGTGTAAACGCTAGTATACTCCTGAGCGCCGGAACGGCAGGAGTACGACCCGCAGGTTAGCAAGAGTATGCTCTCCGTCATACCGGGAGTATACTCCTGCACCGAGAGTAATGCGCACGCAACATTTTCCTGCACTCGGGAGTCGCTAGAGTATTACACGCTCGAACGCACCCTTTTATGCAAAAGAAGACTGCGTCTTGTCATCCAGACCATTCAGCAGGCGCCGTCTACCGAGTCTTCCGTAACCCGTTGGCGTATTTTTTTTTGTAGCATACATCGTATTCTAACCAATAACTTCAGGCATCCTAACATGAATATTTATCACTCTGTGTGGATTGAACACACTTAGGTTCTCGAAGTGTTTTCCCTTCAGCTAAACCTATCCCAACCAACACAAATATGTGATGAACACGGGCATTGGCTCGAACCACAGATCCTGCGATCCATAGTTCACTCCACTATCCACTAGGTCACTGTCTGAGCCCGACGAAAGCCAAATGTTTAATGTACATGCAAGACTGAGTGATAGCAATGGTGACGTCATTGTTTTCTTATGAATAACATCGAACTAGCTGAATAATCATGATCCTTTGACGATATGTGCTGCAAATAATAACACCGCAACCCGTTGTTGTTTTACAAAAACATGGCATCCGAATTGAGCAATCAACAGCTTAGTCCACATTTCGAAATGACGTCGCAGTTTCTAAGGTCGACGATTGGCTGGCGCTTTTTGGTCTGGGTAAACTATTTTGTATCTACTCATATCAAATAGCGCCCTCATATTGTGTCCACCACAAGTATCTCGTACAGGCAGTTAGATCCCTTCACATACCTCCACATGGAATTCCAGGTGACAGTGGAACAGCCACCAGCCCGGGTTGTTGGCCACGAAGCGGATCGCAGTCAACCCGCCATCGGGAACAATCACGGTATCCTTCCGGGGAGCTCGGCTGAGTTTCCTGGTGATGTTACCTGCCACAAGGAGCCAAATAAATTTGTATTTTTTTAATACGAGATTCACTCTGACTCCTTTTGTTTCAGTAAATCACTGTTAGTCTCAGCCTTGAATTGAGAGAACATGATGAGATTTATAGAATGCGAGGCAAGACAGGGTTCTCGTTGTGAGCGCCAAAACCCTGGTCTCAAAGTTTTGGACACCATTCATAACCACGCCCCCGCGGGGCCGAGGGAAGGGGGGGGGAGGAGGAGCAGCGGCGAAAACCCAAAATTCAAAACAATATTATTGTTCCATCTAAATTTGGTGTTTAGTGCTGTCACAATATTACAACAGTGACGACGGAGCGTTGATGAACGTGGGGTGGGGTAACACTTTCGTTCACAATCATTTCGACTTTTGTTTAGCCAGGGATCCTTGAACACGTGGGGGAAAAGCCAGTTTAGTCGACTATTTTGAACCAGACGGCAATTGGTCACGGTTCCATAACAAAAGCCGTGCGCATAATGGGGAGCCAGGACTAATTAGATCCGCTTGTACCCAGGGCGCTGAGAAGCTAATATATATCTTCAGGATGCATGACGTCAGTTCTCCGAGCCCTCATTGGATGTAATTTTGTTTGAACAATAATACGGGCCAACCCTTCCGCCTGCACTTGACACATGCGCACAGAATGTACGTGCATTGGATGAGGCAGTAAGCTGCCCACAATGCTTTGCGCGCCTATGTTTCCTTCACCAAATTGTGTGCCAGAGTTTAGCCCTTCCCATAGCGCCCTGTTTGAGGGCGGGGGTACGAGCGAAGGACCAAGAAGTTTCGCGTCGACGTTTTGACCATCATTAGAATAGGCCAAGTTCGGGCAAGGACCATTAGTCGACTAGTGGTTGATTTGTGACGTAACTTACGCCTGCGTACTAAGTAATAGCAACGTGCGAACGTCTCTAGTCAAACGCTGGTCAAAATGTCATCCCAAACATCTGGCTCCCTGGCTCCCTGCTGCACGTTATGAATGCGCAAGGCCATTGGTTACCAGCGATGCAACCAGCCCCAGTAGGATGGTTCCAAATAGTCGACTAGCGTAGTCAACCCGCACGTCGACTAGACAGAGTTCGGGCTAACTTCAGTCGAACTATGGTTAACCAATGGTCAACAATAGTTCTTGCACGAACTTGCCCCTAGATGGTTCGCACATTGCTATTAGTGCGCAGGCGTAAGTGACGTGATGAATTAATAATTTTGTCGAATAACGGGCCTACCCTGAAGTTTGCACGCACATGTAGCCAATGAGAACTCGAAGAATTTTAGAGGTCGCCAGCATCTTTAGGCAAGGCGATCAGGACGAGCGAATAAAGATGCACATGCATTTGTCTTGTATTACGGACCGTTTTATTCGATCCTTTCAATACCTGCTTTGTCGAGTTCCATGACCTCTTGCACGCTGGTGGACGTACCCAGCTTCTCCAGTGCCACCACCCGGAAGGAGTGGCCGTGTATGTGCATGGGGTGACTGGCGTCGAAAATCACTCCTTCGTCCACCATCACCAGCTCCACGACCTTCAAACAACAAGAAGTTCACACTGACCGTAAAACCGGGGACAGTCTCAGAACAGCAGGAAGCATTAACGGTCATTTATCTGGCGCAAGGTCGCGTACACTCGTTGGTGTCATTAACCTTTTTTGAGATTATGGTGGACACACACTTGGGTAAACACGTAAGAGTTAAACCACTCCAAATATAGCGGCCTACTATAGACTATTGTGTCACCTGAAAAGCTTAATGAAATTAAACTGTACGTGCTATGAGCTCCAAGCTTTATTGAGCACAGCAACGTATTTCTTGGCAATATTAGATTACCAGCAGATATTAGCTGATAACAGTAATTGCTTAGCACGTTCATCGTTTGCCGGGGATTTCTTCAGTAGCGTGTGGTATATTATATTTACTCTTAGATTTAGATTTACATTATAAACCTATTCACGCGATATCTGTATTGAACCACATTTTAATGGCCGATTTTATGGAAGTACGAAGTAGAACCAGCGGTTTCCATGCTAGAGCCATTGTTTAACTGTACTCGAGTGGTTCGTGGCCTAATTATGATTTCCAATAAGAAAATACACCTATAATTGGCAGGTCTGGCGTTCCATACCTGCCCAAGCTTTGCCTCGATGGTGTAGATGCACTCGCAGTACTCCCGTACGCAGTCCATGTCCGACATGCTGTCCGGAGTGCAGAACTGTTCCCGGGGGATGTCTCGGTGCTGGGTCAAGGGCGGTGACGGAGGGAACGCGAAGGACAGATGGTTGATCTGCGGCGAGTACAGGTGGTGCGTGCGGGCGATGTCCTCGATCGGGTACGACACCGGGTCGTGGAAGTGATAGTTGTTGACCTTGTTGAAGTCTAGGCCAAGGTAGTGGATGACGTCCGCCTGCTCCACGCTTGTTCCGTCGTCAGGTTCTATGTGTCGTGAAAAAAAGACAAGTGACAAAAGCGATTTTGAGACTAATTAGTGTCACAGCTAGGTTGAAATCGTGCTCATTTAATTTTCAACTTTGTGGTCATAACCACCATAACTCAATCGCAAGTTAAATCAAAAGTCAATAAGCCTCTGTACTAATGATGTCACATTTTGTTTACGTGTGTGCTTTCCTATGGTGCTCAGTGGACCGTGGGCCCCCACTGGCTCCATAGAAAAGTGCACATGTAAACAAAGTGTGACGTCATTTGTGCAGAGGCTTATTAGACACAACAATTAAGCAAGGACACAAAGAACAGGAGACTAAGAGTGACAAAGTAATTTGTGACTTTTTGTCACAGTTCAATTCAACATAGCTTCTCATGACGCGTTTAGTGACATGCGATGACGTGTGATGGTTTGTGATGACTTTCTGAGGACGTGGTCACCGCATGTGCTCTGAGATCATAATTTCAAACTGACAGGGGAAAAATAACAGTGGATTACGAGTGACACATTTTGTTTCGAATCTGGTGACTTGTAGTGACTTAAGATGACTTTATTGACTTTTGACGGCTTATAATGATTTCTGCATGTGGTCTTGACTTAATATTGTGCACTGAAACCTTTTCAAACCGACAGAATGCTTTATTTTACCAGTTGCATTTAGCTGACTGATGGCAATGGCCGTCTCGCTCGCCTCCTGGTTCCAAGGATTGACGACGATACCGCCACGGTCAATCCCCTCGTCCTCGATGGGATCCTCATCAGGCGCCCCAACGTATCGCACCACGGCCAGCTCCTGGACGAACTTGCAGTCCGCGAGTCCCTTCACCCGCATCCAGTAATTACCAACGGCTGCGTCTGCGTTCAGAACAAAGTCGAACCTCTCCCCTCCGTAGATGATGTAAGAGTCGGTTTCGGTGGGTTCTAGGGGAGCACCGTCGCTGGCAATGATGTTTAGAGTGTGGTTGTCGATGGAGACTTTGAGAGCGCAGTTGGTGATGGCGTTGCTGATAGTCCGGAACCGGTACCTCTTCCCTTGTTGGATTTTGAAAACCTCGCGCTCTGTGAATGAAGTTTGATTTGTGACGGGGTCTGTAAAGGCCACTCGCCGGCCCTTCCCGTTGATCAGCACCGACTCGGGCTTGTTGCTGCCGTTGTCGTGGTGGTGGGCCGCGAATTTTACCAGGGTGACCTGGTCCAGCCAGTCGTGGAGTAACACCACGTGCTCCGGAAGGTCGTAGTCGTACAGGGACCCATGCTGCTCGCGTTGCGTGGGCTGGCGCACCACAAGCGCGCCGAAAACCCCATCCGCGCGTTGCATGCCGGCGTGGGCGTGCCACCAGTGCGTACCGTACGTCTCGGCCGGAAAGCTGTATGTGAAACTTGCACCGATTGGGATGGGACACTGGGACGTCATGACCGTGCCGTCCATGTAGGGTGTGCCGAACTGGTGCGGGCCGTGCCAGTGCACCGTGGTCCCTTCCGAGTAACTTTTCAAGTGATTGTTGACTTTCACTTCCAAGGTGTCATGTTCACAGATCTGCAATATGAGAAGAAGAAAAAAACTTGTAGCCGAGAAAAACTTACGTCTCCTGGTAATAAAAATTATCTGAAAGGTTCTCAGAGAATTTCCTAGGAAAATTTGTCGAAAGACAATTTCGGTTATGACAACTTTGTTTTAAAAAAGAGAGAAAGTTAAATGCAATAGTGTCTTTTGAAAAAACGTCGACAAACCAAAATCATGAACAGAAAACCATGTTAAAACAAATTAAAACCAAGCTCCAATCACAGTGTACTATAGGACTTGCTCTGAAATTTGAAGAAAAAAAATCTTTTTGGCCGCTGTTCCCTTTTCAAAGAAAACAATTACGGTGTTTACGAATGAGGAATAACAATTTTAGCAACTGAACAATCCGACTTCCCGAGTTTTCCACGGATGTGAACTATTTCGAGATTTTTCCCTCCCCCCACCAATCATTTCACCCTACCTGTTGCAACTCTCGGAAGCCAGCGTACGTACCTGGATACTCGGTCCGGGAAACATGCGGTTGACCACGGCCACCGACCTAGCTACCCCGTTCAGCGCGATGCAGTCTGGCCGTGCGCAGTCCGTACGGTTGAGCGGACAATCGTAGCACGCCTTGGACATGCTGTAGTACCACTCCAGCGTGAACTCGTAGCGGCAGGTCCGGGGCTTTGCGGGCCATTCGCACGGCCGGAGACACTCGTGGGTAAGGTCAGATGGAGACAGTGCTGTATAAAAAAAAGAGGTAAATAAAAGGTTTATTTCAACGACACTTTTGCTCAGTTGTAAACTCGGGCGATTGATTTTTGGTGGCATAACTCCGGCCAAGAAGGCTTGTTCATGTAATAAAACTAGTTTCTTTTGGAACTTATTTGCATTGACATGTAATTTGGTTTTGTGCACATAATTAATTAGTTTCAAGCATTTTATTTCAAATACAGGCATTCACAAGTTCATGTTCAATCTTTAAAGGTCATTCCGACGTTTGCTTTTTGTGAATTTCATTTTCGTTTAAAGTAACACAAAAAAAGATACTACAATTTTTGAGAAATAAGGGGGAAAATTGCACATTATTTGGTTTCGGGTCTCTAAGTCGTGCTGACGTGACGCACGTAAAAAATACCCGCGGTCACGCACAGTTTGCTATACCAATACTGTCCCTTTCTTCCGAATGGTACGGTATGCAATTTCAAGCAGAATAACTTCAAAGTATATTTGTTACCAGTCCTATATCTTAACTAGTATGAGCAAAGATTTTCTTGTTAAATCGGTAGGTATTTTCTGCATGTTCTGGGTAATTGCAAATGTGTAGTCCAAGGCCATCACTATACTAGCAGCGGCACTTAGTCTTAGTCCCCCCCCCCCCCCAACCCGCCCCCGCTCCGCCAGGCTTGCAAGCGTGTTATACCACATGGTGTTATATATTAACAATAAATAGCAAATCCAGCTTACCATGTGCACTGGTGGCAGCTAGTACCAGTCCGATGACTCCAATCAAACAACTCAGCTGGAACTGCACTCGAACTTCGACCATCGCTATATACATGTAGTCACAGGACTGTCCTACAAACTTGGGTATAGCAACTATGGCACCGTATACGTCTTTGGGAAAAAGCTAATTAATTTCAACAGTTGGCAGCAACAATTATAATGTGCTACCAAATAATGATTGCTCCGAATGGACTCATGCACGAACTGTGAACCCTTACCCGATCGCAACAGTGTTCTCGTTCTCGGGTAAAACTGGTGTCATTGCCGTCGAAAAAAGTCCACACAGCAAGTTGTACACTGAGTGAACTTGACCACAGGACGTGCGGCCCAAGTCATCACACAAATCAATAGAGTGGTGGAAATTGCTGCGGCGTAACCCTGCAATCAAATAGCGTTCGCGTACGTCATCAACTCGTTTGGTGACACGTCACTTTATGGCACTCACGACCCGAACTTGCTATATAGTTTCCCGTCGGTTTGAAATGAATAGGTTGCCCACAACAAAGCAACAATGAGTTTGGCTGCAAACTATGATCAGAGTTCCGACCCGGCACACACATCCGGGGCGACAACTTTCGTAGATTGCTGATGTGGCACTTTTTTCAGGCGAAGCAAAATGTCTGGAACGAGTGTACTGAAAGTATGTCTATATAGGCTTAATTCGCAAAATCTGTTCTTTTACTTGTGGAAAGAATCCTGGATACGGAAAGAAAGTGTTCCACCACAGCCCAGTTGTAAGTTGTCGTGGTGAGCAGCCGCTTCCTCGATCGAGATATCTCATTAATATACATTTGAGAGTCCGTGCCACACCAAATAAACACTGTTAGTTAAACACCATAGTTAACACCATAGTTACACAAACAGTGACCGAGTGGGAAACGCTAACGTGCAATCGGAATGATCGCCCAAGGAATTTGCTTTGATTTGGGCCATCAATAAAAGATATATTCTGCCTGGCACTAATCTGTGAACCCAAGTCATTATATGTGTCAGGCACGTGAGGTGTTACATAACAATTTGTAACTCTCGTTATATATTATCACGATTTTAATAGTTTCGTAACGAGCAATCTTTAGATAATGCGAAGTTTCGTAAGGCTTCCTGCCGCCCCCCCCCCCCCCCCCACACCCGCCTTCAGAAACAGAAGTATGCATACACATCCGAGTTTCATGCGATTGCGCAGTTTTTGGTATTTTGGGCGGCTTTTTTTCCAACCATTTTTGGGATGATCCAAAGCTCAATTTACACAAAGTAGGCCTACTCCCTTTCAGTGTTAGTAATACAGAGAACATAGCAATACAGGGAACGGCATACTTCCACTACCTTGAGCTCAGACAAGTACAATGGATGGAGAATCTCTTTTAGAAAAAATATATATGATACCACGATCTCCCGATTCCGTCCAGTAGTTTCTGCTGCAGAGCCCATTTTGTGAAGCACACATCTTGTATGTGGGTATTATTATATAAATCCCTCTATCCAACTATAAGTCAAATTCGCGGGCGCGGGACAAAATCACTCCCGACTTTGTTTCAAAAGGCTCCAGAACAAAAACTACTGGACCAAATAAGGCGATCTTGCAGTCATTTTTCTTTTAACAGAATTCCCCATGCATTGGTATAGGTTGTTTTGAGTCTCAGGGTAGCGGAAGTACGACGTTCGGGTTTTATGTTGGGGGCCAAAATAAGAACGCACGTGCGATGGTCGTTCATACATGGAAGCGTAATCGGTTATCAGAACCGTTTAGTTAGCGTAATTCTAGCATCGGGTTGGTGCATAGACTGGATCGCTCTTTTCCCCCTTTTTATGCTTATCCTTTTATCATCAAGTTTAAAGATCGCCCCAGATTTTTCCTAGATTTTCAATTGTGTGTTTAATTTTTACTGGACGGCATTGTTGACAGGCATATAGGATCATTTGCATTTATCCCAAGGTTATAACCTACCGAATTAATATCAAAAAGCTCACTTGGATTAAAGATCGAACTAGTACTAAACACCCCGTGAATTTATTCCATCTGGCTTGCTGTCATTTAAAAAAGAAAGAAATGTCGGTGATTTCAACTAGGCCTACCTAATTTTTGGAATAAAGAGTCCCATTGACCAAACACGTTTCGTTGTGCATGGTTGTGCATGGTTTTCACTGTTTCTCGAAAAGTGCATTATCCACTGAGCTGAAACTTTAACAGGTTAGGTATTGAACATTCTATGGAGGATCTTCCTTCCTGGATGTTTGGATTGTGATGAGTGGTGTTATTTTTTTGAAACGAACAAAATGCATGAAAAGCAAATGATCCTGTATGTCGGTAATTCACATGAGAAATAGTCCGCAAAATCTGGTACAAAAACAGAGCACTACATTTCTCCCCGTCCCTCCCCTCCCCCCCCCCCAAAAAAAGGTCCAACTTAGGCGAAGTAAAAAAAACACATGTTTCTCGTCCCCGCCCGCTTCCCTTTTGGAGGCCACCTGGATTTTTTTTCAATTATTTTTTATTTTTGAAAAATGCAGTAAAAGAACACCGAAAAAGTCCACGGTTAAAGCAAATGCATCTAAAACTGTTCATTGTAGACCAATACAACTCTAAATGACACTGTAAATATGTTCAGTTCTCTTGTCCAACTTGTCTTTCATTTTAAAAATGTCTTTGAACAGGGGAAACACCAACGGTTCCAGGAAATTTGAAAATGGCAGCCATCTAAAAAAAAATAAAAAATAAAAAATAAAAAGCCCCTCTTCCTCTTTTTTTTCAAAAACCCGGACGAGAAACATGTATTTTTTTATTCGGCCTTATAGTTTTATGGTGAATTTTGATGGTATGGTGAACTGCTTTTTTTTTGTTTATTGGAAAGTTTCTGATGTATGATTTCTGGAATGCTTGGCGCGATCATTCACACGGGCGCAACGGAGCGTTGCTTTCAGACCACTCCGGAAGTTCTTGTTGAGGAAAGCGAAGGCGACGGGGTTGATGCAGACGCTGCACATGGCGAACCAGTGCAGGCAGAGATACAGCACGCTGCTTTTAAGCTTCTGGTTGAAGTTGGTGACAAAGACGTAGAGGTTGAGCGGACACCAGCAGACAGCGAAGACGGCCACGAACAGGACCAGCTTGAGAGTGGTGCGCTGCTTGGCCTTGTTGTTGGCCCGCTGATGCTGGGCCATCACGCTGCCCACGTTCCCGCGAGCTCTCAGCTTCAGGTAGATGCGGAGATAGGCTGCCGATATCACGGCCAGAGGGATCAGCAGCTGGATGAAGAATGTCACGAGGGCCACGTACTTCCAGAACCAGAGGTCATTGGAGGCCACAGAGATGAGACAAAGCGTGGCTCCGTTCCTGATTTCGGTTTGACGGAAGAGGGCGTACGGGATGGACAGCAACAACGCCAGAGCCCAAACGAAGCTAGCGACGCCCAAAGCAGTGCGCTTTGCGATGCGAGGCCGGTGCGGATACATTATGTACCGGTGTCGGTCCAAAGCAATCGCCGTCAACGTGAACGTGGACACGTAGACCGACATCATGCCCATGTACTCGGCCAGGTGGCACATCAGGTCGCCAAAGGGCCAGTCAAGCACCATTTGGTGGTATGCGGTGAAGGGAATGTTCAGAATTGTCATGACGATGTCCGACAGAGCCTGGTTGGCCAAGAAGAAGTTGGTGACACTGCGCATGCGTTTGTTGCGCACCACAGCGAGGCAAACGAGGGCGTTCCCCAGCAACGACAAAATGACGACGCTCGTATAGAGCGGGATAAAGGCGGCCACGGTGCCGGCAGGGACCTTCTGAAACTCAAAACCAGGGCGGTTCGCTGGCGCAGCAGTTGCGTTAATGGAGTCGCCGCTGAAGTTCGTATTGTTGATTTTGTTGTCGAACAGCTTAGCCAGATCCTTGAACGGGGTTCCCATGGTGTATCGACGGAATCAGTACCTGGCTGATCCACAAATCTGACCAAAACAAAATGGATTAAAATAATCATGTATAGTGTCTCAAATAAGAGCACGTGGTTTTCTTTCTTTTTATCTGACATCGGTTTAAACCTGGCCCTATCTCGCCAAAGCATTTTTTTGTGCAAGCACACACCTGTATATAAACCTGCATATATATTTTTTTATAATACAAACACGAGCACACGCATTACAAGCACAAAATCGGACATAAAACCGTGCAACACGAAACGACAAATCCCTCCCACTCGCTCAATATCTCTTTGCCTTGCATTGAAAAGCAAGTGCGAGTGCACAATAAGCTCTGGCGAAAAAAGCACGCCGATGGCACACATGAAACACCATACTTTTGGTCAATTTTCAGGACAGACAGATAGACCATCCGACCGACCGACCGACCGACCACCAAGTGACATGTAGAAGCTCCTGCCAGAGCTTAAAAATCACACCCGCCCACCTTTTGGGGACACTCCTCCTTTTGGATACTGTCCAACAACTACACAAAATGGCGTCCACCTCAGTGTTCGAGGAAGATGTTATATGTGTAGCGCAAGTGCGAGTGCACAATAAGTCTCGCATGACAATCTTGCATGAAATCGATCAAAATAATCCCTGCCAGAGCTTAAAATGAAATCGATGAAAATGATCCCTGCCAGAGTTTAAAAATAAGACGGCGATCAATGCGACGCAGATGGCACATATGGAACACCATACTTTTTGGTGAATTTTCGGAGACGGACAGACAGACAG
Source organism: Patiria miniata (assembly GCF_015706575.1). NCBI lineage: Eukaryota > Metazoa > Echinodermata > Asteroidea > Valvatida > Asterinidae > Patiria > Patiria miniata. The sequence continues at coordinate 8,251,502 of NW_024037071.1, forward strand.
ACAGACAGACAGAACGACCGACCTCCAAGTGGCATGTAGAATCTCCTGCCAACTCAACACCAAATGCAACGACGTAATACTCCACTTAGATAGCGTCTAAATCGATTGAATCCGAACGGAACAGTGCCGGGCGTATGGGTATGTTTATGATAAGTTGTTCTATGCATGTACCGAGTTTCATAATTTTTCGTCACTCGATGGTCGAGATCTTAGGGGGCGGAATCCGCCCCCCGGCTGTGAGATGGGCAAAATAGCCCGGCCCTTGTAGGGTTAAACGCCACATTTCTATCACATGCGAGCAGCTTTAGTGACATTGTATTCTTTCTGTTAGTCACATTGGTATTTCATCAAAAGCAAAGTAAAAGGTATAGCGAAAGTAGGCCGTTCCGGGTTTTTTTGCGGGGGCCATCCTGTATAGTCTTGTTATGATATAGGTATAAAAACATTCACAGGACATTAGTGTAAAATATCATTTTGCTAGACATAGAAAAACCCCGTGTATCATGAAAAAGAAGGGGGCGATTCAGAATAGGCAATATTAAAGCAAAATTCTATCTTTTTTTTCGAAATTGTTTTGACCTACCCACAAGTACAACCCAAATCTTGATTTTTAAATGCTGAATGACTATTCAATATATCCTACACACTGAAGAACAAAGTAATGCTTCAAATGAAGCAGATAATTCAGATCAATGCTCTCTCAGCTCACGAGGTTTGAATAGCTTTTCCCAGGCTTCCAGCATGCATAGTTGAAACAGACGGAAATTGCCAACACACAAAACATTGTACAGTGTTTTCCGTTTTCCAAGACACTATATTTACAAAATTTAAAAAGGGTAATGTCGGCTTCGTTATGATTAGCTTGTTCTGTATTCAATGACAGACATGACAGACGGGAATGATCTGCCTGGCTATCAGTCATCATGGTACGACGTGAGTTGAATGCTCAGGGGTAAATGATGACAGCCAGACAGCCAGGCAAATGATTCCAATCCCCAAAACGCAGCCCAGTCACAACATGAAGGATTTTACACAGCTTACTTAACAAAGCAATGAAATTGATTAAAGGCAAGGAACTTGGTCACAGTGTCAAAAAAGAGGCCGCTCGGCATTTTGGGGTTTTTTCCCCTTCTTTTTGTATAAATTTTTCTATTACTTTAATTGAAAACTGAATTTCGATTTTCAGTTCTTTACTTTGACCCACCGAGCCACAATTTCGAAAAAAAGATCGAAATTGTTTAACATTGACTATTTTCAATTGCACTTATGTTGTGTCCCTGTGTTGTCTTCTTATTTTATGGGACACCATCTGAAAGCTCAATAACGTTAGTGTCATCACGTGCTAGGTTCACATCACCATCCTTCTATTAACACTGTGCATATCTCTCACAATGAATTATATTAGCCCGGGGATGGCTTAAACGACTTATCTTATCTCTAAATGGGAGGTCTGCGGTAACACCATGTGAATGATATCTCTATAAGTGAGTTGTGTGGGTCTGAGAAGAACCAGTTGGTTTTACTCGACGTTTCGAACAGTATGTTCTACTCGTCATCAGAAGACTGCCCTGACGGGCAGAGCATCCTGTTCGAAACGTCGAGTTAAACCAACTGGTTCTTCTCAGAACTCACTAAGTGGTATTTTTCAGTCACATTGGTGTTACCGCAAACCTCCCATTCATTTATCATGTCCACCATGCAAACCAAAGTCTTATCTATCTTATATTATCTGGTTACAGTTCTCGCAAAAACTTTCATGTATTTAATAAGTATAACCAAAAAAATGTAATAAAGCAACACCAGCATATGTTTTGATAAAAGTTTTCCCGGCCAATTTCATGAAATGTTCATTCACTTCTGAAAATCGGTCATTCCTTTTCGTCTGAATTTGAATGCCCGTCTTTATTCCCATTTCAATTCAACGATCGCTAATCATTTTCATCGTCCGTGCATTCGGTTTTGAGAAACAGACGGCCAATTACGTTACATGTGCCTTCATTTTACGCAAGCATACCTTTTCTAATTTGATTTCAGGTACAGCTAATTTGATTGACGGTTATTGAAAAAGACAGCCCTAATTGTATCTGGTGCCGATGGCATTAAACTAAAAGTGAAATAGAATGGTGATTGTTTGAAATCGCCCTCCAAAAGCGATCAAGAAGTCTTGTAAACGAATCTGAATGGACATAAACGAAAGGTGCTGCTCAATCACTTAATCGATTGAACTGAAATGGAATCGAATGCTCTTGTAGCGAAAACGAAGCGCGTGTTCAGAGCGATTCTCAAATGCAGACGAAAATGAATGACCGATTTTCAGAAGTGAATGAACATTTTAGAAAATTGGCCGGGAAAACCTATAGTTATACGGCAGTTCAATATGGATAACACAAAGTGTTTGTTAATAATCACTTTTTTTGCGATGTAGCCTACATATAGTATGTCCCCCAAAAAGTGGTCGTCTCAATGTTTTTGGAATTAAAAAATAAAAAACCATGAAGTGAATTTTGCAAATTTTATTCGTGCAGATACTCCTAATCCTTGGCCTCAACCCCTATAAGTTTTTATATATTTTCCCTAATGCCTCAGCGCTGTACAATGGCAAATTAATCACACAACCTTTTTTGGACACTATGACCAAGTTCCTTGCCTTTAATCAATTTCAGTGCTTTGTTAAGTAAGCTGTGTAAAATCCTTCATGTTGTGAAAAGGGCTGCGTTTTGGGGATTGGAATCATTTGCCTGGCTGTCTGGCTGTCATCATTTACCCCTGAGCATTCAACTCACGTCGTACCATGATGACTGATAGCCAGGCAGATCATTCCCGTCCCCAACCGCAGCCCCTTTTCACAACATGAAGGATTTTACACAGGACTATGTGCAGTATGTCGTGGGGGAAATTAATAAACTCATAGGGGTTGAGGCCAAGGATAATGAGCCTGCACAGTTATATAAGAATTTTCAAAATTTACTACGTGGGTTTGTTATTTCGCGGACACTTTTTTTTAGGGGGACATACTAATTTGCTTTCCCAATGCTATTTCGATTTTCACCCGAAAAAATTGTTTATAGCTGATATGACTAGAAAAAAAAGCAATACAATCTTAAAGTTGATTTTGAATGAAAAATCGAACGAACCAAAAGATGCGGCCACGTTTAGATACGAAACCATTTTTTTTTTTGCGGCCCGGCAATAATTTCCGGCGGAGCGTTTTGTGCGCTGCAGGCGAAAAAGCAACTCCAAGGCAAAGCCTTTTTTAAAAGGGTGACAAAACCCAAAATATGAAAATGTTATATAGGCTTTCGAGTTGAAATAAAATACACAAATGGAAGTTTCGTCAAGAAAAACAAAACACGGGAAATGCCTGAGGGAGGGCACGGGAGAGTAACTTTAAGAAAACACGAGACAGAAAAGGAACATTATCGACATAACTCACGGCCATTGTTTTTTTGCATGCTTTATGCATAATGAAAGCTGGAGTATAACGCTTACCTTTGCTGTACGACCCAACGGCACCAGTGCTCGCTCCTGATTTCTCTGCGCGGTAAAAACAATTCTTCCACCTTCTACTAACCGACTACTAACGAACAGCGTTAATTTGTGTCCGGTGTTTCCCAAATGTTGATGTGAAGACGCACAGCCACCCACATATTATTGCCTCGTTTGTGTCAACTGTAGCATTTCCAATGAGGAGAGAATCGCTTCAGCCGATCTGCCTTTCACTGCGGCCAAACTGCAAGTGCGGGGGCTTTTAAAAACAATCCAATCTCCTTGTTAAAAGGGAGTGTATAGTGGGTGATTTACTGGGGAGGGTATGGATGATGATGGCAAAACAGGATATGGGCCCTAGACGAAAGGCAATCTGCCTGTCGTTGGTACTCGAGTTACATCGCCAATTAGATGGAAAACGAGCGCTGATGCACATCACGCCGCGCGCATGTTACATTTTCATTATAATAGGTGTTGGATTATTAATTTGCATCGTGTAAAATTTACGACGTGGGGAATTTTGCAGAGCCGATTTCGTGTAGTCCTCTCGAGGAGAATAAACACTGACTGTGCCATGGCAGCATCATCATGCAGATAGAGAATATGATAATCAAACATATAGAAATTGCTGGAAATAATGAGCAATGAAATACATTATACAGATAGAGGTGTCCAAAAAAAAGGATGCAAAGTTTGATCCTTTCATAACTCCATGGTCGCATGATGTTGACCAAAGCTTTTTTTTTGGTATATACGTTGGAATAATACCCACCCTATGTCAAAATGTCTGTAAAAAAACACATTTTAAGTACCAGCACCATCAGCAATATACCTCCAATTTAAACACAGTCTATACAGTGAATAGCATATATGGTTTAGGCAGATCATATCGCCTTTGCAGCAGGCCAACTTGCTTTTAAAAAGTCTTAGTAGTGTGTTGGGTCTTAATAGAACAACACAAAAGAATCGTACGCAAAAGACCTCATTTACATATCAATGAGCCATGATAGATACCGTATCATAGAGTTGAACTTCCCAATATGTGAATAGGGTACGTTTGCGAACATTTCGCTATAGGGGCATGGAAAGGAGAGTCGTCAATGCCGCGCACACACCCGTTTTCAGTACCAGTATAGGGATAAAGAAACGTCGGACGAACTGTACAACGTTTAAACGTTAAAAGGGAAACTGTTTGTAGAGCAGATGATCGCGACCGTTTCGGCATTCGCTCTGCAAGGAAATGTTAAGGAAGTTTTCGTTAATGGGCCTGCCTGCATGTTTGCACATTAAGACTCAAGGACATACGCATATTACAGAATTTTTAAGTGGAAGTGGGCTGACGTCATCCGATGAAACATCTATATTCAGTTTATGTGCACCAGTTTTCATCGGTTGCTATGTGCTACCATTCGGCACTCCAGACTCACAATCCATTGAATTTCAAGAACATGGATCTGGGAGCTACATAAACCAATGTAAAAAAAATCCCGGTTTTTGGCGCACACCTATACTTCGTATAATTATTATTATACGAAGTCCGGCACTGCTTGGGTCCTGTATAACATTATGCACAGATAGTATCGAACCTTGAAGCTCTTGTATCAGCGCATCTTGCATTAGAGTACTCTCCTAAAAGCATTGCTACTGTCCTGGAGAGGGTGGGTTACAATTCCACGTGTGCTCTTTGTGTGTGCTGTTAGGGTGCTTATCGGATGGTGGTATTGTCAATTTGTCCCGAGATACAACTGGTAGCTCCATCCCTCTTATAGGGAGAGTTTCTGTCTGGAACCCTTGGGAGTGTCTGGAGTGCCGTTTAAACCTAATAGTCTGTTCCATACTTTTCTGCAAAGAACGGATTTAAAGGTCATTGGAACGATACGATGTGAGTCAATGATGGAACGATGTGGCGTTGATATAATTAAACTTCACAGCAGGCCTTAGCTGCGATATCAATCATCCAATTGGAGTCACCAATTGGGCTATATAACCACTTGCACAAATACACGAATTGCACACGTACATACTGATTATATAGGCACAGGTCGGTGCACTGCCTGGGAGATTCTGCAGTGGTTGACTTCAGTTAAGCCATCATTAATTCTTGAGAAATGAGATTGCCCGTCGATCATCGCTACAACCATGGGCGGAAATCCTGGGGGGAGGGGAGAGATGGGGCGATATATCCCCCACTTTTTGACAACGGGTGATTGACCATTGGATCATCTCCCACCCCACCCCCAAAGTTTGTTGTGAGAACCCCCCCCAAAAAAAAAATCAGATTTGTGGTTATCGTCACTTCCCAACTGTCCAAAAACAGTTCCGAAAAACGAGTACAAAAGCTTTAAACTGAAGAGACGCGAGCGCGAAAATGTTGCATTTTAACATTATTTTGTATCATGAACAGTGACCCTTTTATGGTGCCGAAACTGTTTTATCTGTTTGAATTGCGAGATAAAAATCACGCATAGTTTGAACCGTTCTGTAAATAATAATGGGCGAATGACGTGCTTTGCCCCTGCGAAGTCCATGCACATAGCATTGTTTTTCACTTCAAACTGTTATAAAATGAGTTCACGGAGGCTCCCACCACTTCAAACTGTTATAAAAAAGAGGCCCCCACCACTTCAAACTGTTATAAAAAGACTTCACGGAGGCTCCCACCACTTCAAACTGTTATAAAAAAAGTTCACGGAGGCCCCCACCCCACCCTTATCATTTTTAGTACCCATATTGCACAAACAACAAATCCATTCAATGACTGCCTGTCTGCACAGCAATGACACAACCCAGTTTATCATTACACTGCTACTGCATTCCGCAGTGTCGTGTCCCGTCGTAACGTCGCTCCCTTGCCATTGCTTTTGTACAGTATTGCGTCGCGTCGTGCTTCGCGTGTGGTCGTTTCCCGTCGCGGCGTCGTGCGTCGCGTCGTGCGATGCGTCGTACGTGCGTCGCTTCCTGCTGCCGAGAGAGGGCACAATGACGTACATCTAATAAGATTTCTTGTGGCAACGTCATTTTTGTAAGGCAAAAGTTATTCAAATTCCAAGAAACAACTTTTTTTCCTGCTTCCGTTTCAACGGTAGTTTAATGTTACAAGACCTCATGTAACGGGCTAGCGCGGAGTCAATTCAAAGGAAATGAGGATTGAATGTCCAGAAATTTGATCTGAAAAAGTGTGTCGTCGGCATTTGTTTTTCTTCTTTTTTTTTTACTAGGCGGGGCTGACCTGCTTTTTGGTCGACAAACAGCTGTATATTTGGTTGCTTTTCCAAGGAAAAGTAAAAAAAGACGGAAACACTGCTGCCGACGACACACTTTTTCAGATCAGATTTCAGGACATACGATCTTCATTTGCTTTGCACTGACACCGTGCTGCCCTGTACCAGGAAGTCTGGTAACATTAAACTATTGTTTTAAAACGAAACAGGAAACCGTGAGGCTAAATTAATGGACGCATGTAAGAGAGATCATTGAAGGGGCGTGGCATGTTCAGGATACTTGGCCAAGGGGAGGACAACCCAAAATTTGGCTCAGTGTCTCCCAGAATAGAAGGGGAACATTGAAAATCTGTATTGTTTTCTTTTTCTTGTTTTATGATTTTGTTTGTACTATATGCTTTTTTTTTAATTCAAATTTAGGTGCGAGTTTAAAATAGTTTAAATCTGAACACTGCGTCATATACGCCTATCAAAACGCGGGTTACGTACGATACCCCGATCTAGATTTTTTAATTAATAGTTCGGTGGACGCCAGTGTAAAAATCAACCTATACCACTTTTGCTACGAAAAACAATCACGAACTCCAACCTCCATTTGTAATTGCCAAAGACGGTACTTTTTTCACGTACTATGACCTACACAGTGTCGCGACAGAATTATCACAATTTTGGACCCCACATTTCTGGACCTTGACCTTGAGTGTTAATGTTGTCGGCATAGACCATTATCATGTTGCGGCCATTTGGATTTTTCCCATTCAAATCAACGTAATCAAAGCGAGGCTGGAAGGGAAAATAGTCTGGTTCCTTTGTGCACAACAAAATTAATTATCATTCAGTACTGTTATTGGATTCAGGGAACATGACTGAAATGGTGGCAGCATGATAAAGGTATATTGATGGATAATAACTCAAGAACAGTTCTGTCAAATTTGACAGGACAAAATATGTAGAAGTTACCGATGAGGACATTTTTTTGTCAACATTTCTTAAGAAATCGGCAAATGAACACAAACCAAGTTACGATGGCTGAGCCTTTTCTAATTGATTTGTTTTCCTGCGGGACCTTGTACATGCTCTTTTACAACAAATACTAAATTTGAACTTGAGTTACAATAATGAGTTCTGCTGAAATACACGATGTCCAATGTTTAATTTCATTTTGAAACTTGGATTAAAAATGCATCCGTGCCGAATTTTGAGGGCAAACGTTCGTTCCCGGTGAGATTATCTCACTCCATGGCAACACGAAGCTACCATGACGAGGTCAAATATGCTTCCACTATACCATTTCTGCTAAATATCAATGGTTTACCGATAATCTTTATTGTGAGCAGAATTGTGACGCCAAGACATGAAGGATGAATGCAACAAAGCCACAACATTTCAGCTCGGTTAAGCTGCTCAGAAAAGAAACGTGACACTGATAAATTGCTGATAAATTAATTATCTCTTGAATTGCGAGAAAAAAACGAGTATAGTTGCCGCAAGCCCTTGGTATAATTATCTTACATGTCACACGAACATCATGATGTATCACCTCGCTGTAAACCGAAGGACAATTAAATATTGGAGGGAAAGTGGTGAGTCACACAGGTATAGGTGGAAATGGTAAAAAATTGTTTGATGTTTTGAAGGAGACGAAAGTGATGTTCTGTTTTTGAAAAAAAGGGGGGGGGGAGGGAAATGGGGGGGGGGTGAGACCATTCCCCCCCCCCTTCACAACAACTCTTGCTGGTAACAGACGGTGACTGTGTTATGTTCCGACAACAATAGGAATATGTGCAGTCGGAACAAAGGGGGTGTCGGAACACAGGGATGTCGGAACATAGCGGTGTGGCCATGGGCGTCGCCAGGATTTTTTTCTAGAGGGGGGCAAAAATTTTTTTTGCCAAAAAAATTAGGCTTGTATTTCTCAACACATTCTCGTTTCTCAACACATTCTCGATTTATCAGTTTTAGAGGGGGGCAGGGACATTCCCCCCCCCCCCCCACTCATTAAATTTACACCACTTTGTCTTCGCGCCTCTTTTTCTTTTCTTTTTTTTCTTCCTTTTTTCTTCCTTTTTTTTTTTTTTTGCTTTTCCAGGGGGGGGGGGCAAGTGCCCCCCCTTGCCCCCCCCCTCGCGACGCCCATGGGTGTGGCCCCGAAAAAAATGGATTCTAGACGCTCTGTAGTGCGATCTAAGATATCTGACCACATTAACCAATTTTGTTTTAGCAAAAGATAATCATTTAAACATTTTTTCCAGTTTGGAGTCACTGAATCAGCTATTCTGAATCAAATGTAGGCCACTTTTTTTCCGGGGACAGAAACAGTGGGGGGGGGGGGGGGGGGTGACGACATGTCCCCCCGACATGTAAAATTCGTTGGTACCCATGCATCTCCAACTGCTTTCTCATTATTTGTTCTTTTGGAATGCCAAGATAAAATTCAAACATAGATGTTTCTTGGGGTGGTTACGGTTAGAATTTATAGCAAGAGAAAGGGCAACCAAGTGTGAAATGCCCAGGGGTCCAGAAGCCCCAAGACAAAATGGTGAACTTTCAGGCTCTATTCACCTCGCATTCGCATTCGCATGCGCAAGACGTATGAACTTCATAGATATTGATGAGGAGATTAATATTGAGTCCACAGCCTGTGTGATAGTTTGTTGTTTTAATGTTTACAAGTTCAGAGCTTTCTCAATTGCTACCGCCACAGCGATCACCCGCCTGTCACTGCCTGTGTATCCCTCGATCTGCATGCCGAAAGGAACACCACTACGCCGTGCAAACCCACCGGGAATAACCAGCGAAGGGTTGTTGCAGATGTTGCCGAAGTCGTCATTCTGCGTGATCAGCCCCAAGAGCTCGGAGTTTCGATCCTCAAAAGTGCGTAAGGTAGGCGGGGGGATCTTGTTGGCCGGAACCAGGATGCAGTCCAGGTGGTGGTCCTCGAAGAAAGGCCTCAGATTTTTCCTGGCCTCTTCCCTGGTAGCCATTGCCTTTTTGTATTCCTCTTCGGTCGGGGGATTTTTCAGCGCGTATTGAAAGTATCCCTTTACATCTGGGGAGGCGATTTTGTCGATGACGCTTTGTGCAGTGACGTCATGGCCATGGTAGCTCAGATACCCCTCCAGTCGAGGTATCATCTCTTTGTAAACGGTCGCCTGGACATATTTCTCCAGCAACTCCCTCGACCCAGGAACCTCCGGCACCTCTACAATCCCAAAGCCTTTCTCCTTCAGCCTGACCAAAAAACGCTCTGCATACTCCTCCACTTCAGCGTCTAGACCTTCCCAGAAGGAAGGCCGGGGCACCCCGATTCTGATCTGTCCCGGTTTCAATTCTTCGTGGGGTTCTTCTCCCGTCATGACGCCGTCGAGGATCGCGATATCCACAGCGCTGCGTACCAGGGGACCCACTGAGTCTCTCACATGAGACATCTTGACGCCGTAATCAGCCGGCCAGCGACCACTGGTCGGTCGTAGACCGAAGACCCCGCAGTATGAGGAGGGTATCCGGATCGACCCACCAGTGTCAGTACCCAGGGCAGCCGGGACGATGTCAGCAGAGACTGCCCCGCCACTACCACCACTACTTCCCCCGCAGGTGTAGTCAAAATTGTGGAAGTTGTGGCACGGTCCTTTATGATCGTTGCGGCTTGAGATTCCAAAAGCCAGCTCATGCATGTTAGCTCGACCTGCGTGGATGGCCCCAGCATCAAACAACCTCCGAGCGACCTCGGCCGTGTGTTTGGGCTTCAGGCCGGCGAGACCAGGGGTACCTGCTTCGGTCGGCTCGCCTTCGATGTCGATGTTATCCTTCATGGCGATCGGGATGCCTTCAAGAGGCCGGTTGGTCTTGTTCCTGTACCTGGCATCTGCCTCCTGGGCATCCTTCAGCATCCGATCCGTGTTCATGGAGACGAAGTAATTGAAGACTTTCAGGTCCTGGGCCCGTTGGATGACTCGTCTTGTGTAGGCCTCGCATGTTAAGGTGCCATCACTGAAGCGCTGCAGAAGGTCGTTGATGCCTAATCGGTACATCTTGGAGGCTAAAGAAAGTAATGACAAAAATAGATCAGGAATCACAATAACAAGTGACAGCAAGGGCGTGCCTATTTGTTTCTATGGAATTTTGACATCCATGTTTAAAATTAAGTCTCTTTGCATTCAGGAGTATATAGTTGGATGCGTGGTTACTTCCCGTACAGGACTCACCTAGTGTTGTTTTTCCTGTGTATGTCATGCATGACATGGCCAAACTGATGAGTCCAATTTTTTCAGCGGAGTCAAAATTTCACACCACTACACCAGCGCAGATCGAGCAATTTTCGACATTAATTAATTAATCCGTTTGAAGTGGTTGTAGGCCTATTATAGTATGTATTCAGGATTTCCCTCTGGAGGTGTACAGAATTCTCGGAATTTATGAGAAAAAAAATCAAATTCAATTATCTAATGAATGATCCCAAACATTTTTCTTTATTTTGTGACGTTGTTTTTATTCGGTTCAAAAGTTACCAGAAAAATTGTTACAGCGCAAACACTTGAATCAAATGCAACAATGCAGTTTAGAAAACAAAGTTCAGAAACCTTTCAAAAAGCTCTCATTTCAAACGGACAAATCAAACTTACTACTGTGACCGGATACAACTACAGCAGTTCAGTAAACACTCATTTCCACATCAGTGCAGTTCAGTTCAGTTCAGTTCAGTTATTCTTATTCCTCCATGGTTATACAGTCCAGTACATGAAGGCGATCCTGAAATGAAGGCTAAGTGACAATTCTCATACTAAATTCACCTATAAATCTACAATAAAAACATTGAAATCAAAAATAATCCAGCAAAAACAGTTATCAACTCAAGTCGATCACTCCAGAACATGTTGACCTTAGCTCATGCATATTCATTAACTCTGTCATTAAACGCTTAAATCGTAACTTGAAAACATGAAAACAGTGATTTAAATTATACTCGAAAATGGACTATTTGACCTCTGACCTTAGTGCGTTACATGTATTAATACAACACGTAGCACATGTTGCGTGTTGTACACGTACAATGTACATAGTACAATGTACATGTACATTTACATGTCCATTTACATTGTACATGTACATTGTACATGTACGTGTAGCCTACGCAGAATTATCATCAAACTACAAAAACTATTGAATCTGTACTATTAAAGTTTGAACAAATAACACAATTCGAGAACACTCACCCTGAACGCCATTCAGTCGCTTAATACAATATCACTTAAAGATATCAGTGATTTTGCTAACTTTTTGGCACAGTGAAAAACTCGTTTTGTACATTTTTCTAACGCGTGGATATACAGTAACGTGATAGCGCCCTCAAGAATTCAATTTTTTTTTTAGAAAACCCTGGTTTGCGATTTGGTGTTTATATAATTCCAATTCCGGCGGAACGCCTTTTGAATGACAGTGACCATGAACTAATGCGAGTGCGAAATCTAAACGAAGTGGGGTTCAAGGCACGCTTAAAGGGCCCCGAAAAAAACCTCTGTGGTGCGATATCATGAGGCAATTTGTGATCACTTTAACCAATTTGTTTTAGCAAAGATCATCATTTAAACACCACTTTCGGGTTTGGAGTCATTAAATCGGCTACTTCTGAGCTCTAGACTAATCATAATGTAGGTGGCATTTTTTTTTCGGGGACAAAATAGCTAGCTAGTTAACATTTCCCCCGTCCCCACCAATCGACGCCCATGGTCGGTACAACAGACTCAACACGTTAATGTTATAGATGTAGGGCTTACATGTACATGTATGCTGTACAGCGTCAGTTGGTGAAATCGAAAATTTTGAGAGGGACCCTAAAACTTTTTAAAAACTTTACTCTGCGTGTGTGGGTTTGCTTTCAATGGGGGACGCTGATCAATATGGACATCAGAGGGTCAACAATTCTCAAATGTCCACAATAACTGACGATCGTGTACAAAACATCTTCTAACAAGTACAAACAAAAGAGGGACAAAAGGGGGTCCAGTCCACGATTTAAGGTGTTTAACACACTTGTATGGATTGGCCTATGTATACAAATAAAAACACAACAACCAACTTATATAACTTTCAATGGTAAAATACTATTTTCCGTAGTTGTATAAAATCTAACATTATTTATGTAAATGATCTGTTTAATGAAGATGGGGTATTTTCTATGAACTATCTTAAAACAAAGTTGACTACAAAACGGGATTGGTTAGTCGAAATATTCATGTTAAAAAGAGCCTTACCAAAAGACTGGTTACCAATGATAGTAGACAGTAAAGAAAAGATCGGTGTTGATATTAAACTTCATGTTTATCCTAGTCTAGGTAATCTAGAATACATTACAACTAGAAATATTTATAATAAATTGATAGACGAAAGAAGTAAAACACCTCAGGTTGAATCGTGGTGGGAAAACGTACTTGGTAAAGATTAATTGGACTTCCACATGGAAAAAAGAAAATAGTCGACATTAAAGAAATAAAGTTGAGAAACTTCAATTACAGACTCATGCATCGTCTAATAGCAACGAAAGATTTATTGTATAAATGGAAAATTGAGAATAGTCCGTTATGCTCAATGTGTGACACGATTGACGGCTATAAACACGCATTCTGTTTACAAACAATTGAATTCTGGAATCAATTAAAGGTTTACTATCAAGAAAAAAACAAAAAGTAGTTTTATCACACCGACATTGTCAAGAAAAAAACAAAAAGTAGTTTTATCACATTGTCAAACCTATTAACAGGTTTTGATTGAAGACGTGAGGTTCATTTAATAATTACGATAGCAATGCTTTCATTACATAAAGCACGAATCAAAATGAGTATAGAATATAAAAGGATAAATATTTTTAATGTGTTCATTACAGAGCTATTATTTAGGGCAAAGTTACAAAAGAAAAAAAAAGACTTCTGGCAACATTTTATGACTTAACTGTATATATCTATTTAATTAATATGCTTACTGCTGTTTACACTTGTATAATTAAGTATATTCAAAATGATAAAACCATATTATTATAACCTATGGTTCTTAAATATATTAATTAATGTTGTGTATATCATTTACGATTGTTATCTATGTACTTTCTAAAGATTGTAATAACTAGATTTGCAATATTGTAATAAATGGAAAACAAAAAAATTAAAAAGCCAAAAGGCGGGTCGGGCGAGGGCCCTCGCGCGGGTCTAGAAGCCCATAGACAAAATGCTGCCGGTCTATCAGGCTCTATTCGCTTCGCATTCGCATGACGTATAAACCGGCCTCTACCATTCAGGCCCTATTTTCAAAAATATTTTCCCACATGTTTATGCGGGCATTAATTTTGAGTCCACGGCACGTGATAGTTCGCTGTTTGAATGTTTACAAGTTCAGCGCTTTCTCAATAGCTACCGCCACGGCGATCACCCGCCTGTCACTGCCCGTGTATCCCTCGATCTGCATGCCGAAGGGAACACCGCTACGCCGCGCAAACCCTCCGGGAATAACCAGCGAAGGGTTATTGCAGATGTTGCCGAAGTCGTCATTCTGCGTGATCAGCCCAACGAGCTCGGAGTTTCGATCCTCGAAGGCGCGTAAGGTAGGCGGCGGGATCTTGTTGGCCGGGACCAGGATGCAGTCCAGGCGGTGGTCCTCGAAGTAGGTCTTCAGATTCTTCCTGGCCTCTTCCCTGGCAGCCATTGCCTTTTTGTATTCCTCTTCGGTCGGGGGATTTTCCTGTACGTATCGAAAGTATCCCTTCACATCTGGGGAGGCGATCTTGTCGATGACGCTTTGCGCTGTGACGTTGTGGCCGTGGTAGCTCAGATACTCCTCCAGCCGAGGTATAACCTCTTGGTTGATGGTCACCATAAAGTATTTTTCCAGCAACTCCCTCGACCCGGGAACCTCCGGTACCTCTACAATGCCAAAGCCCGTCTCCCTCAGCCTGACCAAAAACCGCTCTGCGTACTCCTCCACTTCGGCGTCTAGACCTTCCCAGAACTGAGGTCGGGGCACCCCGATCCTGATCTGCCCCGGTTTCAGTTCCTCGTGGGGTTGTTCTCCAGTCATGACGCCGTCGAGGATCGCAATATCCACGGCGCTGCGTACCAGGGGACCCACTGAGTCTCTCACATGAGACATTTTGGCGCCGTAATCAGCCGGCCAGCGACCGCTGGTCGGTCGCAGACCGAAGACCCCGTTGTACGAGGAGGGTATCCGGATCGACCCACCAGTGTCGGTACCCAGAGCAGCCGGGACGATGTCAGCAGAGACCGCCCCTCCGCTGCCGCCGCTACTTCCCCCGCAGGTGTAGTCAAAATTGTGGAAGTTGTGGCACGGCCCTTTATGAGCGTTGCAGCTTGAGATTCCAAAAGCCAGCTCGTGCATGTTAGCTCGACCGGCGTGGATGGCCCCGGCATCGAACAACCTCCGAGCGACCTCGGCCGTGTGTTTGGGCTTCAGGCCGGCGAGACCAGGGGTACCTGCTTCGGTCGGCTCGCCTTCGATGTCGATGTTATCCTTCATGGCGATCGGGATGCCTTCAAGAAGCCTGTTGGTCTTGTTCTTGTACCTGGCATCTGCCTCCTGGGCATCCTTCAGCATCCGATCCGTATTCATGGAGACGAAGTAGTTGAAGACTTTCAGGTCCTGGACTCGTTGGATGACTCGTTTTGTGTAGGCCTCGCATGTCAAGGAGCCATCACTGAATTGCTGCAGAAGGTCGTTAATGCCTAATCGGTACATCTTTGAGGCTACGAAAATAATGACAAGAATAGATCGGGAATCACAATCACAAGTCACAGCAGGGGCATGTCTATTTGTTTCCATGAGTTGGAGAATGGTATTAGCTTACTGAGAAATCCAGATTATTATTAGGGGTGGGGGACATCAATCGATGTTGCAAGTGCTGTACATGTAGTTGTATACATGTAGTCATATAAAACCGCGTAGCTGTACTCAAGGCAGTTCTTATTTCATTGACTACATGGCACTTTAGAGTGGACTATTTGCAGCTACCAAAATAATTATTGTTAAAAGCCTACATGGTTTAAAGATAGTAATGACAATTCATCCTTTAAAATAATCTTCCTCATGGAATATGTTAATTCCATGCCTGGCTGAACGGCGCGTCGCGGAGCGACGGTCACGTGACAGACTAAAATGGAACTCGGGTGTGATATGGAATTTGGACCTGCATGTTTAATCATGTCTCTTTGCGTTGAGGACTATAATTGGACAGTTATCCTAATACAACAATTTAAGCCTAGCTTCATCTTTTAATAATAATAATAATAATAATAACTGGATTTGAATAGCGCCAAGTTACCAAAGGATACAAAGCGCTGGAAAAGAAGAAAGAGGAATAGAAGACAAAAACAACAAAAAAAGGACATGCAGCTACGTTTGGGGGAAAAGTTAGGTCTTGAGAGCCTTTTTGAAGGAAAAGACACTGCCTGAGTTTCTGATGGAAATGGGCAGGTTGTTCCATAGCCGGGAGGCGGCAACAGAGAAGGCCCTGTCACCAGCCAATATTTTCCTATCCTGTGTATAAAAATTGCGGCATGCGTGACAAGCCCGGACGCTGATTTTCTTTTACGGAGACAACATTTCATAACACACCGGGTGCGGTGCACCTTCCGGGGGTAGGCCCGCACTGCAACTCTTTTCAACGTGAATTGATGAATCCGTTTGAAGTGGTATTCCGCAGTAGGTCTTAATAATGTTAATAGTATTCATATATAACACCCGAATTTATACAATAATCATTGGTTTCAAAGGTTCCCGTGTAAAGATGCATGGTCGCCAGTCTCTAAACGCAAGTTGTTATATGGGGATGGGTACAAGACTAGGACACGCCACACCTATTCTTTCCATTTACAACTTCAAGATTCCTGATCCTTCTCCCTCAACCATTCAAAACACCTTTGCTTCTAGCCACAGTTTCATTTCTAGAAGTCATGAAATGGTATTAGGCCTACCAGCTGTGGGGACCACACACACGTAATGAAGAGGTCAAATAGGCTACATTGTTGGACACCCGAAAGTCCAAATTTTGCTGAATAACAAAAAATCCTCAGTCCCGCACCCCCCCCCCCCCCAATCCTATGTCCCATGTGGTTTTATTCGTGAAAATGGCATGCACATTTTCGTAGTCATGGGCCCGACAAAATCCACTTCACTGCATGCTCGACACTGGTTATGTGCCCCCATATTCATGATGTTGGCGTACAGAGTGCAGACCTTATTCCTTCTCAAAATCACAGTACATATATTTAAAATGATTTAAGGATCACTAAAATTAAACGGCCTACCTTAATTTCCTGTGAATGTCAAAAGTCCAAATGTGGCTTTGCCTATCAGCTAATTATCAGCAGCTCGAATGGTGGTGTTATTTGAACGATCGGGATAATGATCTGTCTATAGCAAAATGGCTACACTTGGCTCAATATATACCGCATCACGAGCTCAGTAACAGCGTGAATGTAGCTAGAGCACCCTTCACAATGGTTTAATTACAAAAGCAAACCTGGTGAATGCCTCGACATGTGAATTGAAATTCCAGGTTACATATCGCCGACAAGTGGTAGCCAGCCAGCTGACCCCATTGACCCGAGGCGTACATCAAGGGATCACATCAAAAGTTGACTCGCATTATACTAGGTTTGTAATATTTTGGAGGAGTGCGGCCATCTGAGAAATCTGAGAGGTACCCAAATGAGATATAATTTATCTGGTCGATGGCCGATGTCGGACCTTGGCTTTGACCTTGTACTTGAACCTTGTACGCCCTTGTACCTATAGCAACGACGTCCCATGGGCGGGAGATTCCGTTCCTTGTGTGGGACGCACGGTACACCAGGGGATTTGTACTATGTACACGCAGTGGACGTGCTTTGATAGCGCTTGGCGGCAAATGAATTGCAGTCAGGCAAGATGGCGTCGGTCGGTCACCCCCCAACTGTACTTTCTTTGCCGGTGAGGGGGTACTCGTGAACGGAGCGGTTTACAACCTCGTACCCAGGGTGTCAAGCAGTACGCGCCCATCACTACCTGCTCTCTCACCCTGGTATTGGATCATTTGCATGTGCAAGATTTTTGAACACGTATGCAAATGAGAATAGTCTGGTGCCTGCATATGTGCGTTACATTAGCGTTTGTTTTTGTATGCGGTGTCTGGGGTAAAAACAGAGTCAATTCGTCGCAGCGCGAGCATGGCGTGAGTTACGAAAACACGATTTTTATTCAATTAACGGTTACGATCTTAACGAAACAATATGCACTATCACATCTCATATTAATATTAACAAACTGGAAAGGAAATTTATATTTTTGAGAAGGCGTGGACGAATGATCGCGAAAACACGTACTGCACGTTGTGAATAAAAACACCAAGTAAACGATAAAAATCCATTACTAGCCAATTGCGGTATCGAATCAGGATACAGGAGGAACGTTTCCTATCCAGGGTTTACTATTGGAAACCGTGTTGGAAATAAAGTAAGCACTGGGGACGAGGTTAAGCGGTTTATCCTTCGCTCGTACCCCCCCCCCCCCCCCCCCCCCGCCCTGCAAACAGGACGCTGGGATACTCTGATGAATTCACGCTCTGATTGGTTGGATTATGCGTGACCTGTGACCGTCGCGTCATCACGGTCATGACTCGGCAAGGTTAGAAACGGCCGTTAAGACTGACTCATTACTCTTTTTTTCCTGTTTAGAGATTTGGGGTTTTTTTTCGTTGAAAAGCGTAATAATGTAGGAACTTCTGTAAAACTTATCTGTACTTGCTCAGGCTCTGTTTCGAATCACGAACGGTCATATGCGACGCTCAAAATTGTGTCCACATGGTCCGCAATGAAACAGAAATCACATCCGATATGGAACGTGTGCATTTTTATATGAACATTTCGGATAGCATTTGCGCACATATTCCAACTGCGGTCTTGAACAGCTGCAGCCAGATAAACATAGGTCATAGCTATGCCACTTCCTTCACAAGATTCTGTGAAGCTCATCAGAGTATCCCAGCGTCCTGTTTGCAGGGCGGGGGGTACGAGCGAACCCATACCCATGACTTCAACAGTACAAAATGCTTGCGTGTATATGAACTATCTTGTTTGAACTTGGAATGATCTGTTACAGTAATACAAAATTAAAACTGTTCCTCGTAAAAATTGGCAACAGGAAAAAGAAAATGATAAATTTCCAGCATTATTGTTTCTTGGGGTGATTACGATTAGAAATCGTTCTGTCACAATTGTTAGCAAAAGCAAGGGTACCCCGGTGGAAAATACTCATCGAGGGGTCGTGTGAAGGGTCCGGAAGCTCAATAGTATGGAATTCCATCTCTGCCAAGTTACACGGCGCATGTTTGGGAGATCCAAGCAAGCCTCCCAAACATGCGCCGTCGACGGCGCATTGTCGCGTCGTGCCGTCGCATAGTCGCGTCGTGCCGTCGCGTCGTGCCGTCGCATTGTTTTGTACTGTTTGTATAGGGCCGTCGCATAGTCGCGTCGTGCCGTCGCATAGTCGCGTCGTGCCGTCGCATAGTCGCGTCGTGCCGTCGCATAGTCGCATTGTCGCATAGTCGCATTGTCGCATAGTCGCATAGTCGCATAGTCGCATAGTCGCATAGTCGCATAGTCGCATTGTCGCATAGTCGCATAGTCGCATAGTCGCATAGTCGCATAGTCGCATAGTCGCATAGTCGCATAGTCGCATAGTCGCATTGTCGCATAGTCGCATAGTCGCATAGTCGCATAGTCGCATAGTCGCATAGTCGCATAGTCGCATAGTCGCATTGTCGCATAGTCGCATTGTCGCATAGTCGCATAGTCGCATAGTCGCATTGTCGCATTTTATAGGGGCCTATCTTGAGTTTCGTCAAATGAGGGCGCGCTCGATCGTATGGAATTCCATCTCTGCCAAGTTACACGGTGCATGTTTTTCATCCTAGCGTAATTCATCCTAGCGAAAGTACATAAAAAGGAAAGATAATAAATATTATTTATGTTCCATGTATATAGGGAATAAATGGAAACAAAATCAAATTGATTTGACAGTTTTTAATAGTGGCCATTAGTAACCATAACAATAAAAACATGTTAAAAACATGTTTGACAGATTACTTCCCTGATTCTTGGACGGAAACTTGCAGATAACCAGACACAATTAACTCAGTGGTCGAGTCCACATCACTCTTTAGTTAAGTACTTTGAAAAGCAAATGCTTACCTCTAAATTAAGGAGAAACTGACCAAGTGCCCTATCATCTAGATTAAACCTTCGCAGGATACGGTGCAAGGTTCTTATACTATGCACGAAATGAAACATTAATACATAATCAATTGTGTTTCACATAATTATGAAGGTTTTTTTTTACTTTTCCCATGTACTAATTTCATAAAAAGCAATACCATGTCAGTCTCATGGGCCATATGCAACTGCTGCCAAGTGAACTTCTTTTGTGGAACTAGGCCTATTTCTTCATCTTTAATGGGGTATCTTTAAAATGTCTGTAGGGGTTTTTTTTGGCTTGCTCATGTCGGAAAGGTTCGGAAAGAATGATTCCATGGCATTTTGGCAAGGAGGGATTTGGCAAACACTTTTTCTTGCACCTCTTGATTTAATTGGATTATCTTACGTTTTTAAAAAGGACTGTTTTTCTCAAACATTATTTTTAATCATAAATTACCTGCAACGAAGACCATGTCGAATCTCAAAAATGCCACAAATTTCAGGATAGGTGTAACCAGCTGCAAAGTAATGGCAGATCAGATCATACCCTGGGAATTTCATGTAAGTGAAAATATGTAACATTCATAGAAACTAGGTCAAATGGAAAACATCATTGTAGCTCAAGTTCAAATATAAGAACATAGGCCTATGTCCTAACTAAAGCTTTAATTTTTTTAGAATTAGGTCCATAGCTTTTCAACATTTCTGCAACACATACAAAGGAAATACATAGAAACAGGATGCAACATTAAACAGAGTTCTTATGAGAAGCTACAATTTATTCTCTTCTCTTCTGGATTCTAACCCTGATTATTCTAGTATTGAGTCGGTCGGAGCTGTTGAATTTGACATGCTCACTCATAGTCATAGACATGCCCAATAAAAACTTTCACTCAAGAGAGAAACATGGAGAAGCCAAACTGACCAATCAGGTGCCAGAATTCCATTTTGTGACATCACATCTGACCGATAATAGCAATAGTTACAACTACAACAAGTCAATTAAAAAATATGTATTCACAAATTAACAGTCGGAGGGGGCAGGCTATCGTTTGAATATGGAAATAAAAGTACGGTGGACCGTGTCCAACGGTATCTAGTGACGGGCGGGTCCTGCCGCGGTCATCTATTGTATTAATTATTAGTTCTGGATACCCTCCAATTGTTTAAAATATCGATACATTCGGGCGATTAACTATATAGCGTTAGGCCTAAGGCTTGCGGGTACATGCATTTCAAAAGGATACTGTTCTCTTGGCAACGCATATAAGGATTCATTAATGTATACTCTGAAGATGTAAGCCTATTCATCTTTTGGCACGATTTCTAACTCGAAAGCAACTGGAATATGGGGAGGATGACCAAATTAGTTGCACCCAAACACCGCACGACAGCGCCCCCTTGGTGAAGCCCTGGAAAATTAATGAATGAAAATGCGACAATGCGACTATGCGACAATGCGACTATGCGACTATGCGACAATGCGACTATGCGACTATGCGACTATGCGACTATGCGACTATGCGACAATGCGACAATGCGACTATGCGACTATGCGACTATGCGACAATGCGACAATGCGACTATGCGACAATGCGACTATGCGACTATGCGACAATGCGACTATGCGACAATGCGACTATGCGACAATGCGCCGTGATCTCCCAAACATGCGCCGTGTAACTTGGCAGAGATGGAATTCCATACAATAGGGCTTACATTCAGGCTCTATTCGCTTCCCATTCGCAAGATAAGACATTATGAACCGGCCTCCACCAATTTAAAAGTCTGTACAGTTCCGGCTCTATTTTCATAAACGTTTTCCAAATATTTATGAGAACATTAATATTGAGTCCAAGGCCCGTGATAGTTCGTTGTTTGGATGTTTACAAGTTCAGCGCTTTCTCAATAGCTACCGCCACGGCAATCACCCGCCTGTCACTGCCCGTGTATCCCTCGATCTGCATGCCGAAGGGAACACCGCTACGCTGTGCAATCCCGCCGGGAATAACAAGCGAAGGGTTGTTGCAGTTGCTGCCGAAGTCGACATTCTGCGTGATCAGCCTCCGGAGTTCGGTATTTCGATCCTCGAAAGCGCGTAAGGTAGGCGGCGGGATCTTGTTGGCCGGGACAATGATGCAGTCCAGGCGGTGGTCCTCGAAGTAGGTCATCAAATTCTTTTTGGCCTCTTCCCTGGTAGCCACTGCGTTCTTGCATTCCTTCTCGGTTGGACAATTCTCCATCGCGTATTGAAAAAGTTCCTTTACATCTGGGGAGGCGATCTTGTCGATGATGCTTTGCACAGTGACGTCATGGCCGTGGTAGCTCAGATACTCCTCCAGCAGAGGTATGATCTCTTGGTTGATGGTGAAGTATATTTCCGGCAACTCCCTCGATCCGGGAATCTCTGGCACCTCTACAATCCCAAAGCTCTTCTCCTTCAGCCTGACCAAAAACCGCTCTGCGTACTCCTCCACTTCGGCGTCTAGACCTTCCCAGAACTGAGGTCGGGGCACCCCGATCCTGATCTGCCCCGGTTTCAGTTCCTCGATAAATAGGCTTAACGGGTTATAACGCCGACCATGTGGCAGCCAGCCAGCTGACCCCATTGACCCGAGGCGTACATCAAGGGATCACATCAAAAGTTGACTCGCATTATAGGTTTGTAATATTTGGAGGAGTGCGGCCATCTGAGAAAATCTGAGAGATACCCAATGAGATATAATTTATTTGGTCAATGGTCCATGCACTGTGCCGATGTCGGACCCTGGCTCGTGGACTTTGTACTTGTATACTGACCATAAGCATCCATGACTTCAGCAATATAAAATGCTTGCGTATATATGAACTATATCTTGTTCAAACTTAAGCAGTCCACAGTGACTGAAGTCCAATTTGACAGTGGACAGTCTAATTTCAATCAGTAAAGATCAGCAATATTAAATCAAAGTCTATTTTGCTAGTGACAACAAATTTTGGAAAGAAACTGAAGCCATCGTGTCCGAATAAGGTAAGAATTAACACCCAACACTGTTCAACCGCCGAACGTTATGAAATAATTTTGTGGCGATCACTGATTGAGAATAAAATGTCTTGGAGGACATATAGTTTTTTTTTTTTAAATAAACTTGAGGGACTCACTATCATTTACAAACAAATCTAAAATGACCGTTAATGAGAACTGTATTCAAGCAAAACCTAATCACGCAAGTACGCAATGTGAAAATAAACGTGTTCGAACAAGGGGACCTATAGATACGAAAATGCCGGATGTGAAAGGTCGGACAGTACAATTCGTTTTTACCCGTGCATCTGCACCTGACTTCTCATCATTTTATTCTTGTGAAAAGTCAAGATACATTTCCAGCATTATTGTTTCTTGGGGTGATTACGGTTAGAAATCGTTCTGTCACAATTGTTAGCAAAAGCAAGGGCACCCCGGTGGAAAATGCTCATAGAGGGGTCGTGCGAAGGGTCCGGAAGCTCAAATTAAGGGCTTACATTCAGGCTCTATTCGCTTCGCATTCGCAAGACATATATGAACCGGCCTCCACCAATTAAAAATCTGTACAGTTCCGGCTCTATTTTCATAAACGTTTTCCAAATATTTATGAGGACATTAATATTGAGTCCAAGGCCCGTGATAGTTCGTTGTTTTAATGTTTACAAGTTCAGCGCTTTCTCAATAGCTACCGCCACGGCGATCACCCGCCTGTCACTGCCCGCGTATCCCTCGATCTGCATGCCGAAGGGAACACCGCTACGCTGTGCAATCCCGCCGGGAATAACGAGGGAAGGGTTGTTGCAGTTGCTGCCGAAGTCGACATTCTGCGTGATCAGCCTCCGGAGCTCGGTATTTCGATCCTCGAAAGCGCGTAAGGTAGGCGGCGGGATCTTGTTGGCCGGGACAATGATGCAGTCCAGGCGGTGGTCCTCGAAGTAGGTCTTCAAATTCTTCCTGGCCTCTTCCCTGGTAGCCATTGCGTTCTTGCATTCCTCCTCGGTTGGACGATTCTCCATCGCGTATTGAAACAGTTCCTTTACATCTGGGGAGGCGATCTTGTCGATGATGCTTTGCACGGTGACGTCATGGCCGTTGTAGCTCAGATACTCCTCCAGCAGAGGTATGATCTCTTGGTTGATGGTGAAGAATATTTCCAGCAACTCCCTCGATCTGGGAATCTCTGGCACCTCTACAATCCCAAAGCTCTTCTCCTTCAGCCTGACCAAAAACCGCTCTGCGTACTCCTCCACTTCGGCGTCTAGACCTTCCCAGAACTGAGGTCGGGGCACCCCGATCCTGATCTGTCCCGGTTTCAGTTCCTCGTGGGGTTCCTCTCCCGTCATGACGCAGTCGAGGATCGCGATATCCACGGCGCTGCGTACAAGGGGACCCACTGAGTCTCTCACATGAGACAACTTGGCACCGTAATCAGCCGGCCAGCGACCGCTGGTCGGTCGCAGACCGAAGACCCCGTTGTACGAGGAGGGTATCCGGATCGATCCACGAGTGTCAGTACCCAGGGCAGCCGGGACGATGTCTGCAGAGACCGCCCCTCCGCTGCCGCCGCTACTTCCCCCGCAGGTGTAGTCAAAATTGTGGAAGTTGTGGCACGGCCCTTTATGAGCGTTGCAGCTTGAGATTCCCAAAGCCAGCTCGTGCATGTTAGCTCGACCGGCGTGGATGGCCCCGGCATCGAACAACCTCCGAGCGACCTCGGCCGTGTGTTTGGGCTTCAGGCCGGCGAGACCAGGGGTACCTGCTTCGGTTGGCTCGCCTTCGATGTCGATGTTATCCTTCATGGCGATCGGGATGCCTTCCAGAGGCCGGTTGGTCTTGTTCCTGTACCTGGCATCTGCCTCCTGGGCATCCTTCAGCATCCGATCCGTATTCATGGAGACGAAGTAGTTGAAGACTTTCAGGTCCTGGGCTCGTTGGATGACTCGTCTTGTGTAGGCCTCGCATGTCAAGGTGCCGTCACTGAAGCGCTGCAGAAGCTCCTTGATGCCTAATCGGTACATCTTTGAAGCTACGAAAATTATGACAAAAATAGATCGGGAATCACAATCACAAGTCACAGCAGGGGCATGTCTATTTGTTTCCATGAGTTGGAGAATGGTATTAGCTCACTGAGAAATCCAGATTATTACTAGGGGTGGGGGACATCAATCGATGTTTCGAGTGCGCATGCTGTACATGCAGTTGTATAGTCCTATAAAACCGCGTAGCTGTATTCAAGGCAGTTCTTATTTCATTGACTACATGGCACTTTAGAGTGGACCATTTGCAGCTATCCAAAAAGTAATCAACCAAATTATTGTTAAAAGCCTACATGGTTTAAAGATAGTAATGGCAATAAACTCCCTGTGAAATTATTTCTTCTGGCACGCTGTCATTTTGAAGAAAACGATAAAAGAAAGTCATTTCCTGAGAGAAATGAGAACCCTGTCCCTAATGCTGATTTTTGGGATTGAGTCACGAGAGGGCGCAATTCAAAATATGACATGCAATTTTTTTAACTGAAATCGAGAATAGTGTGTTTTCTCGAAATGTACAGAATTCACAGAGCTAAAATTTCACCGGGTTAGTTGTTAATCCGTCTTTAGATTTTGAAAACTTTTGTTGCTTCAAATGAAAAGAAGGCAAAAATGAATTGTTCATTCTACATTGTCCCACTTTTTCCCCTCCCCCTTCTCCTTTTGCTTGAACTCCCCCTTTCATTGCTTTATCACCGGATGATGATGATGAAAAGACAATTCCTGAACTCGGTCGTCGGTATAAGCCAGGGGGACGGGGGAGTCTGGATATTGTCGCGCGCGGAAAGTAGGTGGCCCTTTTCAGAATACAGATGTATGAGTACACTTCTTTATGTGCATATCCTAATGGTATCGTGGGGGTGATGATCGTTTTGGCCGTAATCTCTCTCCACTCCCCCCGGCACCAAAACATTAGGACTTTAAATCCTCCTCACGGAATATGTTTATTCCGTGCATGGCTGAACGGCGCGTCGCGGAGAGACGGTCACGTAACAGACTAAAATGGAACTCGGGTGTGATCTGAAATTTGGACCTGCATGTTTATCATGTCTGTTTGCGTTGAGGACTATTGGACGGTTATCCTAATACAACATTTAAAGCCTATATAGCTGCATTGTTTCTTATCCAGTGTATAAAAACTGCGACATGCGTGACAAGGCCCGGACGCTGATTTTCTTTTACGGAGTCAACATTTCATAACTTAACACACCGGGTGCGGTGCACCTTCCGGGGGTAGGCCCGTACTGCAACTCTTTTCAACGTGAATTGATGAATCCGTTTGAAGTGGTATATTCCACAGTAGGTCTTAATAATGTTAATAGTATTTATATATAATACCTGAATTTATCATTTGGTTTCAAAAGTTCCCGTGTAAAGATGCATGGTCGCCAGTCTCTGCATGAACGCAAGTTGTTTTTGTACTCAACTGGGTACAAGACTAGGACACGCCACACCTATTCTTTCCAGTTACAACTGCAAGATTCCTTATCCTTCTCCTCACCCATTCAAAACACCTTTGCTTCTAGCCATAGTTTCATTTTTAGAAGTCATGAAATGGTATTACCAGTTGTGGGGACCACACACACGCAATGAAGAGGTCGAATAGGCTACATTGTTGGACACCCGAAAGTCCAAATTTTGCTGAATACAAAAATCCTCAGTCCCGCACCTCCCCCCCCCCCCCCATGATCCTATGGCCCCATGTGGTTTAATTCGTGAAATTGACATGCACAAGTGATTTTCGTAATCAACGGCCCGACCGTCCACTTCACTGCATGCTCGACAGTGATTATGTGCCCCCATGTTCATGATGTATATGCATACTCAGTGCAGACCTTCCTCCTCAAATTCACAGTACATGTATTTGAAATGATTTATGGATCACTAAATTTAAAAGGCCTACCTTAATTTCCTGTGAATGTCAAAAGTCCAAATGCGGCTTTGCCTATCAGCTAAATATCAGCCGTTCGAATGATGTTCTTATTTGAACGAAATCTGTCTATAAAAATATGGCAACTTGAACATTGAACTTGAAGCTCAATACCGCATCACGAGCTCAGTAACAGTACTAGTAGTAGTAGTAGTAGTAGACACAGTTATTTCAATGCTACCATTTCCACACAGTAAAATGTTACAATGCCGTGTAAACATATAGCAAAATGTGAGGCGCTAGTTGTTATTCATCCGGGCGTAGCGCGGTAAACGCAACCTCGTCCCCAGTGCTTACTTTATTTCCAACCGCGTTTCCAATAGTAAACCCTGGATAGGAAACTTTCTTCCTGTATCCTGATTCGATACCGCAATTGGCTAGTAATGGATTTTTATCGTGTACTTGGTGCTATTATTCACAACGTGCAGTACGTGTTTTCGCGATCATTCGTCCACGCCTTCTCGAAAATACTAATTTCCTTTCCAATTTGCTAATATTAATATGAAATATGATACTGCATGTTGCCTCGATAAGATCGTAACAGTTTGATTTCAAAAATCGTGTTTTCGTAACTCACGCCGTGCTCGCGCTGCTACGAATTGACTCTGTTTTTACCCCAGACACCGCATACAAAAACAAACGCTAATGTGTAACGCATATCCAGGCACCAGACTGTTCCTCATTTGCATACGTGTGCAAAAATCTTGCACATGCAAATGATCCAATACCAGGGTGAGAGAGCAGGTAGTGGTGGGCGCGTACTGCTCGACACCCTGGGGACGAGGTTGCGGTAAACGATATCTTCGCTAGCGCTATGCATGCAGTCATATGTCTACAACCTCGTCCCCAGGGTGTCGAGCAGTACGCGCCCACCACTACCTGCTCTCTCACCCTGGTATTGGATCATTTGCATGTGCAAGATTTTTGCACACGTACGCAAATGAGGAACAGTCTGGTGCCTGGATATGCGTTACACATTAGCGTTTGTTTTTGTATGCGTTGTCTGGGGTAAAAACAGAGTCAATTCGTAGCAGCGCGAGCACGGCGTGAGTTACGAAAACACGATTTTTGAAATCAAACTGTTACGATCTAATCGAGACAACATGCAGTATCATATTTCATATTAATATTAGCAAATTGGAAAGGAAATTAGTATTTTCGAGAAGGCGTGGACGAATGATCGCGAAAACACGTAATGCACGTTGTGAATATATAGCACCAAGTACACGATAAAAATCCATTACTAGCCAATTTGGGTATCCAATCAGGACGTGATCCACCGGACGTGATCATACCCCGATGAGCATGTTAATTAACCCAAATTAACAGAAAGTAGCACCCCTAAGTACGTGTTTTCTTCTTCTGTTTTATGACTTTACTGTACAGTATTTACAAAGTCGTTCATTAATTGCTTCTCAAAAATGTGAATGTTTTGCTCAGATCGAGTCCACAAAAATGTGGGCCTATACAAAGGTGCTTTATATTTTTCATCGTACGTGTATCTTACAAGCTGAAAACATTTGTTCAGTTTGTTTTTTTTTAAGAAAAGCGCTGCATTCAATGCGGATGTCACATTGAAGAGAAAATTGTACACAATATAATATTGTCACTGAGTCATGTATGACCATAATGCAGGATCAAAACGAGTAGCAATTAAGACAATATGACAGGATCGTGACTATGCATCTCCTCGATTTTCTATTGATCACGACTTTTATCGTGGATGAGAAAAATCATTGTGGAGTACCCCGGCCTCCTGGTCTGGATCATTGATGTCATGCAGGTAATTCTGCAGGTAATTGTGGGTTCGAGAGCAGCCTGGGGTTACTGTGGTGCATGCGTGTGCCATCGCGCAAGATACTTTGCCACTCATTGATCCTCCCCACAGTGGGTACCTGTGAGGGCAGAGATGGTTACTGTGATTGATTTTATGGCCTATTTGTGCCGAAATGGCTATAAAGCATCGAGCTATAGGCCTATATACTCCCCAGGGCGCTGAGCTTGTCACTTGGAATGGAATGCGTCATTGGCCTTCTCTGCAGGGTAAGTAAGATGTACGCGCTTTGATGTTAGTTAAAAGCGCTATATAAGTGTCCATAATTGACTTCTCGGTTTGAAACTTATACAATTATGTATTCCTGAATCCGTCGATGTTTCGACAACGTTGTCCTTCTTGCATCAGAAACTGGAATTAATTGATGCTTCTGCGTTGGGCTTGTTGCCCCCATATAGAGGAGAAGAGACTCGATTTCGACTCCGCAATCAGAGTGCAGTTGACCCCCGAGCCCGCTCTCACTCGGTAATTAGAGTACCTGAACCTCCCCTGACTTGAGATCTTCAGGTCCCCGACGCAGCTTTGGAAGACGCTTTCGAGTTCCTCGCGAAATTTGGCAAGGTCGGATTGGAACGCTGGCCCGTACCGCTCGATCCTTTCCCACAGGGATCGGTTGAAGTGTGCGTGCAGTTTCGCGTCCACGGCGTTCCACTTCCGCATCCGGGCGCGCAGCGACTCCGGCACGGTATCCGCAGAGGTCGGAGGCCGCATGTTCTTGGCCACGTACAGGACATCGTCCGTGTCCCAGCACATCATGGATTTGAGGAGCAGCAGCGACTCGTCGTAGTACTCAGTGATCAGCACCAGGTCCAATTCGGCTTCCAACTTCCGGATGTAAGCATCCACCACCTCTTGGTCAGTGTGGTAAGTGTGGTCCAATCCAAGGTCGTACATCTGGTTGTTCTTGGCGTAGTACCATCGCAGGCCCTTCTGACCTTCCCAATTCAGATGCTTGAGTCTCTCCCGGTAGAAACTAGCCGCATCCAGGAAGCGGGCCAGCCTGGACGTCGCCGTGGAGTAGACTTTTTTCTCCTGAGTGAGGAAGGCGTCGTCGAACTGGAAATGCGAGAAAGCAGACTCGAACTGGAAGCCGGGGTCTCGGAGTATGGTCACATAGCGGGTCGGTGACTTCATAAAGGAATCGATGGCTGCCCGGTCGTAACGCACGTGGACGGTCATGAGGTTGTATTTGAACTTGGTGATGGCGTACTTGGAGACGCCGATGGGCGGCAGGAAGGTTTCACGAGGACTGTCTTTGCCGAGAGGGATGTAGCCAAGGTGGCCGTTGTGCACGCTCTTCTTGTTGATGGCGAAGGACAGGCCTCGAGTGTAGCCAAATCGGTTGATGATGTGGGAGAGGGTGGTGCTGCCGGTCTTGTGGGTCTTGACGAAGACCAGGTTGACCTGAGGATCACTGCCGTCACAGGTCGAATGATCACGAGCGAGAGTCGCCGCCCCCTGGAGCTCATTGAGAAATTGCGATCTGGAATAGAGAAAATGAAGGGTAAAGGTAGAATAAAACAAACCTGTACAAAGGAAGGTGATCCCGATAATCATGCGCTCTGTACCACTCCTACTGTGCATGTTTTGAAGAAAGGTTCAACAAGCTAAAACCCATAATCGATTCCTCGCACTTTCCTTTACATAATTTAACATTAACGTTTTAACAATGCAAGTTGTAATCAAGTCAATCACACGTCAATCAGAGGTCCAATCACTTATTAAATTTCACAAGTCGGTTCACAAGCAAACTGGGTATGAACCATGAGAAAGGAATGCTTTTGTGGTGTGATGGTTCATTTTGAATAGTTTGTGAGCTTGTGACAGGATGACTTGTGATTGACATGCAAGAACTTGAGAAAAACCGTGATGCCTACATTTCTCAGCTTCTATAAAGAACTGATTTGATGATCTTATTCACGGATACTATTTTCATTGATTTGTGATAATTTGCGACGTTTTTGCCCGACTTCGGAGATCCACACCAGCAGGCCTACCTCGGGATTGCGGACCGTGATCTAACCAGTACGGTGCGGGAAGCGAGTGCCGGTCTACGATGTACGGACTCCAACCTCCGGCCCGTCGGTCCCTTGGCTTGCGGAGTCCGCTGAGCCACGTGCATCGGGGTCATCGTCCGCAACATCAGGCCGAACCTCTCGAAGAGACAGGACAGGACGACCGCGCCGACGAGGAACAGGAAAATGAGCTGGTTTGGCTGCAATAAAGGCACGACACAAGGATTCATTTGGGGCTTTGTATGGCGATGTGGCGATGTCGTTTATCACCGTACCCCTGAGGGTTGCTCATCATGGCACCCAAGACGAAGCCCAGGGTGCCACTTGCCCCACCTCTCTTGAAATTCATCATTTTTTTTCAGAGACGTAGTCACTTCAATTATTGGAAGAGTTTTAAAGGAACAACGGGTGCCCTATATGCTTTATTGAATCTGCAGAACTCTTAACGCGCCACCTTCTTTTATTCAAGAGATCGTCCCTCAATTGGTGAGAGGTGGCTCTGAGAAACACAGAGGTGGCAACCATTATAGTGTTGATCTTCTCAGAAGTCAGAACCCCTAGCCTCTCAGATAGGGCATACAATAGTCACACCCTAAAGTGCATTCGTAAACTTCTCCCCAGACAACACGAATAAAACGGAATACACTGTTCAGGCCTATACATTATGTCAAAATTTAATGTCGAGTATGCACTCGTTGCTACAAAAATTTTGCCAGGCAGATCAGCCGTAGCAACTTACCCGGACTTCGCACATTCTCCCGCCCGAGCATTATTTCACCTTCTCACTAGGATGTAGGGCATCATTATGCATTCAAGATGGAACTCGGTAGGCCTACACTGCATCAGTACCAAGTTGTGTCAACACACTTTTGTAAGCACACTATTTCGTCCCGCAGAACACATCCAATGCACTACTGTGCAGTACTAACTTACTATATATATCGATCTAAGAGCAAGCCTCTTTGGAATCAATAATTTCCTTGTTGTGTTCTCGACTCCCCCCCCCCCCAACACAATGTGGGTTGGCAGTTACCTCCCATATGGGCATTCCGAATTCACGGGTTCCTTCCAGTCTAAACTTCATCCCTCGCTACAGAAGCCCTTAATACCCAATCTAAATGGACCCAGCTCTATGAAACCTCCCGAAAAGGAATGAACATTCTTTCTGACTGAACGAATACTTGCCCTCCTGTTAACTTGAAAGATTTGACGTCCCATTTTTTCCCCTAGAAAACGTTAAACGCGTCATCAGACACAACCATTACATGTACACGTTCTCTCATTGTATTGTTGAGGGACCCGATTTCCACAGCGTTATTTTCAGGTAAATGCCGAGCCAGTCAGTTTTTGATTCCCGCTTGAAAACCGAGTCAAATGTAAACAAAAAGGGTTTTTAATATTTTTTCCGTAAATGTAATAAATTAGACATTGGGTGGACTTCCTACAATACTCGGGCCTTTGAAAAATGATTAGTACATGTAGATACGATCTTTAACACTCGATCATCAGACAAAAGTCACCTTTAACTCCAAAACAAGTAAACAATAACAACTGTTACTTCTGAAATATGTTTATTTGTACATTTTTTTTGTATATTTAAATAACATCGTCTCTATTGGAGGATAAGCAAGGACTTCCCAAAAACGTCTACGATAATACAAGAGAAATCAAAGGAGTGTTGCCATAGTGCATTCTTCTAGCCCATGCATTGATGAGAAAGCTAATATAACAGCGCCCTCTAACGTTGATCACAGCCTAATCTAAAACATCTCTCCTTCAAACACATTCGTGTTTTGTTTTGTTTTTCTTCAATTTTTTTTCCAAATTTATTTTATAAAATCTTCGGGGGTGAAACAGAAGTCTAGTAAACTCTACAGACGTCCTATGTACCGTATTGCTGCCTACACCTTGCTCTTTTTTTTTCAATTTCATTCAAGTTACAAGTTCAGAAAAACAACAAGTTATTCATGAAAGATTGAAGTTTTAAACGTGAAGTTTTGTACAGTCGAATTTTTAAAACATGCTTCAATTTAAATACAATTCTATTTTTTTTTCTGATACAAAAACTCTGGAGAGATTGTAGCATACGGATCCCGGACACGCGTGGTAGACCACCCAAAATAGAGGGATCTCGTAAAGCTGTGATTTGAATGCACTGAACTTCCCTTGTTCTATTTACAATTCATTCACACAAAGGACATAAAATCACACTGTTTTTTTCATTTCTGTTGAATTTACAACCTTCAGTGATTCATCTTAAAAAAAGAAAAAGACAGTTGGCAGACGATGCTTGACTGGTTCTTGATACAGGCGAGTGATTAATTTATGAGCAACCAAGTTTGTAATAATTTCTTCATATTAACAAACAGATCAATTCAAATATGCACAGCAACATAGTTTCAGGCGAAAGCCGGATCCAGAGCACATTTTTTTTTGGTTTTTTTTTGGGTCAAAAGAGGGTCAAAACATTTTTGGCCCCAAATTTAATATGAAAAGCCGGGGGGGGGGGGGACTAGGACTCTTCATTCCATTGCTGCAATATGGTGTACGCAGTGGCTGCCTTTTTTGCGACGTAAATTTTTTTTCCAAAAATCCTTATCCAAAACAGTAGCTTCAAATTAATATTTAGCAAAAATGACCTCAGGAATATTTGACATAAACTGTTGGCAATTGCATTGCATAAAAGAGCATTGGTTTGCATCTGATGTTAACGGGACAAGAAAAAGTAACTGACAAAATTGGCAGTAGTAATGAGAGGTACATAGACTCATTTCAAGTTGCCAATAGGAGTTTTTTTTCACTGTGATATTGTTCCATACAATCCACTTATTGTCAGTGTGTTTACAGTTTTCCAAAGCCGGCAGTTTGAATTCATTATCTGTGCAAAGTTTCCCAGCAATGGTGAAAAACAAATGTCAAAAATACCATCAAAAATGCAAATGAATTTAGGTTTTTGCTACCAAGCTTGCTGCAACGAACCAATCATCAGCCTACCAGTCGTTAATATTCATTAATATACAAATCTACATAATGATTATTCATGAAAGTCAATCTGTACATAATTACAGGCAAATGCTTCAAATAAAAACAAACAAAAACAAAAAAGACTGTCCGATCATGGAATTATTATCTGATAGTAATGTTGAGGATGTCCTTGTTTAACTTCGATCTTTTGGTTTGGTTTGCCGGTCCCAACATGACTGCATTCTGTTTTCATACCTTTTTACCATTGAAACTTAATTTATAATGTGTAATTAGAATACCCCTCCCCTGCAAAGACAAAACTCATTTCATTTCTCCAAAGCATTTATAGCTTTAAAAAAAAATGACTTTCTTAAAAACAGACCCAATGTTTAAACATACTTTCCTTTGTTTCAGTGTAACCAAAAAACCCTTGGGTAACGGGGATACCTAAATTATTAGCTTAAAAATGAACAACAAAAATTGGAATGATCTGTTACAGTAATACAAATTAAAACTGTTCCTCGTAAAAATTGGCCACAGGAAAAAGAAAATGTTAAAAATTAATGAAAGAGCTTAAAACACTGCATGGGAAAAGAATAACAAAGAAACAAAGACAGAGTATGGAATTATATTTCTGATAAAAAGAAGAACAAAACAGAGACAAGATTGATAACACTAATCAGCAGACGGTATCTCACAAATTTATTATCTAATAACGCAATTTATTTTCCTCGTTATGGAGCGCGACTCGGCCGTGTCAGCTAAGATTCGATTCCACTCCAGGCGGTTTTGCGAGCACACACCATGCACACGTGTAGATCATATTGCATATAACTGCTTTACCAGCAACGAAACAAAGATCAGCAATTTCCCCGCGGAGATGCGATGGAGCCAATTTAAAAAAAAAAAAAAAAATTCAAAAAAAAAACTAAAAAAAAAACTAAAAAAAAAAAAAAAAAAATTGTCTCTTGCAATGATAAAAAAACCTTCATTCTTTCTTTTCTGAATAGTTAGCACAAAAATGCGTTTCTCATCAACTCAGCTCAAATTTTACACTTTTTAAAATAAGAAAAATGCTTTCCAACTTTTTCTTTTTCATAAGACGGCAATGCTGATTATCGCTCCAATCGATCTGAATATGTACACAAAAAATCGTAACGAAAAACGCAAGTTCTAAGAATTTCTGATTTTATTATGGCAATAAGCGATACTTTACAAAATGAGGAAAATAACGGAGTTAGGTTATAAAGAAATTTAAAACAATGCAGCACAAAAAAAAAAAATTAATACAAATACATACATGCCTCCCACCCCCCCCCCCCAAAAAAAATTCCAAGGTGAAAGAAAAAGTTGAATGCTCATTTTCAAATATATTTATTTTTCTTTCACTTATTGACCACTTCATATTTTTAACAAATTTTATCTACTGTTACAAAAAGATATATTACTGAAAAACAGTCATGGCAATACACAGTCAGAGAGCATGTGATGAAACAACTCTCTTTTCATCAAACCTTTGCAGACATTAAATGCAGTTGAGATTTATAGTCATGATTCGAAAATCCATAAACTGCGATGTCAAGACACTAAAAAAAGCCTCGACTTTTGAGTTCATCCGAAAACATTTTATTTCCTTGCTTTTTAATGACCATACATTCCTCCATGCTGTTTTATACACTTCTTGTGGTTCCAAAATTCCTGAAAAAAACCTGTTCCACAAATCTCGGCCAACATATAATTAGCAAAAAGCAACGAATGATTTGGATAGCTGCTAGGAAAAAAAAATTCCGTTATGCCCAAAAAATTACTCGATAAGATTCTTTTTCTACCCCTGTGAGTTCAGTGAAGGTTAACATAGGAGTATAAAAACGCCAATTGAAAAAAAAAACCAGGAGCAGATTCACCATCTAAATTATTATGCAAGATCTTTGGCTAGAGATAACGCATCGCAAACAGCAACTGAGCCACCCATTTGTCGTGATGACTGGCTGAGGTCGTTGCTGTTGCGTGACCCGCTGCCACGCCAACGACCTCCCACTAAATGATTTCAATGGTGAATCACAGCCGGTCGTACGTTTTTGTTGTTTTTTTCCTTTTTAAATCTACAACCAGCGTTTGATTTCACGTCTGACCGGAATCGCTGTCCCATTGTGGCCGGTAAAACCCAATGGTGGTTCTTTCATTGTCAGTAAACCCAACTGACCGGTACCCACTGCGGCGTGGTGCAGATCTCCTCCATGGCTTGCTCCAGCGTGCGGATGGTCTCCTCGATGTCGTTGTTGACGATGGTCAGGTCGAAGAAGTGACCGTAGGCCTGGCGCAGGAGCTCCGACTCTTTGCCTAGCCTCTCCAGACCGTTGTCCTGCAAACAAGCAAACAAACAAACAAACAAATAACCAAACAAAATGAAATCAATTATATATGTGAATTACACAAAATGAACATTTAGTCAGGGATTGACTTCTGGCAGTACAGTTGGGCGAAGCCAAAATTTGAAGGAGTGGTCGATGTTTTTGTTTTCAGGTGAACCTCCATCTGTAAGGAAAAAGCTATTGGAATATCCTTTTGTTCTACATCTAGGTACTGCATGGATGAGAACTGACAGAAAGCCGAGTTTCTCTCTCAAACCCTCTGATTGAAGGAACCAGGTTGGACAAACTCGTGGAACAATTGGATAGACTGCTTTTTAGGTCTTAACAACCGGGGAATATCTCCCCCACTGACATGCACTACCGGTACAAATATGAACAGTCTAAGTGACCCACACGATATTGACTGACAAATATTTGCAGTGAAACGTTCTGATCTAAAATGGATGGAACAACAGGGGGATTCAGGACACTCACGTGCATGTCGTTCATTCCGGTGATGGTAGGCGCAGCAATGAAGACCACAAACGGGGCAAACTCGGCACAGCGGAGCACTTTCAGTGCCTGGGAATAAAAAGAACAGGGACAAAAGGATACGATCATCAAACAGGAATGCTTGGAAACTGAGAAATGCACGGCAATGATAGAAATCGGAGTTTGTATTCAAGTTCTTACATGTCAGTCACAAGTCCTCCATTCATAAACATTTCAAATGAACTGTAACCAACATATTCTGTTGTCCTTGCTCACTTGCTTTTTAGCTGGGCCTTAATTTAACCTATCGCGGTAGAATCGCAGTAGAATTGCCTCAACGCAGCTTGTGAAATATTGTCCAATTACATGACATACAAATGGACGCGGAACGCGCAAAATCTGAGACAAACAAAACTTAGTGTACAAAAACTCCATAGGGTTGTCTAAGGGGCGTGGCTAACTCGCAAACGGCGATAGGTCAATTGTGACTTTACTTGTGACATGACTTGTGATTGACTTATGATTTGACTTGTGATTGGCTTGCATACAACTCTGATATATAAACTAAGTTGGAGAACAAATTAGAAGCCATTTTCTGAGGTTGCAACACGTTCACGCTCATGCCGCATGCGTTCTTAAAGACGAGGCGCTCACGCATTTTGGTAACACTATTGGTCGAAGGAGCCCGGAGTGCGTACGTGCTACCCGAGCACGACTTGCGCAAGCCTGTTTCCAACTCAGAAAATGGCGGTCGCCGAAGTAGTCTATACAATGGACAGGAAATTTCAGTACCGACAACAGAGGTAAACAATTTCAGAAAACATGTACAAAATCCAATCAACTGGTACGTGAATTCCCTCGCACATTTTTGAATAAATGGCAAATTGATTTAGCAAATTGTCTGGAGAAATGACATGCTGTGAATATTCAGTCAATTAAGAAAAAACAGGCAGTGAAATCCTTACACTCAACATGGGAAAATTGAAATATCTAGAATCTTCCGAAGTGACAAAAGAAGGAAATAATATAAGATGAAGCTGAAACTGACTGGGACTTTCAAAAGTTGACGTTGAATTTCGTTACTTTCCAATGCTTACGTAGAAACAGCCAAAAATCAAGTCATTTATGTGAGTCCCTGCCTGGTAAAGTTTACCAAAAAGATACGAAGGATCAAATGTTCAGATCTGTGGACCAGCGCACTGTACTACCACAACATGTACAAGTTACAAAGATTGTCTAATGAGAGCGACCAGCAATATTACACTTTCAAATAAGATTTGGATGCTACATACACGTAGTCTTTGAAAAATCTTAGAACACCAAAGTAGTTAAGAACACAGCCAACTCATCACTGACGTTAAAGGAAAACTCTGTTGGAGTCAAAATGACTGGCTATGACTGGCTTAAATCACTGCTGTCCGCCACGCTTTTTTGTGTGTGCAGTGACTCTCTGTGTGTCACAGTTATTTTAAAGCTACAGTCCATCATTTGCAGCTATCCAAAAAGTAGCTGGCATAATTATTGTTGAAAAACATACTTAGTTGAAAGATAGTAAGGAGACTACACTCCCTGTGAAATTATTCTTTCTGGCAAGCTGTCATTTAGAAGAAATCAACGAAAGAAGGCCTTTCCAACGGTGCTTCTGAAGAAGCCCCATAGGAAATTCAAATTAGTAGCTCGTTTTGTTATTCGGCAAAGCGCGCGTAAGCATTGGCACGACACACACGCGCACGCGGTTGCTATAATTCGTCGGATCGGTGCACGACATCGCGTAGCTGCAATCAGCTAGTGAGAACGTGTCTTGGACGCTGGATCCAGGCCCAATTCAAAACATGATTCGGCAACTTTTGATTTGAAATCGAGATTCTAGAATGTTGTTTTTTTCGAAAAATGCAGCTGAAGCTGAGCTGAAACTTCATCAGGTTAGTTGTCCAGCACCCTCCTTTAGATTTTGAGCACGTTTGCTGCTTCAAACGAACAAAATGGGCAAATTACAAATGATGGGCTATACCTTTAACAGTCACAGTCAGAGGATTATCAAAGAAAGACGCTAGCAGTACAAGAAGCAAATATATATATATATATCAAGGACTATTGACAGACCTGTAGTAATTTGACGTCAGATGACATTGCCACCTGTCCGTATGTGTTAATCTATTGACAATATTTTGGTGAAATGTTGTGACATGAATAAACACACACACAAAAACAGTAAGCATCACAGGGGGTGGAAGAAAGAAAATGTAGAACTGATTAAAATTAAAAGTTAGGGCTGCAAGGAAGATTAAATGTTCTTGGTTGGTTCATCTCCTAAATACTCCGCGTGGGAGTTTATACAGGAGGCCAGAAACACCGGGGCAAACCCCTTCTCTTTAGCGATAAGTGTCACTGGGTGAGCTCCGTGGTCAGACACGGGTCGCATGGTGGCTGACCTTCAGCTTGACCACGTTGTAGTCGCGTTCTTTGCAATTCAGTTTCTCAGCTGCGAGTAAAGACGTTTAGCTACCCCAGCCCCTGTTCAGAAAGACTTGGGCCATGAAAGCCATCAACTGTATGCCAGTTTACACTCGGCACAAAATCGAACGCATCCACACATTTGTGAAGTCATGTCACAAGTTTTCATGACGTCACAAATTCACACACAAAAAATAACACATTTCATCTCTAATGAATTTGGTAGCAATGTCGATGTCAAATTCGCTTCAGATTCGTATTTGTGTGATGTATGAACTGGCCTTAACCCCTTAAGCACGGGTTATAATGGGGACATTCCTCCACACATAGAGCAAGTGGCCCGCATGACTGCACAGCCTTTGTGTGGTAGCGGGACTGCACAAAAGCAGCAGCTGTAGAACTACCCACTAGCTGTGTGCCACGGCATACCACAGCTGGCAACTGCATTCCAATGAGGATTAGCGGCCGCAGCCATGACTGCTTCCTGGGCCCATGGGGTTAACCTAGTGGTTAGAGTCAGAATATTCACCCTTACCTGGGGCTCAACATCTAAGATTGCGATCAGTCCTTGCGTGTGGATCTTGCGTATGGTGTCCAGCTTGGTGCCGTACATGGCGTCCTCGTGGGTGCCGTACTCCAGGTACTTATTGGTCGCGATGTCCGTCATCATTTCCTCGTGGGAGACAAAGTAGTAATTCTTGCCGTTCTCTTCGTCTTTCTTGCATGGCCGTGTCGTGTCTAAACAAAAACAAAACAATTTTAAAATATTGCTGAAATGGAAAGTCACATAGCTCAACAAGGTGGAACGATAATGGATACCTGGGAAAAAGATCAAAGGAAAAGAGCAGTTTGATTTTTAAAAAAATATATTTCTGGTAACTTTTCAGTCAAGCAGGCATGATGATATCACATGATGTAAGTTCTTGGAGTCAGGTTTGTGCAGAGGTTCTTTCCTTGCCTTCCAAATACTGCGGCCGGGTTCGATTCCTGTTTTGGACCACAAGCAGCTTGAGTTCTCAGTCCCTACCCGTTTCTGTGAGTCCCCCATCCCACCACCCAATTCTAATCTAGGCTTTTCCTCCCACCCCTAAAACTTAAAAAAAAAAATTGAGGAGTCCTTGGTTAAATTTCCAGAAATAGAAGAATAATAATATTCTCATGAACGTGCAACCGAGCGCTTTGAGCTGATTTAACTGGGCCTGTCAAAATCCATCCCCCCATCAAAATCCATCCCCCCATTTTGGGGGGACTTTGGCAGATAAGCCATGTTTACCAAGTCCATCAAAATCCACCAGCATCATCGGTGGATTTCAACGGATTTGGTCCTGAAGCATTACGTGAAGTAGAGTGAGTGATGGATTTTGACTGACGTGGTCTTCTACTTAGTAACACTAAGTCGGGAATAAGGCTTATTGACGTTAGCAAAAAAAAAGATGAGCAAAGTAGAAAAAGAAATTGAGGTCTGTTTCCAGGCTGTTTAATACTCACGTGGGATGGGGTAGGCGTACTTGTCTGGATGACTTGTGATTAACGTGTTCTTGATGTGTCTCCTACCTACACCGTGGGCACCTGTGGGTCAAATGCAAGACAAACATGAACACCGAGTCACCACACCCTAGCAAGTCCTTAAAAAAAGTTTTTGTAGGCTTCGCGAAGGAGCAGCCAGGCAATTTTATTATACTTGGGAGCCTTGATGGTTTACAAATAGTGTCATTGATTCCTTACATAGGTGACGTTTTTCAAGGATCCAAGAAGGCTAAAAAAAAAAATGATCAGAGAATTGGAGTTATCGAAAATCCTAATGCACTTTTGTTATGAACCTTTGTGAATCCTGTTTTTCCAACGGTGGTCAGCCGACCACCATTGGAAATGTATCCAAAAATACCATTTTCTTGAAAATGACTTCACACCAGGTGCCATAATTTTACAGGATGCTTTAGACTGTCATTTACCAACATCCTAGTAAGGTATTTCGTAAAAACTTGGTAGTTTTTTTTTTCTTTGATGTCTGCAAATGTTGTATATTCCTTTTAATATCGCTCTCCCCCTGGTTCTGCACCAATGTGTACCTACCGAGAAGTACGAGTGTTTTCCTCATGAAGGCAGGCAAGCGGACCACCTCCTCATATGTAACCAGATCAAGTTGATCAAACACTGGAACGAGATTAAAAAAGGAAAAGGATGGAACGCCGTTAACGATTGGACTGTCAGTTGAAATTGTCTCCACCAAAAAGAGGTAGGAGATGGCATTACAATATTTGGACGGTTAGAGGCATGGTCTTTGGTAAACAAGTGTAATTTCATGAAACTAATTTAGTTCTAACTGAGTAATCAGTCCTTCTGTTTTGAGGCGTGCGATCACATCCCACGCCACCACATGCCTAAATGCTTCCTGAGAAGTGCGAATAATCGCACGCCTGAATCCCTCAGTACCGCACACCTCGGCATACATTTACGGCACAATTATACTTCATAATTTGTGAAAAACAAAGTACGTCGGTGAAGAGAAAACGGCTTTATTGTAAACCAAGATGAATATTATGAGAAAAAAAATACCAGATTGTTCGGTCCCAGCTTGAACAACAGAATCGCACACCTAGAGAAAAATCACATGCCTAGAAAAATCACATGCCTAGAAAAATCACATGCCTAGAAAAATCACACGCCTAGAAAAATCCAGGTGTGCTTTTTTTCACACAACTGTGATTTTCAAATCAGAAGGACTGAGTAATATGTTCTCCGATTCCAACATTTTCGGAGAGTGAAATTATTTTAAGACATCAGGTTACATAGAAAACCAAAACAGATTTCACATTTACAGGCACTTTTAACATGCAACAGATTTGTAAAGCGTTGTAAAGCCCTTCAGACAACTTCTAAGATTTGAATTTTGGGGTCGTTTTTAATACAGTACCCGTGTTTAACGTCAATAGGGTACTCGTTTCCAGTACTGCCCATTAATGCACACCACTTAACATCTGAACTGAAAAATTATAGCAACTGCGTGCGCGTGTGCATTGTGTCAATGCATGCGCGCACCCATTCACGGATTCACTGAATTACAAGCCAACTACTAATGGAAATTTCCAAAAATTTCATCACTTGACGCATCTTTAGAAATGACCTTCTTTTCTTGTTTTCCTCAAAATGACAGCATGCAAGAATAATTTCACAGGGAGTTTAATAGCGCCATTACTATCTTTATACCAAGTGAGCTTTTCAACAATAATTTCGTCAGTTACTTTTTGGACAGCTGCAAATGATCTACTCTACCTTTTAACTGAGGACAAATGAAAGGTTTTAAGTGAGGGAGTTTTTCATTCTGTTGATTATCATGGGGTACTGACCCGCGTTGTGCTTGGCGAGGTACTTGTCTCGGTACTGTTTCTTCCGTCGACCGAACCACGTACACGATGCCTGCTGCTCCTTCTTGGCTCTCTCAATGGCTAAACAGGCTACTCTCCTGCAGTAGAATGAAACATTTATGTTAAGGATAATGCCATAAATTGAGCAGCCCAGGAAATTCTGTAGACAAAACACCACAATCTGTGGTTCCCGCTGGTTATAGGCATCACCCTTTCTATGGGATCACTCCTATATCCTATGGGTTACAATGATTCATGATTCTATGACATTCCCATTCAGTGGTTCGAGACATTTTTTGAGTGTATTGTGCTATGGGATCAGTCCAAGAAATTCTGTAGACAAAACACAATCTGTGGTTCCCGCTGGTTATAGGCATCACCCTTTCTATGGGATCACTCCTATACCCTATGGGTAACAATGCTTTATCATTCTATGACATTCCCATTCAGTGGTTCT
Source organism: Patiria miniata (assembly GCF_015706575.1). NCBI lineage: Eukaryota > Metazoa > Echinodermata > Asteroidea > Valvatida > Asterinidae > Patiria > Patiria miniata. The sequence goes on from NW_024037071.1 coordinate 8,294,340, forward strand.
AGACATTTTTTGAGTGTATTGTGCTATGGAATCAGTCCAGGAAATTCTGTAGACAAAGCACAATCTGTGGTTCCCGCTGGTTATAGGCATCACCCTTTCTATGGGATCACTCCTATATCCTATTGGTTACAATGCTTCATCATTCTATGGCATTCCCATTCAGTGGTTTGAGATATTGTTTTTAGTGTATTGTGCTATGGGATCAGTTCGATCTTATGCGATTATTCCCGGTCACATGGTTCCACTTGATAAGCATCTTGCCATTCTATTAGTCCTATCCCTATTCAGTGGTTCCCTACAAGAATCTTGTCACTCTATTTTATGACATCCATCTCACCCAATCAATGGTTCCCACTGGTTATGGGCATCTGGTCATTCTATGGTATCAGTCCAATCCCATTCATGGTTCCCATTGATTATGGGCTTATCTTTTGCAATTTCACTGGATCAGTCCACTCGAATCCCACTCTGTGTTTCTCATTTTGCCATGGGCTTGTTGCCATTTCATGGGATCAGTCCAGTCTCTTGGGCTGTGAATCTTACCATTCTTGTAGCTCCGGTGATGGGATCAGTCCCGCTGTCCCGTTGAGCGGTTCCCCTTCCTTCCGGGCCTGCCACCAGTTGTGGTCGTCTTTGCTGATGATCTGTAGGATGTCGCCGCACCGGAAGCTCATGCCGGCTTGCTGGCAGGGGATCAGGTCGTCCTGACCTGGGTCATACTCAAACTGGGCTCGCACGTAAATCTGACACAAAGACCAAAACAAATCACCGAATCATCCACATTCCATTATCCACACAGAGGGGAAGTGTTTGACTGCATCTGAAACTCTTGTCCAGCTCCATTGTCTAGATCTTAACCATGGCCCAATTTCTTGCCCCTGCTTACTGTTAGTGAAAATCCCTGCTTACCGTAGCAGAAAATTCCCTGCTTCCGGTGAGCGTATTTCAAGGGTTAGCAAGGAATTTCGGCGTACGCGCGTGCACACAGCCCGGAACCGAGGATTCTGTGCTTAAAGGGTTGTGACTACAGAATATGTTGTTCATTTTCAACCCAAAATTGAATACAAGTATATTTTTCAAGCGGGCTGAAAGTTTTAACAAAACAGTTTGAATTCGGAGAATGACCTGAAATGTACAAATGGTAATGGAAATATTGAAAGGTGCAATGTTTAGATCCTAGAGCTGTTCACAAAGGCAAAGGATTTCCATTTTTTTAAACTAATTCTTCAGTTTGCTTAGAGTTGTAATAAAGTCAATCAAAGTCAATCGCATGTCAGTTCACAAGTCAGGACAAACATAACAAAAGAGCAACAAAAGATGAAATATGAACAATTATACGTTGTAAGTTGACAAGGGACTGGATGGCTTGTGATTGGCTAATAGAGGCTTGCGACTGACTCGATTAATTGCAACGCCTGAGTTTTTCTGTTGGCCTACCTCACAAGGCTGGGGTGCGTTTCTGTAGCTGGGCACGATCTTGAACGTGATGCTCCCGCGGAGCTCTCTAAGCATCCGCTGCAGGTTCTCCACGGTCTGGTTGGCCACCGAGACGTTGTTGATCTCACGGATCTCGTCGCCGACGTGTAGCGTGGCCTGCCGGTGGATCATGCCGCCGTGCATGATGCGGGCCACGATACACCGGCGGTCGTCGTTCATCTTCAGGGTGATGCCCTGGATGAGGGGAGAGATTAGACGGGATTAAGATTAGAGGAACGGGATTAGTCGAATCAGATATCTGCTTTTTTGATGAGATACATCAGCAGTCATTGTCCATGTTGTCCATCTTTAGGAAGGTGACTCCCTGGATATATATCTTCCCTGGATATACGTATTTGTACTCCGTCGTGTCCGATGTAAACAACCATGGTTTTTTTCTTCTTTTCTCAGGAAGGGTAAGACATTAGGTTAGTTTCCTTTCAACCAGATGTCTGAAATAGGACAAGCAAACAATCCAAAACATGTCATTTTTCAGGGATTTTAGGACCTACTGCCCCTTTAAGAATCATATTTTAATATGCACTGACAATCTGTGCAGGGGAATTCTCTGCAAAAAAAGAAGAACTTGTTACGGATAGAGGCAAGAAGGATGAGATAGGTTAGAAAGTGGTAGCCAATATTCTCCATGCCTCTGTGGATAATTTCAAACAAAATGCATAATAAATCATCAAGCATTCTCAGCAGGAGAAATACATACATGTATGGACTGTGATTAATGGATTGGGATTAGTAGATTCAGATCTGTTGGCACCGACAACTGAAAATAATCACACTGGTGCCCAGTTCTATCACAGCAACATTACTTTAGGCATTATACCCAAACTAAATACACAGTGTCGGTGCGCAGTCTACAAATTGACATGTATGTCAATTATGCTGTAACAGGAAATGCAAATATATTTGAAGATAATACATCCACAAAGCAAACCGCAATCCAACAAACAAATCACTGCAACAGCTTTGTAGACTACTGATCTGCACAGATTAGCACAGTGCAAGTATATGTGCACGGCCCCTGAATACACTGCCATGCACACATTTGACCCAGCGCCTGTCCTGATGTATTAGAAAGCGCCGGACCTGCGACGGAATTAAAGCATGCGTGAAATTGACCGTCCTCAATCGCATAAATCTTGGGGCCCGGCCTCGGCAGACAGTCCGGCTCCGAGACTTGGGTTTTGCCAAAGCTCATTTTGTGATAATCTTATATCAATCCACGAAGAAGGGGGGGGGGGATGAAAAATGAAAAATCTAAAGTCTATTCCATGAATTGATCAGATTGATATGAATTAGTTAGAAATCTGATTACGCTAACATGTATGTGGCGACCAAAAAAAAAGAAGGTTGTGTTGACTAAACAAAGTAGTTGTAGGAAGTAGAGCAGAGAAAATGGAAACGACAGATTTAGAACAAGGGGAAATGCATCATTTTGCTCATTGACTTGTATATAAATGGTGTGGCCTAGTGGTTAGTGCTTGTGACTCATGATCAGAGGGTCAGGGGTTCAGATCCAGCTGCTGGCCATATGTTGTGTTCTTGAGCAAGCCGTTTTACCCTGTCTTGCCTCTCTCCACCCAGGAGTACATGTATAAATAGGTACCAGCATTAACTGGCCATTTTACTGTGTCCTTGGGCAAGCCACTTCACTAGGACTTGCCTCTCTCCACCCAAGAGTACATGTCAAAAGTGGTACTGGCATTATAGATGGCCGTTTCACGGTGTCCTTGGGCAAGCCACTTTAGAGGACTTGCCTCTCTCCACCTAAAATACATTTATAAATGGATACCAGCATTAACTGGCCATTTTGCTGTGTCCTTGGGCAAGCCGCTTTACCATGACTTACCAGGAGTACATGTAATAATGGGTGCTGGTATTAGCCTGCAATGGACTGGAATCCAATCCAAGGGGAACAGAAATGTTCTCAGTTGTCTCCGAGGGAACCAGAGAGGTTTATTTGGGGGTTCTTTTGGGCAAACTGTGAGAAACAAAACTGAGATCATACACAATGTACATGTATGATGTAAAATTTCTGTCGCCATCAGGAAAATGTTTGAAAGTACATGCTTGGTCCAAAGAATTTATCCTCTACTTCCAGAATCACGAGGCAAGGCAAGCATTCTCAGCTGCAAAATTAATCTTCCCCCAAACGTGGTGAAGTGACTGATCCAATTTATGCTTTTGAAAAAAAGAAAAAAAGCAATTGAGCAGATCGGGGGAGGCACGACTCCGACATGTTTGAGCGACTTCACGATCTTCATGTAATATCTGGCTGCTCTTTAATTAAATCATCAATCGGTTTGATAGCATGACGCAGGTAGCAACTTTTGTATAATGCGGGGGTGAGGTACCGGTAACTGTAAAAGCCTGGAAGGGGTGGATGTTGTTAGAAGAAAAAGAAAATTGCTGACAGTCGTTAGAAGGAGGACATTTTGTTGCAAGTGGAAATAGTACTCATATCCCTAGTTGCGTACGTTTTAATTTCTGTACTTTTTTCCCCGCAGAATGTACTCTAATACGACTGAGAGTTGTGTGGAATATTACTGAGGGTTTAAACTATGTATACAAATGGGCATAAGGCTCACATAAAATCAGCGGTGTAGACAGTGGCTCTCACTATAAGTGGGGGGGGGGAGAGAGGGGGGAGAGGGGGTGTCACGGTGAGTAGGGGGGGAGGGTTGGCTGGATTTTCCAGTGGGGGGGATGGGGAGGGTCAGTTTTTGTTAAACCTGTTAACCATGGTCACTTATAGGACTAACAAATTTCCAGTGGGGGGGGGGGGGGGTGGGTGTGACTGGGGGGCAGCAATTTTGTATGGGGGGCACCCCCCCCCCTCCAACGCTGCGCCAAATATAAACAAATCCAGATACATCTAATATTCTCTGACACTCAAAAGTTTCCTTTGGCCCCAGAAAACCATCCAATGGTGTTCGACAGTCTGCCACAAATTTCCTCAGCGCTCCACACCATGTCAGCCTGAAACAGGTGTTAAAATACTTGTGTTGACTGACCGTTTCAGTAACTGAGTGGATTGTTGATTAGTTGATGGGTTAGTTGATGGATTAGTTGATTAGTTGATGGGTTAGTACCCTAATAAGCTATTTCTTTCTTTTTTTCTGGAGATATGACGTCATGATAACCACTGATCTCTATATAAAGACTGGATAGCTAATAAAGAGCCGCACAATGTACGAATTTGACGCCATATTGGTGAGACCGGCTGGTGATCTACAAAGGACAAGTTGCCGTCTTTATAGACAGCATGATTTCTTTTGTAACGTCGCGGTTCACTTGACTTATATTTTGGCCACCACCACTGACCCACTGACCAACTGACCAAGGTTTACTACAATTTTTCTAACGTCGTGGTTACTTTTATAATGCCGCAAATCACTTTTTCGGCGTTTTTGAAATAATAGTTACTACGGAAATGTGTCCTTTTTAGAACATCATAATATGTGTACGTGACCAAAATGCGCGTCAACTGTTGATACAACGCGCGCGTATTTACGCGTAGAACGTTAGTATATACGCGGCCATCTTCGTGAGACCGGGGGCGAATTGGTCAATATGCAAAGTCTACTGTGTGAATGTTGTATGCATATCCGCTATCCAGTCTTTATATAGAGATCAGTGATGATAACCCACTGAGAGATGACCAGTGTATATTCACGGCCTGCTTACCAGAGGCTCGTCCGAGTTTTTCTGGAACTGCACCAGTCGGACCCGGGTGACGGAGTCCATGGGCTCCACGTCCCCGTTGGGGGACTGCATCTCCTCGCGGCCGTTCAGGAAAGGCGACGTCGGGGGAGGAGTCACGCGGATGGCCGCATCGCTGTAGACCTCGTGGGCGACCACGTCGTGCGCTTGTAGCAATGCCTGGAGAAGAAAGAGGACAAGTAACAAGTTGGACATTAATTTAACCCAAATATATGTTATGTCTGTCAAATATATGTTATTTCTTTCAAAATCAATCACATGACTGTTTTCAACAGTTAAGAGCTCCCAGCCTACATAAAGCAGGATTGACTGGCTGTGACTGTTAATGTAACTACATGTAGAAAAAGGTGTTTAAAAAAAAGCTGAACTTTGGAAATCTCCTATACCTTTGTACACAGCCAGTGAGGGGAAAAAAAAGCTGAAGTCCAAAACAAAAAAAGCTGAAATCAGCTTTAAAGCTGAGATTTCACACCCCTGTAGATGCGGCTATGCTTTGACTGCAGGTGATTCACAAGCCAGCTGTGCCAACCACTTGCCTGCATTTTTCTGTGGACTGAATTTGACTAGTCACAGTGCTTGCTTGATACATGATCTCACTGTTGGTGACTAGCCTGTGTAAAAGGCATGGCAGGGGAAAGGAGTTGATATTTTGACTGTGTCCTGCACAACTGTCAACAGACTGATCCGTTATTAGCCCAACCCACTAAATGTTTGGACCAACCCACTAAATGTTTGGACCTGTCACGACCATGACTGCGCATCCATTATTAACCCTAACCGCCCTAACTCCATCAAAATCCATCCCCAATTTTGGTGGATTTTTGGGGACTTGGTCCTGCAGGCCTGGTTTGACTAAATCTTGATGGAGTACGATGGACTTGGGCCTGGAGGCCTAAAGCAAAGCATGCATTGGAAGCAGTGGGATTGATGGATTTTGTCGGACTTGGTCCAGTCCTTAGTAAAAGACAGTAGGGAGTTAGGGTTAAGGTCCAACAAAAGGCCGACATGGGTGCACTTAATTATACATGGCATGCATAGCTGGAACGTGCAGCTTGACATTGAGGAAACTCAAACCCATGTGCAGCGTTGGGCAATGCAAATATATAGCCAGGTGCAGCATGGTCCACTGTCCAATGTGCTATGAATATAACATTGTCTGGTTTACTTTAAACTGAATGTGCATATGTGATGCGATCAAGCTAAGTGAGTCGTTTGTCGACCCTGGCCAACAATTTTTTTATCACAGATTTAAAAACAGCACAATCTCAGCATTACTGCTGTGAAAACCACATGCTTGTACCATCTTTAGTTAAAAATTTATGGAAGTCGGAACACCAAGAGATGTGATGAAGTGATGTGATGAAGTGGCCCTAGTGTGGCCTGTATCTCCAAATGAAAATTCCCGACAAACGACTCATGTAGCTTGATCGCATCACATATTGAGATTGACATCACTCGTCGGAAACAATGTTTACTGTTGGTGAATTTCAAATTGTAGAACTGATTTTCTCTCCTGTGGTACATTGAGTAAACCTGTATATTTTTATATTTTCCCCTAGAAAAGTACATGCACACTTTTGGAAGATTCCTGCCTACGGTGTACATGTCGATTCCCCACTGAAGGATTGGGATCTTTGCACAGCGGTGGCCGACCCGCTCAGCTTTCACAAGGGCCCCGAAGGCAAGGAATCCCCGGCCGAAACCAGACAAGCCAGGACCCCCTTGAGACCCTACCGAGAGGTTATTGAACCCTATATCGAGTCCGGTTCCGACCCAAAGATAACATCCCCCCATCATCCATGCTGTATTGCCTTACATACATGTACGATCCGGCTTCAGATACATCACTGTGAAGGCTATGCTGTATCATGGTTCCCTGCGCGATGCGTATTATGTGCACAGAGCCCCAAAGTGCCCTGGGGATAAGGAATATGCGATTGGGAGCCTGACTATAAATGGACTGGGCACGTGAACTCCCATGTAATAAAAGAACGCCTATGTGTTTTTACAATACATACATGTGTACACATGATTGATATTACTGACATGTAGACACTTGAAGCGTTAGTACACACTTGAGAAATGTATTTTGTGCATTGTGAATGTTTGGACAATGTGGCTCTCAACTATCGTTATTACTAGGCCCATAAATCATTCCCGAGACCACACTTAGTCCCTGCATGAGTAAATTGCTTGTCACTGCTAATTGGCAGAAGTATTTTCTTTTTCAAACAAAGTAGCACTTTGAAAATCTACGATATGCAAGCCGCATTCATTAACTTTCTGTTAGTACAAGAATCATTCAAATCACTCATTTACTTTTCAAGTTACGGAATTTTAAACACAACAACCGTTTTAAAGTTCTGTCCACGGATCATAAAAACGGTGTGCGTTTTTTCAGCAAAACGAAAACAATTCAGACTCATCCCCATGTGATTTGTTTTCGTTTAGCTGAAAGAACACTGCACTTTTTTGTGATCTGTGGACAGAACCTTAAAACGGTGGTTATGTTTAAAATTCTGTAAGTTGAAAAGAACATAAGTGATATGAATGATTCTTGTACTAAAAGAAAGCTTATGAATTGGGCTTTCATATCCTAGATTTTCAATGTGCTACATGCAGAATTTCACTAAAACGATAGTCCCGCCATTTGGGATTCATTTTTTTTTACTCACGCGGTACACTGTACAGCAAGCACTGTACTTTTAAGATCACAAATCCTCAATCCAATATTTCTCAAAATTTGCAGCTGGGGAACAGCATGGCAAGACAACATTATCTGAAAGGTTAATCTTATAATCTCCGCTCCAAATTAATTTAGGCTGGGAGGGGATGAAGTCATGCACCCAGAAACCTCTCATATATGATGGCGAATGCAATATGTGCGCACCGACAGGGTAGTCGGATCCCCACAAGAAAAGAAAGAAATTGGAGAAAGTCACTGCAAAAGACATGAATTTTTTATAAGAACACAATATACAATATAATGCATTATGCTTTACAATACGATGACCAGTACAGGAATGTATGAAAGATGACTATGACATTTTTGCAAGATATTTCTAGTACACGAATACACATATGTACAGTGCCAATATATGCATTTTATTGAAAATTTCAACGTGCAATCAATTCAACTTGTATGTTTAACCCCAACATCTCACCAGAATTTGCAACTTTTGTTTTGATATTGTACAAAATTTCCTTAGGTACTATGAACTGGGCATTCTCAAATCCGAAAATGGTGAAGCAGACAGAGAAAAACAAGCGCGAGTGGACAAGAAGCTCTGGGCCGGGTACGGAATGTCTCACTTCATATGCAAAATAGACGCGCATGCGCACCGATCAAGACAAAGGGGCATGTTCCGAAAACTTTGGCCCAGAGTGCGTTTACTGACGACGGCATTGCATTTGGTCAATTTTTGGTCATTTTTGGTCAATTGGTACCGGCAGTTATATTTTTAGGGAAACTTAGGGTCAATTTTGGTCAATTTTCTGGGGGCAGCCCTGCCGACCGAACAACCATGAAGAGACCTGTAGAAGCTTAAAAACAATGTATCCACAACAGCGCATCAAAAAGTGCCGCATCCACCTCAGCTAGCAATGTTTTCAAGTTAAACCATTTAACAGTCCTGGCAATTTCGATATTTAATTACTTTTTTTCCCCAGCTTTTGTTGACACCCCCAAAAAGTGCACGTTCATGAAAAAGAAGAAAAGGAGAGAGAACAAAAAATTTTCCAATTATACATTGTAACACGTAGTGCGGGTATATACTCCCCCGGCAAAACCACCGACACGAACTGTCTGTTACTATTTGTATTGCGCCAAGCTTTGGCTCTGCACACAGCAGCTTGGAAACATTTCACAATTAGTCAAGACAACCTGGTTGATAATTAACCTCCTTCTGCCTACGTTATTTGCTGGCTGTTCACATATTTGGCCTCCTATACTTCCCCCATCCCCCTCCCCCCCAAAAAATCCAGAGTACATGAAACAACAAGTCTTGCATCCGAAATATAACATCCTCCGGCGATTTAGCATCCATGTTTTCACAAAGTTTTCAAATCTAAGTAAGAGGATCCCCCAGATTTTACTGAGTACCTTTCCCTCCCGATAAACTAATTCAGACATTACACCGACATGCCCGACCGCGGGCACAACCAGTTCCCCTGCCTGCTTAAGACCATCCTTTTACCCAATCATGCTTCACTTCACATAAAACCCCCGTCCTCCCATCTTAAAAAAAACCATAAAAATTTATAGAAACCTAGGGGGGATACGAAAAACGGATTAGAAAATAAATTATCCCCTCTTCAGTGCGCAAGCGGAATTAAAAAACACGAGAGCTTTTCAATTAGCGCGGGGCTGTGAAATGTTGACACGGGCTTCTTATAGTTTTCTTTCTCTCAAGACTTGAGCGTTCTGGAATACGACAGCCTTAAGCAGAGTGTCTGAATGGAGGGCAAGGGCCAATTTTCATGGAGCCCGCTGGCACGCTAAAGCACAGATAAATATTTGCCTAATAAAAACAGGTGAACAACCAAAATGCCATGGGATTCTAGTGTTGTAGCACTCGTACTCGGTCTCGTACGCGAGTACAGTTTTTGGTACTCGCATTCATGAAAATATACTCGTACTCGAGTACTTTTTTGGTACTCGTACTCAGGCTTGTACTGATGAAAATATACTGGTAATTATACTCGCAAGAAAAAAAAATCTCCATACTCGTACTCGTTCTCATGACAATAAAGCACTCGTACTCGTACTCTTGCAAATGTTCTCCCGCAAGAATTAAATTTCTTTTACGGTTTGGGAAGCTTCTGCATTTGGTTTAACCCTAACCCTCCTCAATCCTCCAAGTTTTGAAGGATTTTGGAGGATTGAGGCTGAATGGTAAAAAAGTGTCGGTTGATTTTGGAGGATGCATTGTGTCGAGTTCGTAGGCTGTACCCAGCATTGTTTATGTTCAGTCACGAACAATTGAGATCTGCATTACATGCTCGATATAATCTGCTTGTGAATGTCATCAGCACTGCCTCATCCCATTAACAGTGATTGTTGGAGGATTTGGATTGAGGCAATGCTCACCCCTCTTCTGAACAAGTTCGAGAAGTACCAGATGATTTTGGAGGATTGAGGATGGTTCCTAGCCTAAAGGGCTTTGGGGGTTACAGATCAATGCCTAGTTTGATAGCAAAAAGTCCTCGAAAGCACGTGACACATTTTGCTCCTACTTATGGAAAGTACTCATACCGGTACTTGTACTCGTACTCGAGTAGATTTTTTGGTTCTCGTACTCATGGAAAAATTGCCTTGTACTCGTACTCATAACAAATTACTCATACTCGTACTAATACTCTACAACAGTGTGGAATTCACATTGCTTGTAACTGGTTCCCGGCTGCAGTTTGCTAAGCACGTACGTACGTTTGCTTGATAGCAATATTTAAACTGGACCCTGGTGCATGTACAATGTACATGTACTTGTCAGCTACAACCTACGCACAGATGGAGTCTCTGCATGCCGCATTTGTCACGGTCTCACTGTATTACATTTGCCACACAGTCAACAACTCCACTCCGTCCGTTATACTTGCTTTTTCCGACACACATCAGTGCATGTATGATGGGCATTCCCGGAACTACAATACCCAAAGCCAATATTTTCACCCAACAAATATTTTACCTAAGGCCAACTAAATAAGTTTCTCGACCCCGTCCACTTTCTTTTGCCCAGCCGCCTCCCTTTTTAATTTTTTTTTTTTAATTCATACATTTGCAATACATTTTGCAAATATTATTGCCAATACATAAAATTGTCTTTTTATTTCATTCCAGCAAATTTCAATTGAATCACAAATCAGTTATTTTCCTGAATGTAATTGATTCTCTAAAGATACGGATCTTCTCAACAGCCATTTCTAGGCTCTTAAAGTGTCATCACTGCTCTGGGAACAATTAGCCTTCTTCCTCCCAACATGGATGTAAATTTTTACACCCCCAATCCATTCCGACGAAATATTATATAGGCCACGGAAATTGCATCATTACGTCCCCCATGGAAACAAATCTCGAGTTCATTTTTTTTTTTTAACAGGTAGTGCTCGGGGGATGCGACAAAAGCGACTTCGGACAACATCCTCCATCATCCTGCGTTACCGTTTCGTATTCTGCGTTGTGAAAATATCTACGGGGGACAACGCCGCGCATTTTTAACTTCGTCTTGAGAGACTCTCGGAGGAGTGGAAGGCCGGTGACAGCTCACACGATGTTGGACGTAGCTGTAGTTTTTTTTTTAAGGGGCCATGCGATGGATTTTGATAGTGAATCACATACTTTGTAAAACCTGCCATTTCTCTGAAATAAATAGTTAAGCTATTTCCTGAACACTGAGTGTTGGTGTGAAGTCACTTTAGGCGGACACTATACAGTTTTAAAATGCAGCTCATTGGAAATGGTTGTATAAAAAAAATTAGCACCCGACTCAAAATTTAGTACCCAACTGGCTTTCCCATACTAAATCAACATAGAAATCCCCCCCCCCCCAAATAAAAATAACAATAATAATAATAATAATAAAAATCAACAAATAGATTTAAAAAAAAAAAAATTAATAATAAGAATAAAAAATAAGAAAAAAATATAGAACTACATGTACGTCTGTTCGATGAACAGAACATGGGCTTTTTCGCAGTATGATTTTCAAATGACTCTATGGTATTTTGTTCATGACCAAAACGAAGACCCTGGATTATTATTACAAAGAACAATAATCAGAAATGATCCCCATCAAACAACAAAAACAAGACTCCAGCAACTTTGGTTCTGAAGCAGCTGTAGCACTGAAGCTTCTGCCTGAGACGTCATCCTTGCTTTGATCATGAATGTCCTACCATTTAGGCCTACATGTTACCGGAAGGTCAAGCACCATAAAAGGGAGGAAACAAGGCAGCACCCTAAGCCCTGGTTCCGAGTGGCTGTATGCCTTGAACCTTTATGAAGACACATGAGTGGACTTTGTGGAAGGTCCCAGCAGCAGAGCTTACCAATCACGCTAAGGAACTGTTGGTATTTTAAGACTTAAGCTTCTGCTGGAGAAGCCATCAGTGTTCTGCTCACGAATACTGCAATCAGCCAAGAACGAGCCAAGAAACCCAAAACCCTGAAACACCCAAAGCTCAAAATGACGTTCACTTGGACAGAACGGACTGCCATCAACAAACTTCCTATTTCAACGGGGCTTTTTTTAAAGCCAAGCACTTTGGTTTATGGCCAATTTGAAATCTAAGGGATCTTGCACACATGTCACTCACTTTTTAAAGGTGCTTCATCAGATGGGCCACATGTTTTAATGGGAAATATTGCTGCAAACGATGTCTCTCAACACATACAACGGCCACTTTGCAGAAATTCCCCCACAGCACAGATTCTGAGTAAAAAAGCTGTGATTTTTATCAGACTGACACTAAAAAAAAAATCAGCCGGCGAACATTTGCTAGAAAAAAATTTAATCAGATTTGCCGACCGGGCAGAGGAGATTAAAGCTGCATCTGCGAACACATCAGTTGTCTGCACATTACAGAATGACGTTCGGCCCGTGTTATCTACTGGTCAGTTCAGATGGTCCCTCAGAAACAAAGAATGCACACTGAATTTATGACTCCAACAGCTGATGCTGCAAGTATCTGTACACTAATCAAGTGCATTTTAGAGTGAAGCCTTTGCAAAGAAAAAAAATGCTTTGAATAAGTTTTTGAATTGCCTTTGGCAGGTTAATACTCAATTACCTCAAGATCCTTCCCTCCTCACCGGAAAATTACAACAAAATTTTTTGATCTTAACAAAATTGCATGTCTTTTGTATTTAATCCACATTCATTTGAAAGACTTTCTGGCTTGAAATTGCCGAGGCTTTTTGGATCCTGACGTTTTGTTGGCCAATGTTCGGGCATCTTCGCACGGGAAGCCATCATTTTCACAAAGTGGTTTTCGATTTCAAAAAACTAAAACACCCAAAAAATAAGGACAAATCCAGACAAATCTCACTCCCGACATGTACATTTGTACAGTGTAGGAGGGTTACCTAATGGATAGCATTGCTGTCACATCACCCAGCGTTCTTGCCAAATGGCATACATTTATGCATGCTTCGTGACCAGTCTAGTGCAGGCTTGTCGCAACTCCATCTCTCCACACATCACCCCTAGATTTCCAGCACGACACAAGTCGAAACTCCTCAGTTTGATCGGGAAGAGCTCTTACCGCCCCCCCCCTCCCTCCAACCTCCCCGTGGAATGGGAGCTCCTCAAGAATCGTTCAATAATGCATCTCCTTCCTGCCCTCTATAGGGTATCTCCTTTGCCTTGCGATACGCGCAGACTACGGTAGTTACAACACGAATACGCATACTTGTCGTTGACACTGGAGTCTGTACTACATGTGATAAGCTATAGAGGTATCGGATGCTTGTCCGTCAGCGTGAAGATCACTCCATCAAGAACCTGTGTACGTCAAAACCTGCACTGCGGATCACATACAAATATATGAATCTAGGAATGTGCAAAGGAAAATTCAAAGCTTTATAAGCCAACTATTAACCCTTCAGTCACTGATAAAGCACCTGAAACCGCCCTGCCTATTACTCACTGTAGTGTCCCAAACCGCCTGAGCTCTCTACTATTTTATTGATAATTCGTCAGTGAATATACACAATGTAATACAATGTAACAAAATTTGTAATACAATGTAACACAATATGTAATACAATATAACACAATATGTAATACAATGTGCTGATGGGTTAAATTATACTTATCAATCTTTGGTTTGTTGCATGTCAATCATGTACAAACACTTATTCACAGCAGTGTTGCACCCAGGATTTGGCTGGGGAGGGGCTGACAAAAAAAAATTTCAAATCTTTTTAGAAGTTTTACATTTTTTTTCCAAAAAATGTTGCCCAACATTTTTCTCCGCAGATTTGTTTTGGGTGGCGGGGTTGAAAGTCAGCCATGTTCATGCCTTAATGAATCCTTTCCTCTATTTCTCACAGCAGTTGGAAAGATTTGGGGTCAGCGTGGGGGGATCCAAGGAGTACAGAGAGTAAAGCATGATCATTACAACTTCCTCGATTAATCATCTGGGCTTAAAATAGAGTCTTGGGCAGTGTCATGTCTGAAGACAGGGCTAGGGAACACACTAAATCTATCGGTCGGGGAAAAAGTAAAAGAAAAGACATGTACAAATGTACAATGTGTCTTGAATTTCTTAGCTATTTCTGAAATTTTCCATGCAAATATGTACATAGATCATTTTGCAAGCTGAATTATGTGAGATATTGATGAAAATTCATGTACATGTACGTATATTATGCACATGTATTGTCACTGAGCTCAAGACATATATGTTAAACCTGCATTACATTAATTGATGACACAGAATGTATTGAAAAACCTTGTGCAACATATTATGGACAAATGAAAGCAAACATGTATCATATTATACAAATATGTTTTCGATTGGCCCCCGCACTCACCGGTATACCGGTACATCGTTCACCGGTGCAATTTTATTTTGTAAGCCACTTTTGTCAACGACAACTCTCAAGTAACAAATTGTTCAAAACACAGCTTTCAACATTGGGAAGATAAAACGTTCCATCAGCGCCAGACGCATTCATACGAGTACACACTGCCTCCATACTCTTAACAAACATGCTGCAGCATGTAAGCCTCGAATTACATTGACACACAAGCGATGCTTGATGTCGAGCATAAGACCCGAAACCCATCGTCCGGTGTTCAGTTCCAGAATATTGAAATCAAACCCACGCCGGGTTTGTAACATTACAAGCTGCCAGACGCTTTTTTTGGGTACTGACCGCGAGGCTTTAGAGTTGAGTTGAGCGCGAGCACATGGAAACATGATGACACATGAGGGATCGAGACTGCATAGGGAAGGGGGGGGTGGGTTGGGGGAGAAATACCCATTGTTGAAATAATAGAGGCTTTAGTACTGCGATCATGACAAACGTATGGATGGCAGGGGGCTTGTCAAGTGACTTGAGACCCCACGATAACTCAGCAGTAATGATGCCGGAATGACAGCTGGGCGATTTGGAATCGTGAACATGTCCAAATGCACAAAATGGAGAATTTTGCAGGATAGATACATGCATGTGTAAATGGCAAAAATGTGTGGCTGATTTTGGAGGATGCACTGCGTCAAGGTCTTGGGCCGGACCTTGTGTTGTTTATGCTCAGCCGTGCAAAAATCTAGGCCTACCGGTATATTATACCGGTACTTGAAATCCTCCCCACTGCTCCAGGATGTCACTGGTTCTGCCTCAACATTTTTGACAGTGATTGCTGGGGGATTTTGCAGGATTTGAGGCAGTGGTCACCCCTCCAAGGACCACATTCAAGAAATATTTAGCAGGATTGAAGCTGTATGCAATTTCTGCATGGAGGCATAGGGAAGATTTTGCAGGATTGACGTTGCATCCTATCAAAAATGCCAGAGGAGTTAGGATCAAAGATGTACATTCACTATCTGAGCTTTTAGATTTAGATTCTTTCTCCTTATAACTGTTCAACTTACATGTTTTGTTTTTAACAAGAAAAAAAAAATTGTTGGCAAAATGATACTTTTGCGAACTTAAATGTGGCCAGTAACTATGACCTGTCAGCTTAATGTGTTTTCAATTTAGCTACCCCCCCCAAAAAAACCCAGGGGTATTACAGAATGAGAATGTTTGTGCTAGACCAATACAGAGATTACTACCAAATTAATCAGTACATTTCTTGGCCATGAGAGCTGGTGTGTTCCAAATTTCTGGCCGGTTGGGCGTCAGGAATTGTCATTAGATCAAAAAAACAAACCGGGACCTGAAACCATGAATGTCGCACCCATGGGTGTTGACAAGTTTCACATACAGTAATACAATGCTTGCACACTGTTGCAATAACCACAACAATTATATAGGTCCATCAGTTCGAGGCCAATGCAACATTAAAGGGACCATGTCATGCATTTTACACTGGCAAACATTTTGAGCAAATTTCTATTCCTCTGAATGTATGAAAACTTTGAGACATCACTTTTGCACTTCTTCACACTTTTTAAAGTTCATTAAAAATATTCACTTTTTCCTGACAACTGAGGGCACTGTTGCTGTGATGTCATCTTAGGAAAACACCCTTTAGTTTAGGGCTTTTCTTTTCAAATTGCGAGCAGACTGAAATCATACGTACATGTACATAAAGTTTACTCATTGACTTACTGTCACGCGCTGAAGTAACAATGATTGACCAAGGTTTAATCAGTGACTTATTCCTTCCTCCGTGCTGTCATGCACTGAATCGATAATGACAGATGATCGACCCAAAACAGACAATTCACCGCCGCAATTGCAATTTTATATTCTGGCAGCTTTTGGAGTTTTAGCCTAGAGAATGTCATCCTAGTACAACTTCTCATGAATTGAAAATTCACATTTAAGCATAACAACTGAAAAGGCATCCAAACCCTTTGAAAATGACAATTTATGGAGATTGAAAGCAAATTCATAAATACCTGAGACAGTTTACCCATTCCTATTGGTCGAGAGCCCTTCACGTGGGTGGTTTTAAACTACCGGTAAAACACTGCTGCATTCTGCGCCACATCGCGCAGTACATGTACATGTACAAGATACATGTACATGTACATGTACATGTAAGGAGATGTTTAGCACTACACGCACAACGCACATGTATGTACCATAGACTTGGCGGTTGAAGAAAATCTTTGGAAATTTGCCTATCATTGACATCTTTGACTTTTTGACAGAAAAGGTATTTATGAATGGGAGTAAATAACATGCTTGGCTGGTTTGAAACAAGTACGTTTAAGACCAGCTAGGAGCCTGATGGGTGAATAAATGGGACACAAAGGTGCTTTTTTCAAGGACTGCATAAAAACAAAATTCTATTTCATGAGCCGGAACAGGACCACCTGATAACCAATGAGTCAGACAATTGAACCTTGCAACCCTTGGTGTTGGTGTAAGGACATACAAACATTATGAAATGCTACAGGATACAAAGGACAATTGGCCGAATCCAAAGTGTGTCCCTCTCTAATAAACTGGCCTTCTGATTTTACATCCCTCCATTTGGAGCAATTTCCTGTAGTGCCTGTGACAAAGTTATAAATCAACTACTCTTTTCATAAAAAAAAAGTACAGCCTATAACGTGGCACACGGTTGCTGGAAACCACACGTTAAAATAAGCACATGCATGACGAACCTCTTCTGAGCCAGTTTAAAGATGTACTGCCTGTGCTGCCGGTATTTTTGAGTTTCATCGTGAACTTTCAGGTTCTTTGGTTTAAATATCGATAAACCTAACCCCAAAATGCCTCTAAATGGTTTTCCAGAGAGGGGAAAACACTGTGTGGACCCACACAACGTATCTGAAAACTGGTTTAATGTGAACATCTTTTGTTCAGAAGCTTCCACACGATTGAAGCCTTGTCCAAAAACACATATGTGACCCGCTCCACAAAAATGAGTCTGTTGTGGCAAAACTGACATTTTGAGTTAACTACATTAATAAAATGGGAATGAAATAAGCTTTCATTTGGTATATCATGGGCCTCTCTAGGACGTTTGGTTGCACTGTTGTGCCTTTTTTAATTCTGTCAAGTTTTTGCAAAGCAAGAAATGTCTCAATGAAGAAAAAAGGGTTTAAAAATTACAAATACACTGTAACTAACCAAGAAAATCACCAAAAATCATAAATTTGTTAGTCTTTTTCTTACAATATTTAAATTTCTGTGTAAGATGTCTGAACTAAAACTATTAAACAACCAAAATAAAACAAAAACAAAAAAATCCAAATTTTGAGCAAATTTTCACTGTTTCCATTTAAAAGTGGTGAAAGCTGGAATTCAAGCTATGCGACATCAGACTCATTTTTGCAGAGCGGGTCACATATGAAAGCCTTTTATTCAGAGAGCTGCAAATGCCCAAAAGAGAAACATAAAGTCATTTTTTTTTTAGGGGGCAAGTTGGAATTTTGACTTTTATGACGAGAACGAAAGCACAGATGAGATAGCACATCTTTAACATCCCCATGCACTTAAGGCAGATGATTTTGACTGATATTACTAACATGACAGTCCGGCTTAAGTACGAAGCGACTATCTCCGGGATTAATCAGCGCGCACATGTCCGCTTCTGCCCGTTTCATTTATTGCCCCATTTGCTTTGCATGTGAATTATGACCGGGCGATGTCGCAGTGCATGATTGCAAAACTGGCGGGGGGGGGGGGGGGGGGGGGGGGGGAGACGTATTCAGGCTGATAAAGCATGGCTGTAAAATCTCGATGCTACGACCGGGAATAGTTGGGATGTCATGTTCAAAACCTCTCTCTACAACACACCCTTCCCTTTTTTGCTGCTCTCATTACACTACAGTGGACAAAAGCAAATTTGCTTTTAAATGACGTGCAAAGAAATTGACTCTTTTAAAGCCAATTAAAATCCATGTTTATGGTTCACAGGGGTATACAATTCATTGCTAATCGAATGAAGATTACATAATTATAACTTGACCAAGGTGGTGGCAGTACAGTATGGTACGTAGTAAACCTGATAACAAACATTGCAATGGATGTAGCATGAAGAAAATAAAACAGGGCTCATTTCATTTAGTTGGGAATTTGAAATTATTGCTTGACAAATTGTTTCGCTAAGCGCAACAACGTTAGAAACCAGCCGCAAGCAATACGCATCACATGACATCTTGGCTGGTATCCTGGTTTTTTTTGCTTAGGAAAAGTAACCTACTGACTTACTATCCAAAAACTTACTGCTGTCACTTAGAAGAAATCAGGAAATGTAAAATGGTCCATGTGAATGGACTGATTTTTGGAATGAAGAGAGCTACCGTATCGTCAAAATTGTGTTTCGTGATCAAACGATTGTGCATGGTTTTCCACTGTTTTCTCAAAGTGTACATGTACATTGAGCATATTATCAGGTTAGGTTTTGAACATTCTTCTTTGGATTTTGAGCTTAGTGTTATTGTTGGAAATGAACAAAATGCATGAAAAGCAAATAATCAAACGTATGTACATGCCTTTAAATTGGCACTAGTTTCACACTTCTGGTATAGTACATGTACATCAAGTGAGCTGTGTTCTGCAAATGCAATCATCACACGATGACAAAAATGTCAAATATAAATAAGCTAATATTCTCTGGGCTCAGCAAATTTGAGTGCATTTTTGTGCGTACCGGTAACGGCCTTGGTTAAACAACCATTGTACATCTGCCATATCAATGCTGTGTTGTGCAAAACCGATCACCACATGACGGTAAAAAACACGTCAAAGACCACTGGCGAAATAACGCATTTTCTCCTTGATGAAAACTGACAGGATGTTTCGAGGTGATGTGCCGGCCTCTCTGATTAGGATCTGTACGAGCTCCCCTTCCCAGTTATGAAGAATGCAAATGTTAAGGCCAGTCCATTTATTGGAAAATCAATTCGAGTCTTGGACCCCGGCTCGATATGATGTCGGGGGATGGGATTTGCAAGTCCACCGCGCCCACCGCCGGCCTACACCCGCTGCTACATGTAACTAACCTGCCCTCGGATATCATATCTGTTTTCTTTGATTAGGAAACAAAAATAATCAGCGTGGAGCATAACAAATTGGGGGAAATACAGCATCTAGGATTTCAAGTATAGCATGCGATATGGACCGGAAGATTGTCAGGCTATTGTTTTATGAGCTATTTTTTTTTGTTGTGCTAATTATAGCACTTTAAAACCCTAACTCCCTAGGCCTTTTTGCTAGGAAGTAGCCTCAATCCTGCAAAATCCTCCAATTGGCCTCATGGAAAAATAGCATATAGCCTCAATCCTGCAAATTCCTCCGCTATTTCTTGAATATGGTCCATGGAGGGGTGACCACTGCCTGAATCCTGCAAAATCCTCCGGCTATGACTGTCAATAGGCTGAGGCAGAGGCAGTGACATCTTGGAGCAGTGCGGAGGATGTCAAGTATAATCAAGGACTACATTTATGCACGGCTGAGCATAAACAACATAAGGTTGGGCCCAAGACCTTGACACAGTGCGTACTCCGAAATCAGCAACCCACTTTTGCCATGTAACCTCAATCCTGCAAATTCCTCCAATTTGCAAAAAGGATTTTGGAGGATTCAGGGCGGTTAGGGTTAATTAAATTCCTGTATTTGTAATACATGTTTGTAGATTGAGCCAGAGTGATGTCATCCCATGAAAACGTTTATGTCATTTGCACACCACTTTTCATCGGTTACTCTGTGTTACCATTCAGCACTCCAGACTCAAGAACCATTGAGTTTCAAGAACATACCGGGTAGGTCTGGGAGCTAGATAAGCCAATGTAAAAAAAATTCCGGATGTCCGCCCCCACCTATTGTTCAAATTTCATATTTCAGATCAATTTTTCACATTTGAGTGCATAGAATTCGCATTAGTATCTGTGTCCACAAACACGTCCCAGCAAAAAATAATAATAAGTAAATAATTAGTAAAAAAAAATTAAAAAATGTTTATTCTGCATGACTTGAAGTTTAGAACTTGCACACACTCTCACACACACAGGTTTACTCAGAATGTTATGAGGGCGCTGTTCATATCCATGACCGAAGTACACGGTAATTTCGTCAGTTTATTTGTGTTAAAAATCATGGTTTCTGGTCGACGTTTCGTGTTTAATTTGCCTTCTTTCTTCATATACTTTATATTTTTATAATGTATTTTAAATCTGGCATAGTACATCAGACAAATTTCTCTGCATTTTTATGAGGAGACTAATAAAGATCAAGTCTCTAGCAGTTATAAATCCTGTTTAAATGAGGAGACTAATATTAGATCAAGTCTCTAGTAGTTATACATCTTGCTCAAATTTAATAGTAGACGTTAGTTGTCCACAACAAAATAGATGTCCACAGATGTGGACATCACTATAATTATAAAGGCTTTCATCTTTTCCAGAGTTGTACAACATCTATAAATTAAAAAGGTAACTTGGTAAGATTTTTTCCCGACTGATAAATGTTAAACTGACGATATTCTTTACATACTTCATTCACACAAAAAATAGGTGGTTTCTATAAATGGAACTGGAAAGGAAGTACGGCTTACCCCTATGAGGATGACTGGCTTGTTAGTACACAGACCATATGTAGCTAGGCCGCTAGCGATACCCTACGAGTATATCCAATACTATGAACCAACTACAGACCACAGTGTCTGGCTGGCTGCTGGCTGGCCGGCTGACTCATAAACCAATGTCTGTGAGCCAGTCTGGTCTGACCGGCAAATTAAAACATGTCACATCCCATGCTCCTCCCCAGTCAGTTGGTATAGGGTGAAGGGGTCAAGGCTATGAATATGCAGTGGGTAAGGGATATTGCTTGGCCAATGGGAAGTGGGATGAGTGCTGTGACTTGAGTGACTTTAGGCTCAGAGCATGAATATGCATAGCTTGTCTATTCTGCCAGTTTCCCATCCAACAGCACATGTGTGATGTAGGGGGCAGGGGGATAGGCTACATTGTATGAATATGCAAATCAGAGGATATGGCTTGGCCAATGAGAAGTGTGCTTGGGTGCTGTGACTTGAATGACTTGGGCTCAGAGAATGAATATTTTTGTCCCAAAGTTATCTTACTTGTAGGCCTACTTGTGAGTGTGATGTACCGGCAACATGTACATGTATCGGTACAAGAAAAATGTCATGATGTATTTCTCACCTTATTCATTTTTAAAAAAACCTCATGATTTCATAGAAGTCATGTTCTGACGCTCTGACTTTTCCAGAGGGGTCTTTAGGGGTTTTTTGGATGGCCTTTTCAAATTTAAATGGTTAGAATATCATTTCTTTACAAGCACATTATTCAAACAAATTGGGCATTTAAAAAACAAATTTAGCCTTTGAAAATACGCATTTATACAATAAATACACATTGTACACACTGGGCGGTATTCACATCATATTGCATTATTGCTAAATCCATGCACAGAAGGCCAGTATGTTGTCCATGTATATATGTGTGTCTCAAACAAGCACCAGCCAAAATCTGGTCCCGTGATTCTATTTGCAGATATTTTTTTCCTCTTTCTATTTGCCCGTGGGCGCCACTGATGTAATTGTGTTGGCTTAAGGAATACTCAGGCAGAGGGTCGCGAGGGGAGACATTTTATAGAATAAT
The DNA here is from genome assembly GCF_015706575.1 of Patiria miniata. Lineage (NCBI taxonomy): Eukaryota > Metazoa > Echinodermata > Asteroidea > Valvatida > Asterinidae > Patiria > Patiria miniata. The sequence continues at coordinate 8,316,807 of NW_024037071.1, forward strand.
CGAGCGGTCGTTTCATCGAGGGAGACTTTACAGAATATCGTTGGATACCGGGCAATCCTAGGTGATGTGAATAGAACGGTATTTGTGACATACCAGTACGCTAAGCTTTCTCCGCCTCATTACCTCAAGCGTAGATTTTCATTTTCATTTAAATGGTTGATTGTGAAGTGTGTAACTGTCACTATAGTCTCTTTAGATTCAAACTATGATAAATTGTTTTACCCAAGCTTTTTAACATATTTTTTTCTCCTAAGTTTAATTTGTATGTTTTATTTCAACGGAAAAACTATTTTTTCATATTTTGGACGTTTTCAACGCTCTGAAAATATCCCCCTGAAAATGTCACTTTGGAAATGGCCTTCTTTTATTGTTTTCTTCAAAAGGACAGCATGCCAGAAAGACTAATATCGCAGGGAGTTTATTGCCATTATATCTTTAAACTGGGTAAGTTTTTTGAACAATAATTTTGTCAGTTACTTTTTGGATAGCTGCAAATGATCTACTCTACCTTTAAAAACAAAATCTGTTCAGAGTGAAACTCTAAAATTGTACAGGGGAGAACTTTAAAACATTGAATTTTGCAAGCCTTGACACGACGCACAAGTGCGTGCGGTTGCTATAATTAATCGGTTCAGTGCGAGACATCGCGTAGCTGCAATCAGCTCAATGAGAACGTGTCTCGGACGCTGAATTCAGGCCCAATTCAAAACATGATTTGGCAACTTTTTATTTGAAATCGAGATCCTTGAATGTTGTTACTCTCGAAATATACAGCTGAAGCTGAGCTGAAACTTCATCAGGTTAGTCGTTCAGCACCCTTCTTTAGATTTTGAGCACGTTTGCTGCTTCAAACGAACAAAATGCACAAATTACAAATGACGGACTGTACCTCAGTCCTTTTGATTTGAAAATCACAGGCGTGTGGAAAAAGGCACACCTGGATTTTTCTAGGTGTGTGTTTTTTCTGGGTGTGTGGTTTTCTAGGTGTGTGATCTGTGGTCCAGGGAAATTCAGGCGTGCAATTATTCACACTTCTCGAGAAGCTTTTAGGTGTGCGATGGTGTGGGGGTGTGATCGCATGCCTCAAATCAGGACTGGTACCTTCAACTTGTTTTGTCAATGTTATGGTACTTACCCTGAAGTGCGGTTCTGCGAGGATAGCCTGGAGTTCATAGCTTTCTTGGCTGTCTTGAGGGCTCCTCTGTAGCAACTCCAATATCTGCTGACATGAAGACGAAAAGCATGCAATCATTCTCTTCTCAGTGTCTCATACTGAACCACACAAAATGTACTTTCTCTTAAAGGGACACAAACGTGCTTTGAACGAGATGATGATAATCGGAAATAACTTTTAAAAGTAGGATATAAACATCCACACAACTATCCTTTCAAAACTGAGCGTTTTTGTGTTATTCCTGTATTATTGCGTGCGAGAACAAATTTCGGGGTTCACTTTTGCGACCCCATAAATTCGAGCTGTTTGGATGCTAGTTGTGATTTCATTCGTACGCGTAAAGTGTTCGCCTTTTGCGGACGTTGAAGAAACCACAATTTTTTGCATTGGTGATTGGTCACCGCGCGCTGTTCCTGAGACACACAACGTGTATAGCGTACATGAGAACAACACGAAAAACGTATTCGTACTCCGTCATGTCCGATGTAAACAAGCGGGTTTTTTCCGTCTTTTCTCGGGAACAGTAAGACATTACCGTAGGTTGGTTTCCTTTCAACCAGATGTTTGAAATAGGCTGAGTAAACAATCCAAAACATAACATTTTCGGGGATTTCAGGACCTAGTGCCCCTTTAATACTAAAATAACAGTTTCGAATTGTTTTAGTACATTTTTACAATAAACTTGATTTTCTGGCTGAATTCATTTGCTGAACTTTATCTGTTGATGTTGTTTTTTTTTCTTCAATAGAGTACCGTAGTGTGATGTCATCTGTCTTTGTTCTGATTCATGCGATGGTTAGCGCATTGATGTAAACACACACTTAACCCTGAAGGGGGAGGGGGGGAATCTGCCCCCCCCCCCCTCAACTTTTTCCGCAATAGCCTTGAAAAAATTTTTTTCGTGACCCGAGCTGTTACGACTTTATAGCCTCGAGCCTTGCGCATCTTTTGATACCAAAAACATAAAAATCGGACCAGGTTGCCGCGCAGCAATAAAAAAAAAACTGACTTTCCCATATACATAGTGCACACAGAGCACAATTACCATTTGTACATATGAATAATTAATTAGCCGTAATTCCAAAACCCTTCGACCTATTGTCATGAGATTTCTTGGATATGCTCTAGATGAGTTGCTCTATGCATATACCGAGTTTCAAAATTTTTCATCACTCGATCGCCGAGATCTTGGGGGGGGGGGGGCAGAATCCCCCTCCCTCCCCTTCGACTAAATACTAGAAACCATCTATTTGAATTCATTCAATTGAAGTGGATCCATCGTCTACACTCTAAGGCTAAAAAAAAAGTCTCCGGTTTCTGGTATGCGCGCGCGTCGCTGTAGCCATGCGCGTCGGCAAAATGAAAAAGGTATTTTTTCAATGAAAGATGATGTCTCAAAACCGCCAAACTCACTGGTTTGACTGGAATCCTGCTGCTGCACAATTTTAACGTGTTTTTAGATTGGGTTATGGTCGAGAATAAGCTTTATATGTGGCCTCCCTGGACTCCCATATATTTGCACGAAGTTTAGTCGGGCACCATTTGCAGTCATCAGCCGACATTTGAAGCAAAAAAATCAGGTAAAAAAAAAAAAAACGCCGCGTCGCCACACCACTTTTTGGGCAAGCTCCATACCAGAAACCGGAGACTTTTTTTTTTGGGCCTAATGGAAAGCTTGCTAGAGCACTCCTAGCCAACAATTAGATATTAATATATACAGTAACCTGTGGTAGTCAGTGCTATATTCAGCACCTGTCTCTGATATAAACCCCCAATGGCTCACAGTTCACCTGGCGGGGGATTTGCTTTCCAATTTGGATTTTGGCTCTTACTTTGCCAGGGACGAAAATGCTGGATTCACTCATTACACTACAAATCCCAATTGATTTTTTTTTTCTCTACTCACTATGAAACAAAATTAGGGGATAATGCGATGGGATTTTTAAAAGCCTTGATTTACTTTGCATAATTATGTTAAACCCTATGTTTAAAAACCTCTCGCAATTTTTTGGGGGATGAGGGAAAAAGGGAGATCATCACCAGTTTTTTCCCCTTAAAAACTGTATAGAGAAATTGAACACTAAAAAATGCTGGAAAATGGCCTAATTACGCTTGGTAATGAAGATATACATGTATGTGCCTGTTTATGTACAAATTCGTCCAATAAATACCTGACTGGTGTTAAAAGATATTCAGCTCCCCTCGTGAATTTAAAACAGTCAGAAAATTTAAGACGTTATATTCTTCAGTTTTCCACTTCCCAATAAAAACAGTATCTCGACATGATACCGATGATAAAATTGTATCTGATCATATCATAAAATCATTTAATACTGATGAAAATTCCCCTAATTTGAAAAAATCACTATAAATGTACATGCATACATGTACATAGTTCGTGTACAAAAATTTCAATGTCCAACACGTTTCTTCAATTTACAAAAATGTACCGGCACTAAATGTCAGCATGACACTTTGTGCAATAACGGCCAACCTCGTTTTAATACCAAATCTCCATCTACTACTTCTATGTATCACATCTTCATAATCACTACAGGCACTTCCAAGGTAACACTGCCAAGCGGCCTGTCCCACTCAATTTACGTTAAAAGTAATGTTAAAGAGATTCATTAAAGCCATCCATCACAGAAGGAAACTAATCAAGAGAACAGTGGGAGTGATTACTGCTTAAAGGGAATGTACATCATTTGCTTTTGCTGTAATTTTCAGAAATGGATGGAATTGGGGGGTTGGAAATATATAGCAAATATAGTTACACTGACTTTTTTGTAAGGTCAGGGAACCAGTCTAGCTGGCTTGTACCCGTTCATAGGTGTGTAATCGATTGCAAACAAGAGCGATGGTCAACTGGGGCCAGTATTTGAAAAAAAGCCAGTTTTTTCCAACACTGGTCGGCCCATCAGCGTTGGAAATTGATACAAAAATACCACTTTTCTTGAAAATGACAGTATACCAGGTGCCATGATTTTACAGGATGCTTTACACTGTCATTCACTAACAGTCCAGCAAGGTATTTCAAAATGATTTGGTAGTTTTTTTTTTTGATGTTTGCAAATGTTGTATTTTCCCTTTAAAAGGTCCATCATGCCCATGAGATGAAGTTTACACGTGTGCATATTTGTAGCAAATCTCCATTCCTCTGAAATGTATGAAAGCTATGAGACATCCCTTTTTGGTTAATTTTGATTGAAAAGTGCACTTCTTTAAAACATTTAAAATTGTCCTTGCTTTTCTGGACAACTGAGGGTGTTGTTGCTTGTGATGTCATTTCAGGAAGACACTGTTCAGTTTAGGAGTTTTTTTACTCATCAAATTGTGCACCCAAAAATTTGCTCATTGAAAACATTTTTGAGAAAAGTTTGCTCATTGGCTTACTGCCAGTACTGACACAACAGATCACCAAAGAAAATATTTAAAAATTCCGGAAAGTTTTGGTGCTGAAATAGATTTAACATTGAGGTTTCCGCTTGAAATGACATCACACTTTATATCATGAATATAGACATTTGCATAACATAAAAACCAAAAAGGCACCAAAATACTATTAAAAATGGCAAACAAAAATTGAAAAGTTAATGGTTTAAATGGGACACAAAGATTAATTTTCTAATTACTGCATTACAAAAAAATATATGCGCAACCCCCACCCATATGGATCGCTAAAGAAGTCACTTCATTACAAGTAATGAGAAGGATAATTAACAGAGAGAAATGTCATTCTCTGGTAAAGCACCCATCAGGTCATTTAATGGATGATGGAACTTCAATTGGGCACTCCCCTTGTTATCCATTGTCTCTCCAATCAGGCTGCCGATCTGGTTAATTAGGGTGCTAATGATAGAGGTGGATACATTCTTCACTGTGTTGGATGCACGCCACTTTAGAATAGGCTCTGACTGAGCTAATTAAAGGGAATATACATCATTTGCTTTTACTGTAATTTTCAGAAATGGATGGAATTGGGGGGTTGGAAATATATAGCAAATATAGTTACACTGACTTTTTTGAGGTTTTGGGTTCGAAAATGCTATAAAAACCAAGAAAAACAATCATTTTCCTATAGTCTGGTTCCCTGACTCCATATAAGAAGAAACAGAGCAGTTTACATACATTGGGGAATTGTAAGGTCAGGGAACCAGTCTAGCTGGCTCGTACCCGTTCATAGGTTTGTAATCGATTGCAAACAAGTACGATGGTCAATTGGGGCCAGTATTTGAAAAAAAAGCCAGTTTTTTCCAACGCTGATCGGCCGATCAGCGTTGGAAATTGATACAAAAATACCACTTTTCTTGAAAATGACAGTATACCAGGTGCCATGATTTTACAGGATGCTTTACACTGTCATTCACTAACAGTCCAGCAAGGTATTTCAAAATGATTTGGTAGTTTTATTTTTTGATGTTTGCAAATGTTGTATTTTCCCTTTAAAAGGTCCATCATGCCCATGAGATGAAGTTTACACGTGTGCATATTTGTAGCAAATCTCCATTCCTCTGAAATGTATGAAAGCTATGAGACATCCCTTTTTGGTTAATTTTGATTGAAAAGTGCACTTCTTTAAAACATTTAAAATTGTCCATGCTTTTCTGGACAACTGAGGGTGTTGTTGCTGTGATGTCATTTCAAGAAGACACTGTTCAGTTTATGAGTTTTTTACTCATCAAATTGTGAACCCAAAAGTTTGCTCATTTAAAACATTTGTGACAAAAGTTTGCTCATTGGCTTACTGCCAGTACTGACACAACAAATCACCAAAGAAAATATCAAAAAATCTGGAAAGTTTTGGTGCTGAAATAGCTTTAACATTGAGGTTTTCGCTTGAAATGACATCACACTTTTTCCAATGAATATAGACATTTGCATAACATAAAAACCAAAAAGGCACCAAAATACATGTACCCTTAAAAATGGCAAACAAAAATTGAAAAGGTAACGGTTTAAATGGGACACAAAGATTAATTTTCTAATTATTGCATTACAAAAAATAAAAGCGCAACCCCCATATGGATCGCTAAAGAAGTCACTTCATTACAAGTAATGAGAAGGATAATTAACAGAGAGAATTGTCATTCTCTGGTAAAGCACCGATCAGGTCATTTAATGGATGATGGAACTTCAATTGGGCACTCCCCTCGTTATCCATTGTCTTTCCAATCAGGGTGCCAATCTGGTTAATTAGGGTGCTAATGATAGGGGTGGATACATTCTTCACTGTGTAGGATGCACGCCACTTTAGAATCGGCTCTGACTGAGCTAATTAACATGAAATGTATGCTACTAAATTTTGAGCCAAAAGGTACACTGCAGTTTGATTGGAAGGTCATGAAATTGACAGATTGTAAGACTTTGGGCATCAAGTGTTGTCAATAATTAATCGATTTTGTAATCAAATTTCTGAGAAGGGTTGCTAATAATTTTGCTTGTGCATACTGTAAAAAAAAAATTGAGCCAGCGGAGGGGGAGGAATTGATTTGGTTTTAGAGAATTTTTGATAATTTTGGAAGTCATTAGAAGGTAAAATTTACATTTGGAAGCAAAATACCCGGTAGATCAAAGTAATGACTTCTCAAGTTTCAACTTTGTGCAAAAACAAACAACAAAAATAAACAAAACGCACCAACAACAAAACACCCCCACAACAAAAAACAAACCCAAGAAACTATTAAGTGTTTATTTGAAAATTCTACAATAGGCCATTTATCAAAGGAACTTACAGCAATAACAATGTGGCCGACCGTCCCCCCCCCCTCAATTTTTTTTTTAGTCTACCGTCCCTTACAGTATTACAACATAAATCACTCCATAGACAATGAACAACAGAGGGCAGCATTAACCTGAAACACACACCACACGGCTCTGTTGAGTTCTAAAAATAACCCTGATCATCGTCGACCCACCTGCAAGAAATGAACTACGGTGGCAATTTGGGCCTGTTACCCCACTGATGTGGTTTTACGCCCGCAATATGGCAAATTGGGTTCAAAAGATACATGCCTATGGACGTCATAATGTGGCAACTGCAATGAATCATTGCACGCGCCAAAGCCGGGGACGAAAGTAATTAGATTAGAGAAGGGGGGGGGGGGGAGGGGAACAGTAGCAAAATGCAAATCTTGCGGTTTCAGGGTCAAAATCACCGGAGTGGGGATCAATTTTCAAGAGAGGGCGGTATGCAGTTGGCCTGTGAGACACTGTTCTCAAATAAAAGGGATGGATGCATTTTTTTATCATAGATGTGACCAAAAAATATTTGGTGTTTTAGATTTCTCATGCCAAATTCACCACCTGTTTGGAACAACGTGGCGAGTGTTGTACCCAGTGGCGTAAATCTGTGCCGGCGAGTGGGGTGGGGGGGGGGGGGGAGATGGGGGATGACCAAAATCCAAGAATTGCCCAGCCATGGAAATTTGAGGGGGGGGGGGGGACACACCACTTTACACTAGGGGGCGCTCTTCAGGATATAGATGTATATCAATATGTATACTCCTGCTTCCATCCAAACGGCACATTTTAAAAGCTTTTGTACTTTGTTTCTCCACTTTACAATGCTACTGAATACATTTTTGTTGTTGGGATGTTCAAAACTACCTTGAAATCCGTATTGTTTTCGCATCACGAAAAAGTGGGGGATGATTCAATAGCCCATCCCCCCTGGTCCAAAAGGGGGGGGGGGGGGGGAGAGATATGACTGTTTTGCGGGAAGGTTTGTTACTTACGTCTTTGGATCTCTGGACGCTGTCTGAAGGGATGTCCTTCTTGTTAGGCATCTGCTCGCTGGACTTGGTGTTGATCTTGTCGTAGAGCTACAAGATAAATCCACACAGAGATGGAACAGTTATTGCTTAAACCCTTTGGGACGCCAAACTGTTTGAAATTTAAAGTTGAACAAAGAAAAAGACTGGAGCGGGGTTTGAACCTGCAACCTCCGACTCTACCAACCGAGCTATACAGCCCTATGTTGGCGGCTCCCCATTTTATCAATGTCTTTGTTTCAAGGGCGCTTAAACTTGTAATAGCTTGTACAGCCTCGACATCGAACCTATCGTCGTTTTTAATGACAATTGGAACTGAAAAGGATCTCTTCAGTTTAGAAGTCATGTGATTGTGGTTCGACTGACAATTTGAAAACACTGAATGTAGAAAGCCAGATTCTATCACCAACTACATGTAGTACCTGGCAACTTTGGCTTTCGCCAATCAGCGACTTTTCTTTCTTAATTACAGAATTACTAGTATTCACGTAACATGTAGGGCCTACATATCCGTTGCTGAGGGAATGTTACAAAACTGGAAATGTGTTTATCATATCAATCCCATCTATTTTCAACAACGTACAAAGACATAGTGTCTTTGAACAGAAAATATTTGTTTGCATATTACTATATTTATTAAAGTATTCAATACAAAATAAAATACATGCAATAACATTATGGATGTCATTATAAATATTATCTTTATCAATTTTCAGTAAACCACCATGCAATTTCTTTACTACGTATTATAGTGTTACAATACTACTAAATATTAAATGATACAGGGAACTATGACACGCAGGATATGCCTGCCACCAGCTCAAAACCGAGGGCGCTATTTTATCGCAACAGTATTATTGGCAGCAAGAGTTAAAATCCTCCCTCCCTAAGAGTCTCATGATGACCTCAACTAAGCCCCTCCCTTTTCCCCAATAAAACCAGGCATGAATTCCAATTTTATGGGGGTATCTTAGGAATTCACGCAGTCCCTCACTCCGAGATGAAAAAGTAGGACGGGGCTTTGAAGCCATGACCCGTGTTATCCAATCCGGCCTGAAATACTAAAGACTAGATGGGCAAAGTGCAGCTCGGCACTCAAGACTTCAAAGCAGCGACCGTGTGGAATTCAAGAAACCATAGATGTATCGCACTCGATCCGCGGTTGAAATGTACGCTTGATTAAAAAAAAACACTGCTTATATGAGAAAGGTTGTTTTTTTTGTCCATTCTGGGCCAGTGAACTGTGCAAATGCTAAAACCCTGACATGATGTGTTTCTTTTAATAGTTGGTGCATTAAAAACAAGTACAACCTTGTCTAAAGTGAACTTGAAATAGCAGGATAAACAAGATTATTATATATGTAAAAACATTGTGCAACCGTAGTAAATGATTGAGAAATTCCCTGGCAACAAAAAGGTGCGTACCAGTCTTGGCCATTTTTTTTTCTTGACTCATCAGGGAAATACAATGTAATACAAAGTATTACAAGTGCTAAATGGTAAAAAAAAATGTTTGGAGATGAAGCTAATTTTCAGTACCACATTGAAAAATTTTGTGCAAGTTCTTATAATACATGATGCTATTCGGTTCCTTACTGGAGCAGAGCAGCACGCGAAAATGATAGACTCTTGCTATTATTTTAACTTAACATTTTTTTCTGCTGAAATCGTACAGACTATGCTGTTCAAAGAGTGCTTACATGTAATTGGTTTCTCTCAAAACCCTAGATCATGACAAATCAATACATTGTAGGAGACGTCTTTTCAACTTCTACAGGGTGAGTCAAAAAAAAAGTGACCGAATTAGAAAAAATATATTATTTTGAAATATGTGGCTTGCCCCATTTCATAAAAATAACTTAGGGATAAAGTACATGTTATTGACTAGTAACTGTGAAAATTTCACGTAATTTGCATACTCTATTCTCATGTGAATTTTAGTCAAAGGATCACAAAGTTCAGTTGTCCAGTGTCCACCACTGATCAATTACCGTTCTGTGAACTGATGAATAATCAATTAAATACCGTGAAACATGGACGTTTTGCAACCTCCATCATGTCCATGAATGAACAAAAAAGTGCAAAGGAAAACAGACAAAAATCGCCGTCAATATTTCAGAGAAAAAAAAGAGTTGACTTGTTCCTAATATTCAAAACACAAAATCTGACTTTAAAAATATTATTTAAGTCTTGACTCAAATGATTACAATCTCATTTGTGTTTGAATGCCTAAAGAGTAATCAGTAATTCTCACTCAGCTCAATAGCTTCCAATGGCATTCCATGAACAGCCATAAAAATAGGTTCTTGTAGTAAAACATGCATACACTGTACCGGAATTTCTGATAGCATGTATCAATTTCAATATTAAAGGGAAAATACAACATTTGCAAACATCAAAAAATAAAACTACCAAATCACTTTGAAATACCTTGCTGGACTGTTAGTGAATGACAGTGTAAAGCATCCTGTAAAATCATGGCACCTGGTATACTGTCATTTTCAAGAAAAGTGGTATTTTTGTATCAATTTCCAACGCTGGTCGGCCGACCAGCGTTGGAAAAAAACTGGCTTTTTTTTCAAATACTGGCCCCAATTGACCATCGCACTTGTTTGCAATCGATTACACACCTATGAACGGGTACAAGCCAGCTAGACTGGTTCCCTGACCTTACAATTCCCCAATGTATGTAAACTGCTCTGTTTCTTCTTATATGGAGTCAGGGAATCAGACTACAGGAAAATGATTGTTTTTCTTGGTTTTTATAGCATTTTCGAACCCAAAACCTAAAAAAAGTCAGTGTATCTATATTTGCTATACATTTCCAACCCCCCAATTCCATCCATTTCTGAAAATTACAGCAAAAGCAAATGATGTATATTCCCTTTAAGGGGGGGGGGGAACACAAATACATGCATAATACATTATCACACAAAATGCGTCGCATCCAAGCAAATCGTAACCATTTTCTCCAAGACAGCTTTCCTGCCGCCCACCCACTCGCTAATTAATTGTCTTAATCCCTGGAACAAGTACAAATCAATACTCAGCCACTCTCACAAGTGGACAGCTTAAAAGCATTAGCCAATTAACGCTTGTCTGCTGCAAACAAATGTGAAGAGGGAGGTATTGTAATCAGGAGAAAGGATCAACAAACAATGCTGACACAGACAATAATGCTTGTCAGACTTTGCGGCTTAGAAAGAATGTAACGAGATTGCATTAGGGCAGACTCAAATTAGCCAGCAACATTTTGTAATCCGGGAAAGTTTTACAAAGCGTTGCTGCAATGTTGTCTTCTACATGTAACGCAACCAGATGGTATTGTTTTTATTAGCTTCTGCATGCGTCCTTGTTGCCACATTTATATTATTGAACCAGTTTATCCATTGTTCTCACAACACTAAGCCAATTAAGACATCTGTGAAATCAGAGGACTGGAAATGGTGTGTCATCGTATGCAATACAGAGCAGTTTATTTTAGGGAGGCTTGAGTCGGCCAACATTTGCTGAAATCTGACAAACTAATTGGTCAAATTTTATGGGTCATGCGATTTTAATAATCTTGAGTTTATGGTTGCACAAGCAGATCAATACTTCCTTCTTTGAGTATGTCTCTCACAGAACCCATGTTCAGTAGTTTCGATGGAAAAGTTACATGTAAATCAAACTAGGTTTTGCCCTTCACCGACGTATAAATACTGAATACTCAGTGTGTTACCTCCCGAGTGAAAGTTGGAAAAAATCACTCGGGTGGGACTCGAACCCATAACGTCCTGCTTTCTAGTGCAGATGTCTTACCACTCGACCACCGAGCTAACAGGATCAGTTGGCTGGTTCGAATCTGATGTACATAGCAGCGGGTACCACATTAACTATTCATAAGATGGATTTTTTTAATTAATTTTTTTATTAAGTTACATGTACCGGTACCGGCATGTTTATTCATGACCAAAAAAAATGACGTCACTCTATCACTATTACGTACATACATGTCGTCAACTAGTTACAAGACATTGAAGCTTTGAAAGAATGGCTGTTGTAGAGCTGCCACAGTTAGCCTAGTGGATAGTGAGGTTAGCTACATGTATGGACCGTAAGCTCCCTGTAACCCTGTTTTGAATCCACGAAGGCCCATTTTCATTTTATTTTTCTTCTTCAAATTTTTAGTTGGGATAGAATTCATTAAGGAAAAAGAAGAGTCCGAGAATTTAAGTGTCTTCCAGAGACGTTCTCAAAAGAAGGAGGTACTGATCTGCGTTTCGCCACGTAACAGATCTCTTTTGTGAGTTTGTATTATAAAAGAGATTGTCACAAGGTGCAATGTGAACTTGATCATATTGCTATCTGCACCATACACACCTTCAAATCTTGTCATGAGGTTTTGGTAAAACAAAACAAACAAAAAACACGGAAGTTGAGAGCCCCCTTTAATTTCCTGTATTGATTACTATGTTTGTGTTGAATGCCAAGTTCTCGTAGCGGAGAGGGTTAGCTTCATGCTCACTTGGCTGGCCAATGAATCAAGCAGCACATTGCCCTTGGCTGTACATACATGTATGTATACTCCATGTACTCCAACACTACCAACACCCCCCCCCTTTCACCAACCCCCTTCCCCACCCCCCTCCCCCTCAAATTACTATGACTGAGTTCTATGCTTCGTTCTTGACCTCGTACTGAAAAGGTTAGCTTCATGCTCACTTGGCTGTCCAATGAATCAAGCAGCACATTGCCCTTGGCTCTTTACTCCAACACTACCATCCCCCTTCCACCTACCCCCCCCCCCCTCCAGGCCCCCCTTCCCTCCCCCCTCAAATTACTATGAGTTCTATGTTTCGTTCTTGACCTCGTACCGAGAAGGTTAGCTTCATGCTCACTTGGCTGGCCAATGAATCAAGCAGCACATTGCCCTTGGCTCTTTACTCCAACACTACCACCCCCCCCCCCCTTCCAACTACCCCCCCCCCCCCCCTCCAGGCCCCCCTCTCCTCCCCCCTCAAATTACTATGAGTTCTATGTTTCGTTCTTGACCTCGTACCGAGAAGGTTAACTTCATGCTCACTTGGCTGTCCAATGAATCAATTAGCTTTCACTCTTGGCTCAATATTCCGCACTACATCCCCCTTCCCCCTACCCCCCTCCCCCCCCCCCAATGTTTATGTTTGAGTTCTACGCTTCCTTCTCAACCTTATACCCAGAGGGTTAGCTTCATGCTCACTTGCCTGTTCAATGAATCATGCAGTATATTGCCCTTGGTCACCAAACTACCGTTAACACCCCCCCCCCCCCTTCCAATATCTGTGTCCATTGATTTGTCATTCGCTGCAAAAGCAATAACGCCAGACATGCACAAGAATACATTAACACCTATTGCATAGTACATATGTACAAGTGCGTGCTCAAAGTTACATTGAATGAATTTGTTTTTCAACGAGGGTGGGACTGCAACTCTTCCTGACAGATATTTCCCCACAATAGACATTTTGAATTCGGCAGCCATGTTGGAGGTGTTTCTTGTTATTTTGAATTCAGTAGCAATAAATGCACACAAGTTCTGTTCATGCGTATCCCTGGGGAACCAGAGCACGCACCTCCAAGATGGCGGAGAGCCACAGTACGTAGGTTGTGGGTTCGATTCCCACCGAGTATTAGCTTGTAAATTGTTTATTTAAAGCTCTCAGAACACGTCCTCAGCACACAGTGCTGATAAAATGTTGGTGGGGCTAAAAACAGAATGGATTAAACTTTACAATACCCTTGCGAAAAATTCAAACATTGAGTAAAGTTTATATTGAGTTAAGGTTGTGCAAAGAAAAGTCAATCACCTAGGACTCCCGAGACCTCTGTAACTTTTCAAAATCGAATCGCCACAGCTCATCTTAAGTAAATGCAAATATACATTCAGACTCTGCCCCGGTACTTTTCCTGAGTGAAAATTTCAGCATCTGACCTAGAAATACATCTGTAACAAGATTTTGAAGCTGTGACCACGTTAAATGCCGAAAAATGTTGACACGGTCACACGGGAGTGCAAACATGGGAGTCAAGTCGTAATAAAATTATCCCACATGAGACTTTGAAGTGGCCGGTGCTACACAGGTACCGGTACATGCACTTGTGAGTTTCGTGATACCACATTAATATTTTTTGGTTCTGGTCCATCAAAATATTTTTTAAAATACACGTTCAAATATTAAAAGGAATATACATCATTTGCTTTTGCTGTAATTTTCAGAAATGGATGGAATTGGGGGGTTGGAAATATATAGCAAATATAGTTACACTGACTTTTTTGAGGTTTTGGGTTCGAAAATGCTATAAAAACCAAGAAAACAATCATTTTCCTGTAGTCTGGTTCCCTGACTCCATATAAGAAGAAACAGAGCAGTTTACATACATTGGGGAATTGTAAGGTCAGGGAACCAGTCTAGCTGGCTCGTACCCGTTCATAGGTTTGTAATCGATTGCAAACAAGTGCGATGGCCAATTGGGGCCAGTATTTGAAAAAAAGCCAGTTTTTTTCCAACGCTGATCGGCCGATCAGTGTTGGAAATTGATACAAAAATACCACTTTTCTTGAAAATGACAGTATACCAGGTGCCATGATTTACAGGATGCTTTACACTGTCATTCACTAACAGTCCAGCAAGGTATTTCAAAATGATTTGGTAATTTTATTTTTTGATGTTTGCAAATGTTGTATTTCCCTTTAAAATGAAAGAAAAAATGAAGATAATTTATGTTTTCAGGTCAAATTACTTTTAATTTAAGATTTTCCTGAAAAAAAAAACCAGTGCTTTTTTTTCTCTTTCTTATGATCATACACCTAATTGATTGATTACAGCCGATTAGCTGTCCCCGTGTATTTAATTCCAACCACTCAATACCAGCACGAGATGGGGAGCCGGGGAACCAGTGAAGCAGACACCACCTCACACTCATCTGAGTTCATTAGCCAATGCCTTACTGAGCAACGGCCGGTCCCCACCTGTGGCGGGAAACCGGCCGAGCGAGTTGATGAATCAATGAGGCAGGAGTTGGTAACCCGGTGGGAAAAAAATCATCAGAATTTGGAGTATTACATACATGTACGTGCACGTTTGCACGTCCAGAGCATCTGCAATGTTCATCTTCTCAGCAGGAGTGAGATTGAGAGAAAATGAAAAATCCACGTAACATAATCAGCAGAGGTTTAGTGGCTTGTCGAGGGCTGAGGGCAATGCAGGGTTTATGATAAAATGCCTATTTATTTTGATCTCTATAAACTTGCAAAAACCTAAGGAATTCTGGATTTCACAAAGTGATGCTTTCAATCCTGAAATCGGGAAAAATCCCGAAATCGGGAAAAATCCTGAAAATCTGATTTCAGGAAAAATCTTGAAATCAGGAAAATCCTGAAATCAGGAAAAATCCTGAAATTGGGAAAAATCCTGAAATTGGGAAAAATCCTGAAATTGGGAAAAATCCTGAAATTGGGAAAAATCCTGAAATTGGGAAAAATCCTGAAATCAGGGAAAATCCTGAAATCGGGAAAAATCCTGAAATCAGGAAAAATCCTGAAATCGGGAAAAATCCTGAATTTGGGAAAAATCCTGAAATCAGAAACAATCCTGAAATCAGGAAAAATCCTGAATTAGGAACAACCCTGACAAATTTCACCTCTGTCTAAAGGTTGGTTCATACTCGGCACGAAAGCAAACGTGAACTAGAATTTGTGATGTCGGGGACGTTTTCGCGCTGCGAATTCGCAAAAGTTGAACACATTTCAACTCCGGTGAATGTACCAGTACTCTAACTTTTTCGCAACAGCTCTCATTGGTTTCTGTCCTTGATCCATCGATGATGTTGCATGTGTGTGTCCTCGATTTACACCATAAACACGCGTACACATACATGTACATACTACTTGGGGAAACAAGCCAAATTTCTTTCCCAAATCGCCTTCACACTTCTTTGCAAATCTGTGTTCACAATTTTTCCGCCTTTTGGTAACTAAATGTACACCTTCCCAATAATTATGATAATAATTTCTGCACCCAGCCACCCCTTTTGAAACCCCTGGATCTGCCGAGTACACCTCATGTTCTCGACCCTTCAACTTCTCATCCACAGATCAATTTCTTTCCGGCTCTTTGTTTCGCCGCTTCTCCTTATTGATCTCATGGGGGGGGGGGGGGTGTTAGAAAGGGAAGGGGGACAGTGTCTCCCCCAAGCTGAGAGCCTACGATGTGATAAATCAACAGTGGATTGTGTTACAAAGTACTGTTTACTGCTCTCCGAATGATCACATCCAGAGTTATGACCGAATTGCGGTACAAACACCCGTGCTGATTAATGTTGGCCTGAGTGTCCGGAATCATCGATTCATTATTTCCAGCGGGCAACATTTTTATTTGGAAGTAATATATTTTCAGGATAATGGTGTCCAACTGACAAGCCTGGAGAACTTAAGAATTCTTCATGGATAATGAAACCGGCATCTGGCAGGAAAATATGGTTTTTTTTTTTTTTTGGGGGGGGGGGGGATTTTGAGTACTGTTATAACTAACAAAATGCATGAACAGCAAATGATCCCAACACCGTACCTACGGGAAGGGGGGGGGGAAGCCACTCCCCCCCACTGGAAATTTGGCATCCGGAGAAATGCACAGCCGTATGAGTTATCATGATAAGTGGCTGTTTATTTTAACGTCTGTGGAAAGCGAATAACAGTAGTTATTGTCTACCAGTAACCATGGTTTGGAACTGCGCCCCCATGGGAAGATGGCGTCCAGCCCTCCCCCACTTGATTTCACGGAGGTCAGGTGTCCGGTGAAGAAAACCTATCTACATTTTTAAAAAATTAAATTTACCTTAAATTTCTTGGATAGCAGCAAATGGTCTACCCTACCTTTAAAATGTCACCAATAGGGACCGAAACGAGAGAAGCATTTGCTTACAATGTACCAACTCATAGCCAGACCCGAGGCTATCGGAGTAACCTACGCTGGGCAGACTCGCATTGCAGCTAGTACATTATGCGAACATCGAAACCAAATTTCAATACACAGACTTCAGTTTTTCTCCCTTCGATGATGCAAATGATTAGCCCGAGGCCTGTAATGAAACACTGCACACTCCGATATGAATGTGAAATAGATCATCCACCGACAGTTAAAAAGGCACTCAAGACATTTTTGCGGTGTCTATTGAAAATGAAAACTGCGTCCAAGGTTTGTGAAGAATGTCAGCAGAATTTCCGCGGATCGCAAAAGCTCCGGGCAACTATCTACTGGGGGATGTTGTCAAATGGTATTTCATCAGCCAATAAATCATATTTTAGCCTGGGTGCTGGAAAGTCGTCAACTGTTCTCTCTTTCCTACAATTTCACAACGATCCCTCAATTTTTTTTATTTTTTTTTACATATTGGAGACAAACACATTTTTGATTGCGCAGTGACAAGAAAGTACATTCCAACAGAAAATGTGCACGAGTGATGTGGTTGCCAATGGCAACTGAGGATACCTCAAAGCAAATTGGCTCCCACTCGTTTCTGCTTGCATTCTGGTCAAGCTGGTAACATGAGGGGAAAAAAACATGGGTACCCGCTAGGGCAGAGATGGTATATTGTGATTGATTTTAGCTGCTTTGCGCCCAAATGGCAGCATGGAGCTGAATACTCCCCAGGGAGCTGAGATGGTCTTTGGGATGTTTCATTGGCCCAATGAGCAGGCTAATACATGTAATGATGTAGTGCCTTGATCACCGATAATGGTGGATATGTGCACTTTATAAATACACATTATTAATATTACAACAATGTATGTACCGGTAGGTTATTCATTTTTTTATCAAAATGTATAATATCCATCAAGCTGAAACTTCAATAACTTCAACAGGTATACATTGGAACTTCAGATAGATTTCAAGCAGTTTTGTTGCTCGAATCAAAAAGCAAATGATCCAAAATGTATCATGTATACCTTAAATGATGGTAAAGGGGATATCAAACACAAGACCCTTGTGTCTTGTATACCAGAGAGATCATCTAACCTAAGTTTTGTAATTCGAGCCCTGTTCTAGCGGGCCAGCTACGCTCACGTGGCATTGCCGGAATGCAGACCAGCCGCGGGTTCAGTCCGCCGGCACCGCATTCCCGCAAGTTCAAAGTCTTGACAGATGCTGGCTAAACGAGCCAATTAGAAGATAGCGAGAGCATGAGACAAGGGAAATTGGTGCCGGAGGGGGGGGGGGGGGTGGAGGGAGACGTGTATCAAGCAGAGCAAGGCGGGGTAGATATTAGAAGACACGCAGGGGGTGCGTGATCGAGATTCTTTTAAATACGAGTCAATTTACACCATTTGTTTTATACACGTCTGTGTTTGTTAAACAGAAACGACAATTATAATTGTGATTTTTGTAATTTTTGAGGGTTTTTTTTCCAAAGCAGTAGTGTCGATGATGCAATATTGCATTCAGTTGTTGCAAAAAAATAATGCAGAAAAATATGGGTTAAATGGTCCTTGAAATACTTTTGTTTTCGTTCATTTTGTAATCGTCACGTTAATCAAGATCACTGAATAGCACTGTCAAGGATACACGCTGGGTCATACTTTATGTGAATACAAATGCGAAGCGAATACGACGTCCAGAAACAATTGTTACGGATTTGCCGGTGTTAAACTGTGTAAACCTTTGCGAGTTTGCAGCGGGAATACTTGCTGTTCATGTTTGCCGAGTCAAAAAAAAAAACCAAGTAGTTTCTCATCCGGCCTTTTTGAAAAAATGGAGGAGGCGGGCGCTTCCCCCCCCCCCCCCAAGATAGCGGATGGATTCTTCAATTTTTTCGATTAATTTTCTGACATAAAATAGTGTCCAATGGAGCTACAAGTTCATAGCTACCATACAATTTTGTTGGAAACAAATAGGAAGACAATATATTGACAAGATCATGTGCAAAATATATTGCAAATTAATCAAATTATTCTGAAATTAATTATATGAATTAAAAAAAAAACAAAAACACACGGAAGTGGGCCGGGACAAGAAACTGTTTTTTTTTTTTTTACATTTTTAGTTAAGTAAAATGAACCGACTTTAAATTTGGAAGACAATATTTCTTGAACCAGTGCGATTTCAGATTTGAAAAAGAAAATCAAAGATTGTTTTTG
The DNA here is from genome assembly GCF_015706575.1 of Patiria miniata. Classification (NCBI taxonomy): domain Eukaryota; kingdom Metazoa; phylum Echinodermata; class Asteroidea; order Valvatida; family Asterinidae; genus Patiria; species Patiria miniata. The sequence continues at coordinate 8,335,909 of NW_024037071.1, forward strand.
TCTGTCGCTTGAATAATAAATATGTGCCACTGCAGCACCGTTGCTGCCGGATGCAGTATTGCATTACATTAAGCACACAGGTATTTTTAAAGGCAGAATTTTATTTTACTACACGTATGCGAGCTAATTTGTGATGAAAGAAATGCTGCCTGTTCATGATACTTGAAAATAAACTGCAAAGGCAGTCTTCCATCGACACCGTCTCAAAACCAAATACATATAAACTGTTTTTTGAGATCTTTAGATGATTGTGGTTAATACTGTACACGCATACTCCGCAATCTCCATCGTTGATTTATTGTTACTACCGGTGTGTCACTAATGACTGGGTATGAAATGAAATGGGACTGAATTTGGTACTGACAGCTGATACATCGACAAGCATATACCATGGTACATGTATGTGTGTGAAACATTCAACATCATTCGCTACTCACAAAGGGCTGAGGACGGAACTTGCCTCCCTGCCCCCTCTGCGTCAAACTGTAGCTGTGGAGTAGCATGGCGTGTAATTTTAGTGAAATGCAGTGCTACAGGTACGTGGATAAAGAACTCAGCTGATCACAGCACCAGGATGTGTTGATTATCTACTGCGCCACGAGTGCATGCCGTTTACCGCAATCACGTCTCGGTGACTTCCACATTCATGGTTGCTGACTCAGTTGATTTTAAGTCCTCCACAAAATAGTATCACACAGACTTAGTTCAAGCTCTTAGAGCTGAATACTGTTCAATCTGTTCTGCTGATAAAACCACGACCATTCCGCTGATTTCAACGGAGATAACTGGCTCGTCAGTAAATGTAGCGTCCTATCAACAAGTATCCACCAATGTCTCTGTTGGCTCCAAGCTCATCGCAGATCACTATTAAATTTGTTCGTTCACTTTGGACTATGCACTGATTTTCAATGCCTGTCAACAGAGAATGACAGTTCACATCAACAAGTATCCACCACTGCCTTTGTTTTGTTGAAGCTCTCCACAGAAAAGTTATTACGAGGAATAGTTCCAAGCTCTTTACAAAAAGTTGTTCCACTATCTGTTCTTCTGATCTGCTGACAATCATAGTTCCCACCGATTACAATGACGATGACGGCTTATCCACATAGCAGAAATCACATCAACAAGTATCCACCAATGTCCCTGATTATTCTGAGCTCTTTACAAAGTGCAACATGCACGTACATTTGTTTCTCTGCTAAAGAAACGAATGACGGTTCCACTGATTTCGATAGCGATGACAAATTGTCAACCAAGAAAGGAGTTCACATCAAGAGTGGATCATAGTGGTGGATCCACCATTCACGAAAGTATCCACCACTGCCTCTGCTGATTAAAAACTCTCCACATAACGGCTTTTTCCCCCCAGATTAGTTTGAATTTTTCAAGCTCTACTTAAAAGCTGATGCTACCGGAAACTGATCTGCAGATGAAATGAAGACAATGCTGATGATTTTCAATGCTGATGATTTTCATTGCTGATGACCACCCTGTCAACGAACATGGAGTTCAACAAATTGTCCACCAATGTTGCTACTGATTCCAAGCTCTTGTAAGATAGTTACATGTAGTTACTTCTCTTTTTCTGTCCTCTGCTGATGAAGCTGTAACCACGCCACATACTTCCAACTCTGTTGACCGTCTTGCTCATGGAAGCAGACTTCGACTGCATCTAAGTCTATATCCGGAGAAGGCTTTCCACAAAATAAACTTTGCTCTTCTGCTCAACTGATGAATCATCAATCAAAGAACAGTGCAATCTCCTTTTTGGGTAGCCGCATTCCTTGTTTTTTTCCTCGTGCAGATTGTTTCGATGTTCGGTCTTCCGTTGTGTTCACATTTAGACATGTGTGTGTACAGCGTGAGCCCCCAAAATACCAAACAGTGCTTGGAGTGGTCTGATTCTGTTTCTCAAGGCTTTCCAAATAGTCATTTAATCCGTTATTTTTTATCTCTGCAGGGTACCAATATGCAAACATCAGCATGTGACAACCTCCGGTGATTCTGAGGCAGTTCTTTGTGTACATACCGGGTAGGCAGTTGCTGTTACTGGATATTTGGTTAGGCAACATGGATAGGGACATGTTGAAGTTGCAGAGAGAAAAAAACATGTCGTCAGGAATCCGGCCTCATGTAGTGCCGTAATGTCCTTTGATAAGGGCATGGGCTCAGGTGCAGTCAGGTCCGTAATGTTTGAGGTGTTACAGTCGTCGAAAAAAAATCAAAGTTGTCGTGATTGGCATTTTACAACATTAAATTGGGGTTTGAAATACATAAGGCAACTGTGAGTTTATTGTTTCAAGTACTTGTTGAATAGTTCTCATTATCATTGTGGCAATGTTTTTTTTACAATGAGGTTTCACACAAGAGTTTACATATAAAATACCAGCATCAACAAATTCATAATTGTTTATAAAGAATTATATAGGAGAGGTTCTTCAGTTCATGTCAGTGAGATTCTCCATCCGTCTAAAATATCACCCCAAGAACACAGAAAAGGAATTTTTTTTACTCCGTCACCAATTTCCGTCACCAGTTAGATTGTTTTCTAATTTTTCGGTCTGAATTGGAAAAAATATTTGAGCCAAAATAAGATTTCAGAAATCACCTGTAACTTGCTTTTTCACACAAAAAAAGACCCCAAAACACCCCCAAAAAGATTTCAGAATCTGCCTGAAATTTGCACTCTTGCAAAATCTTTTGTCAGATTAAAGCTCTATCATACATGTATTCTGGGCATGGGCCTACGGCACTAAAACATATGTTGCTTGACTTACATGCACTAACATTAATCGTAAAGAAATGCATCAACTCATTTGATAGCTTTTCAAATTTTATTTTATTTACAGATAATGCAATCTGTACGCAAGCCCAAAAACAAACATCATAGTGAGCAACGGGCTCATCATCTGCCCATCAACCCCAACATGCACAATGTGCCGACCCTAAAATACTCCCTAGCTGAAGGTTATCACATGTTGCATTTGGTGTGGGGGTGAGGGAGATTGGGGGGGGGAGGGGGGGATAAACACGATGAAGTCCCAGTTCTGTATCATGTTGTTGAGTTTGGAGGACACCAATTACCGGTGTGATGTTTTATTTAGCCGCAGGTGCAACTGCCCGTGGCTAACCGTGACCATGATTTTTTTTCCCCCCTTAGGGCTCCTGCACATTGAACATTGATTGGCTTTTTCTTGACATGCTCCTGGGGAAAAAAAAAAAATCTGTTTTCAGTAACTCTATAAAATCATGGTTGTCAATCAAAGGCAAGGCCATGCACATGGGAAACAGATAAGATCAAGATCATCAGAATGAGACACCAAATAATATTTAACAAAAAAAATGTTCTGGGAGTCTCAATGGAAGGTTTTAATAGTAATAGTATGAAATTTTCTGACTCTGGGAAATATACTGTGATTTTAGCTGAATGTTGTGCGGGTCTAAAACATTGCGGGGTGATTAGGGTGCCTAACCACGCCCTCCCCCCCCCCTTCCCCCGATGAATTTTATTTTTAATTATTTACCAAATGGAAAAATCCCAATTTTTCTTAAGTTCCCTGTATGGACTGCGTGCACAAGTACCCCTTCAATGGCCGGAAAAGGAGAGTGGGGAGACCTAGGCTAGTTCCTGATCCATCCATTTTGGACTTCAAATGTATCCATAGTTATGGGGGGGGGGGGGTGGAGATTAGTCCATCAAAAGAGAAAATTTGAACGCATTCACACACCGCGTAGACGCCTGATTGATGCGCACGCGATAGGGCACTATGCCTTAGCTTTGTGCACATTTAGGTTAAATCGTGCGTACTTCGCACGTGAACCATCACGGTACGCACACGCCGCATGTCCATGTCGCGTCAACTGGTCTCTTAAAGTGATAAAAAGCGCCCTCTTTTGTTGGCACACGAAGCCCATAACGTCATCACTCAATAAGTCCAAGTCTTGACTGACTGCTTCCGGACATTGGTCATTTTGTACGTTGACTGTAATATGCCTCATCCCGCCCCCCTTGAAAAATCTTTGATCCCAACACCCTTACCATCCCCTTTGGAATGTCCTGGATCCGCTACTGATGCAAGTACTAGGAATGATCAGCATAATGTATGTGGGTGTTTACTCCAACAGCAGAATCAACAGGGGAAATTGCACACCGAAAATAGAAACCTCGCAGGTCCATTTGCAATTACGCACATCTTCAAAAACAGGTGTGCGTTCCCATGTACAAACGTTGCTTAATGTTGGGCAATCTTTTAGTGCACGTCCGATGGGAAATCATTCCTGAGCGTTTGCCAACAATTCCAGGGATGCCAATAATACAATGAGAAAGGCAAATAACTTTATGGAGCCATCAGGATAGCATCGAATTAATTCCAGATAATATCAAATTAATTTCAGATAACGTCAAATTATTTTCAGATAATAGAATTCTCCTTGAAATGCCAGTGTAGTTGAGAGTTCACCTACATGCACGAGTATACAGGGTGTCCCAATAAACATTGTGCATGCAGAAATCGCTGATTCTCTCAAAAGTTGGTCAGGCTAGCTAACCAAATTTTAGCATTTTCAAGCCTATGGTCTTGTTCATAATTACTGAAAAAAATCAAGAAAATGCAACGATCCAAACCAGAGATATCTTTGATTTGGTAATGCTATGTATTTTTCGACCTGCACATACCGGTAGTGCACAATGTAATTTCCACACTTATTGGGTTATTGGTATGTGTTACGCAATACTTGAAATATTGCATGGCCTTTATGTTGCATTTGGGAAATAAATAAAAGAAGAAACAGCATAGCTAGAGGGTATTTATTTGATTCTTCATGGAAGAAGCAAATTCAAAAGCACGCGGCAACTGCTCTAAATGCAAATTACTCGAGCGTCAATGTTGTATAGACCCTTTTGACGTTCTTTGTTAACATGCTTAACTACAGGATTCTAATTGTGCAGGAGGAAAATAATATAGCCTTTCAAAATCAACGATATCTCTGGTTTGCACTGATGGATTTTCTGGATATTTTCACCAATTATAAACCAGACCATATTCTTGAAAATGCTATAAAATTTGATTAGCTAATCTGACCAACGTTTGAGAAAATCAGCGATTTCTTTGTGCACAATGTTTATTGGGACACGCTTGTGCACGTACATTTTACTGCAATTTGGCCAACAAATATCCCCCAAAACAGCTGGCTTGTGGGTGAGCACCACACCACACGGTGACAGCTGTCAGAACAATAACCGATGTCAGCTGTGAACAGCGAGATGCCCAATTATGCCAATTGCAATGATTACACATGACAGATTTCAGCACGATTTCCGGTGACGTGTGAAAAAAAAGTGGGCCATTTTCCAAACCTTGGTTAGGTTTCCAGACTCGGCTCCATCTTTGGCTTTACAATCATTCTGAAATATGTGTGGTGTTCTAGCAAAATGAGACAGAACTGGGCAGAGGATGAAATGGGTGTTTGCGGGTTTTAGAAAAGAGAATACAATTCTCCCTACAATACTGTTTGTTGTTCTTCAATCGGACATTCTGTTGACAAGTTTTATGACCGTTTAAAGTTTGCATTTATCGACGTGTCAAAAAAAGTAAAACACTGCGAAAAAGGCCATTAAAATTTTGAGATTTGTATACCTGTAAAAACCAAGGCAATCAACTGTATATTTCAGATGTCACAGGGTATCATGTTCAGAATATTATTACATACGTAGCATGGACAGAAAAATGTCTGTCCATGTTACGTACCGGTACGTTACCTATAAGTGTCTTAATAGAGACCAACACAGTTGTGTTCATTGTGGCTGTTAATTGGCACTCCTCAATGGGTTATAAATATGAAGCTGTAAGTTGTGAGCTGAGCAGTAGTATCATGAATACCCATAACAGTAATGAATGGGCACAATCCGGACCACTTTGTATACCAGATGCATGAAAAGACTTCTAGTGACAGCCATTATGGCAACAAACAATTGAATAGAATTGTGTGCACTCTTGGACCAGCTTTAAGTTGTGAACCGAGCAGTAGTATTGTATAGGAATACCTCATAACAGTAACGAATGGCCACAATCCAGCCCACTGTGTAGACCAGATGCATGACAAGATGTCTAGATAACGAATAGCCATTCTGAATCAATTGAATAGAATTGTGTGCACTCTGGGACCATTTTTACTAGACTTGCCTCATGCCTTCTGGTGTTCTCGGTTTCCAGACTTACCCATTTTTCAAACGCGCTCTCCAGGTCCAGCCCGCTGGGTATTTCCCGCCGGTGCTGCCGCAACATCCGATCAAACGCCAGCTCGGCCGAGTAATAGTTGCCCAGGCCTCCCACGACCATCGCGAAGAAGAGAAGAATACAAATCTTCTCCTCTATTAGACAAGACTGAGAATCTGCTCTTGCCAGACAAGGCGATTGTTTGAAAGTGGAAAGAAGGATCTGCATCAACTGATGAACACCATTTGTGTGTGGAGTTTCAAGCAGAAGACCGCTCCTCGAATTTGATAACAGTTGCAGACCGGAGAACCTCCTTGACACAGTTCACACGTTAACCCCTCAACTTCAAGATGATGAGTCTGAAACTCTTAACAGATGTCGGGAGGTGTGGCAGTGACAAACGTCTACATCCTCCCAAACGCAGTGACGATCCACAGTAACGTACCGGTACATGTACACGAGTCAGGACTGGCTGGCTGTTAGCTTGCAACACCTGTAACTGTCAGATCTCTTTATCTTATCAACTGGCTTGTTTCAATAAAGGATTATCTGTAGAAACTGGAGGATGGGCCTTTCTGCATTGTATGCTCTGCTCGGGACAGGAGCGAGTGACTGTGCAAATTGACCCGCTGCTAAATTGTGTAGCTCGGATGCTGGTAGCAGAGTGTGTAGAAGTCTGTCACACCGCGATATATAACGAAGCAAATGAAATTACTGCAAATAAGTTCAAAAATTGTTGCCACTTTCGCCAGCACTGCAATTTCACTTCCTTTGGTCACTGCATTCTCAATTCACAACAGGAAATTTCTCAGAGATTTGCAGAAATGGCCAGAAACTGACTTGGAGTGGGAGTAAGCTAGTGAGTGCAGAACAATGATGAAACTGTGGGAACAAATCCTAGGACAGCCTGACGAAGTGCTTTGATTAGTCCCTTCGCGTCGACGCCGTTGCCCGATCCATCCTCATCGGACCAATTACCATCAAGACGCTCCGCCCGGCGCTCCGTCCCCACCGGTATCAACCCATCTTATGGCTTCTTCTCCAGGATGCGGCGACTGCGCGAGGTGTTTTTTTTTAACGAGATGAAACCATTTAGCTCTTACACAGGGCAAAGAGGGTTACACGCCAAACCTCATTGGTTATCAGTCTGTCTAATTAATGAAGGGTTTTAAATTAATGAGTCCGACGGGACTCGGTGCTGAGGCACATGGTTCCAAGCCACGCTGCACTTTTTCACAACTTGGTCGTCGGCACCAGAGCTGGCCATCAATAAAGTTCCATGTTATCAGCTGTAGTATGGCACAGGGGAACATATACACTGTACACTGTACAGGTTTCGACACTGCTGATCGAGATGTGCATCCACTTGCACATGCAGCTATTAAATGAAGTCAGGATTCCAAATCAAAAACAAAGCTCGACTTGCTCGATCCAACCGCCTTAAAGCCTCTCCTTATTACGAGGTAGCAATCCGGAAGCTAAAGCTCAAGACACGAAACATCTCATGTTTTTTATATCACCACCAACCGAATCAAAACAATCGCACTGATGCCTCACTATAAAACCATCACCGAATATCGCAGATCTGGGGCAGGTATACAGAATACATGGAATACACAATCTATCTGTATGCAACACCATGCTCGCTCAATGAACGGTGTCATTAAATCACCTGATAAACTCAGGCCGACCGCACCGACTTGCTTACGCTGTACACAATACTCTGTGTATATTTATATGCCAGGCATATATATGCACACGCACACACACACGGAGGAGGAGGGTGAAAAAATTTAGTTCACCGAGTGACAAATTCAACGAGTTGATGCGGGAAGTTGCATGTCCGCACACACACCGCGGCGTGTAAAACGTGCGTGCAATCTGTGTAAACATACACATGATAAGAGATTAGGGGGAAAAAAGTGCCGAGTCCAAGTCCGCGTATAGATGTTGCAAAGGATGATGGGAGGTGTAGTTTCTTATTGGGCTATCGAGGGATGCCCCCTGATGAAGTAACAATGATATGATACGCCCTCGGGGAAAAGAACAGCAGGTGGAATGATCCATATAAATGGGGGGGGGGGGGGGGGGCAGTTGAAATAAATAATTGCAAATGTAGTAGACCCAAGTTGCAAAGGGTGATTTGGGGTATAGGTAGGTTCTTATTGAAACATCAAGGGATGCCCCTCGTGTAGTAATGGCACTGATATAATGATTCGCCCTCGGGGAAAAGAACAGCAGGTGGAATGATCCATTTAAAGGGGGGGGGGGTGGGCATGAGCTAAATGATTACAAATGTAGCGGATAAGTTATTAAGGATGATTTGGGGGTATAGGTCTTATTGAGCCATCAAGGGATGCCCCTGATGTAGTAATGGCACTGATATATGATTCTCCCCCGGGGAAAAGAACAGCAGATGGAATGATCCATTTACTGCCACGGAGGGTTTGGCTGAAATAAATGATAACGACTGTAACAGGCACAAGTTGCAAAGGATAATTTTGGGGTTTAGCGTCTCGTTGAGCCATCAAGGGATGCCCCTGATGTAGTAATGGCACTGATACATGATTCTCCCCCGGGGAAAAGAACAGCAGGTGGAATGATCCATTTACCGCCACGGGGGGCTTGAAGTGAAATGATTACAAGCGCAGTGGACAGTGGGGCCAATTAGCGTGCGATATTGATTGAGGACAGCTCAAGGAGGAAGTAGCAGAAATGCCTCACGCAACGAGAAAGACACCGGACCCCATGCACACTTGTTATGAATTATCGGGGAAAATATCTCAGATTTTTGAAGCGTGAACAGAATTGACCATCGAGTCGGCAAGTGCTGCATAGTCCTCTTGTACACAATTCAGTAATTATTTTAATCACTTGCTTTTCATTGTGTACAATCAAAGATGCAACTCTACTTTTTCAGGAAAACATACATACATGTATGTATGTACACTGTCATTGTCCTTTTTAAAGGGAATATACAACATTTGCTCTTACTTTAATTTTCAGAAATGGACGGATTAGGGGTTTTTAGTAATTTTAGGGCAAATGTTGTTACAATGACCTGTTTCAATTTTTGTGTTCACAGATGCTGGAGAGACCAAGAAAAAAAAATGCTGTTCTTGTAGTCTGGTTCCCTGACCGTACTTCCGACGAAACGGAGCAAGTTATAGACATCAGGGAATTGTCAGGTCAGGGAACCAGACTGCATGTAGCTGGCTTGCACCCTTTCACGGATGTGTAACTGATTGCAAGCAAAATGTGGTTTGCGATAACTTAATATGGTAAATTGGGGGCAGTATTTGCACACACACAAAAACAGGTTCAAAATGTCCATGAAACTGTCAGCTTGCAAAAAACTGGCAAGCAAAGTAACAGTACCGGTATATTACACTGTATTTATATTACACTGTATCACCATTGTATTTATTCCCTGATGTATACAGGAAATCATACAGTGCTGGTATAGGAAGTAACAAGCAGGACATTTAGAGGTGGTACAGGGACTGATAAGAATAAAAACATCAAAAATGACAGGAACACGTTACATTATTCCTGGAGTGCATTTTGCATTGCCAACTAATGGCAGTGTGATGTTATCCATTAACCCAAAATTACAATACAATGCTTGTAGCACACAACTGAACAACAATGCTACTGGTAACTGCACTTCCTGGGGAAGGAAGTAATATTAAATTCCTCTTTTTATATCTTCCAGACGAACGAGAAGCAAATGCAGCCACTGTACTTAATATACATTGACCATGTTACTGCAATATGCAGTGCAATAGGACAGCAAAGGTTTTTTGTTCACAAAGGCCCAAGGAAAAGTGAATTTTGCAGTAATGATAGTAAAAGGGAAAAGGAACTTATTGGCGAATTCACTTAAAGTTATGAACTTTCCTCAAGGTTAATCTTTTGTACAGACCAATTAATTATATGCATGTCACTTTCTAGACATTTAGAGGCCTGAAGTTCACACAATATAAAAATTGACACACTGCCCTAAAAACCCGGGAAAAGATTGAATTAGCATGAATTTAAATCCTCCTTTTTGCAGATATTCAAGCCGCAGATGGATGTGTGTGATATCGTTTTTTTGTTAACGAATTCAGATTCAATTAAGTAACCTAAACACGAAAACTAATTACAAGTTTAGTTCAAAGATTTTTCAATCCATGAGTACTCCTTGAGTATTTATAAAAACAAACATACACAAAAAATAAAACCAAAAACCAGCAAATTACTATATTATTTAGCCATGTACAGAATCCACAAAATATTTACTGTAGCTTCAAAAGGTAAAACTAGACCAGAAATCTTGTAGTTTATACTAAAAAAAAAAAAAAAAATTGAGAAGGCTACAGTAAAGTCTTGTACAGGAAAATACTTTTCATGGTTATTAATGGTGAAGGGGAACGTGACACATGAACGCTTTAATTAGTAAAAAAAACCACCACCAACAACACAATGCACACCTATGTGAAGAGTAACGAGAAGAAGAGCACATAGTCATTGTCAGATTTATAAATAAAATGCAGTCATAAACTGTCAGTTAGTCCATAACGTGATAAGTAATGATTGCCATATGGCCCATTGTATGTAGAGTAGAATATCTCACCCCATATGACATGACCGGCTCATTTGAATAACAATAGGATTGTCAATGAAAAACCAGGATGACACACTGATGACCAAAAAACATTGGTTTTTTTTTTACTTACACGTACCGGTATTGAGCCTCTCATAACTTGAAAATGGAAATATTTCATACACATTTCCTCAAAAGCGAGATGAAAACACAGATATATTTAGTATGTAGGTATTGGTATGATTGTGACATTTTCGACTTGTTTCTCCCCCCCCCCCCCCCCCCCCCAATTCTATGAGGATCAATTTATGAATGAAAAATAACTGGTTTTACATGTGCAAGAGCAACTTCCCACATTGTGCGCTCCACATTCCTGTACTGTTGAATACTAATCTTATTGAGTCATGCAGCTGTGCAGAGTAGGGCAAGTACCCATCCTTTGCTGAACTCCAGAGTGTATGAACAGCGCCCTCTGTTGACCATCTGAAGTCATTTTATGTTAGCTTTCTTTTATTCCCGCAATGTAGTTATCAGTATTGGTGAGTCAAGCAGTTGCTGATGAAAATTTTCCCGGAAAAAACGTCCGGTGCAAATGCAGAGCTTCTTCCGGACAAAGTGAATGATTCTACCCGCAACTTTTCCGGAACTCGTCCCAGATATAAATGGAGACATGATTCCAAATATTCTTGGCAAGCTTGACATCCTACTAAGGCGAAAGTTAAGTGGGGCAGTATTTACAATAATTTCATGAAGTTACATCTTTAAGTTTTCTCGGCAAAATGTTGTTGTGCCCCATCTTTTCATGTAGCTGCTACTAGGGCGAGTGCGCACTACCCCCATGTGCTAGTTCCACGATTGCTTCATAAAGTGCATGCGTAGTAGACTAGCGCACTGGTAACAAGTGTGATAGTCTACTACGTATGCGTATTTAACCTGTGCCTGAAACCTCGCGTGCACGCTTGGTAAACAGCAAAACTAGCGGCTGACACGTGATGGTGAATGGACCAGTGAGAATTTGGCACTCGATCATGAATATGTATGAGATGTAGTAACCAAAAATAGTAGCAGGGTGGCCAGCCCTCCTAAAACCTCTTGCAGAGAACACTGATTCATGTCACTGATGAATGTCTGAGAAATTATAGGCCTGACAAGGAGGGGTTATCTTTCAGGTCCTTCCACACCAAATTGGCGCGTACCGGTACGATTTGAGAGCAGTTTCAACCCACAAACATAGTATGAATTCCTGTGAGAAAGAGGCGTACCATAAGAAAGTGCTAGAAGTGAAAACACAAATAGCAAGCGAGAACAAGAAATGAAGAATCTGACTTACGTTGAGTAGAGAGTGGAGCTGGTTGTCCTCAAAGATTCCGTGCAGGAAGTCCAGATCTTTCTCGTCGCAGTCTGTCAGGCACTGGATCTCCTCCAGACTGTCCAGGACCTGGGCAACGGCACCTGTTGAACACCGAAACAAGAGCAGAGAGTATTAGACAGGTTAAGTTTCAAGTCTTTGATATCACATATATGCGACAACTGGAGTGCCGAGGCCTCGTGGTCCGCGGGTAATTCTGCAGGTTGTGGGTTTGAGTCCCGCTTGGGGTTGTGGTGCGTGTGCCCTTGGGCAAGGCACTTTGTCAACCCATTGCTTCTCTCCACCCAGGAGTAAATGGGTACCTGTGAGGGTGGAGATGGTTATTCTGATTTTAGCTGCTTTGCGCCGAAATGGCAGCATCGAGCTGTGTACTCCCCAGGGAGCTGAGATGGTCTTTGGAATGTTTCATTGTTCCAATGAGCAGGGTAATAATGATGTAGCGCCTTGAACACCAATACTGGTGGAAACGTGCGCTTTATACACACACATTATCATTAGTATACATTATAACTCCCCCTGAAAGTTACAGGTTCACGTTTACGTGGAAAGAGTTCACGTAGGAGTAACAGAATCGGAGTACATACTTTGTACTAGACGACGTACTTTACCGAGTACGCATTTTGTGATGCTCATGCACACAACCATGGCGCAACTTGGCTTCTAGATGTACACATTCTTGCCAAGACTTGTTACTTGACCTCTCATACATATTCATGAGCCAACAAAAATTTTTTGTTGACGTCCTGGGTGCGTGATGTATTTACTCCCAGCTGGGTTGAGTCGTTCAAGGGAAGAAGTAAGGTCAGCACCTGGACTCCCACTCATGAGATGAGAAGGATCGCAAGTCAGGCGATATTAGTGGTACCATTCTCACCTGATGATGTTGGGTCTTCGTCCGCAAAGTCTGTGATGTGTTTGGTGTTGGGATCGCTGTAGAAACTGGTGAACTTGGCGCTGGCCACTGCTGCTAAAACGGCACCCTGTGGGTGTCAAAATTAACAAAATCAAAATTTCATTTCATATCAAAATTTAAAAACTAATATAACTTAACCTCTGCAGTGCCTTGTGGATCATTCAAGTGCCATGGTTTGAAATTAACCCTAACCCCCTAGGCCCTATTGGCTAAGAACCACACTCAAACCTGAAAAATCCTCCAATTGCCACCACGTAAAAATCGCATTCAGCCTCAATCTTCACAGATCATTGTCATTTCTTGAATTTGTTCAGTGGAGGGTTGACCATTGACTCAATCCTTCAAAATCCCTTAACAATCACTGTTAATGGGTTGAGGCAGTGCAGATGACATTCAGAAGCAGTGCGGATGATATCGAGCATAACGCAGGTCTGAATATAAGCAATGCACGATTTGAATTGTGGTTGACTTATGATTTGACTTATGATTGACTTATGATTTGACTTGTGAATGAATTGTGACTGACTTGTGAGTGACCGAAAACTCTCTGCGCGTTAAAATAAGAAAAAAGGTTTTACATAGAGGCAGCCACAGCTGTGAAGGCATATTAAACCAACCTTGAGTTTACGCCGAGAGTTGAACCTCTTCAGTTCCTCCACCGATTCTTGCAGATGAACCTTGGGCGTCACTCGATCTCTATCCTGAAAAAAAACCACAAATGAAGAAATCATCAGACATAAGATCAAAATAACCATTACAAATATAACTAAAATAACCATCAAAAATTTGCATCATCGTGTACACACCTCTGTAACACTCGCTGCCATGTTAAAAAAAGAAAGAAGTATTTCGACATGTAGCTTGACCGGTACAAAGGACATACAGAGCTGACAGTTTCAAAGTGACAACATTTTGGAGTTTTTTAAAACAATTCTCACTCCACGAAGCATTCCAGCCTATACTTTACTGCACAGTGTCGTCTCTCTCTCACTCTATGCTACTGTATTGCTACATGAATATTTTCAGCACTGAGTCATTGTTGTTATCATGACCATCATGTTTTTACAGCCTGTAAACGACCCCCCAAATGCACTCAGACATCATAAAATGTTTCAGGGATCGCTTCGCATATTGTTGCTTGTGATCAGCTTGTGTCAAGCACGTGTTACAGAAAAGTGCTGGCACCGATTTTATGGAGTTGTTGAGCAGAAAGTATTGCTTAAGCAAAATTGAATTGCTAAGCTAAAAGGAAGCTGGGAACCAGTCACAAGGAGTATTCATATGTGTGTTACAACATCTTGGCTGGTAACCTTCTTTTGTGCTAAGCAAATATTTCTGTAAGACGAAGATTTACGGTAGCATTAAGTTACAAAACTCTTTTGCGAGTTTGTGAGGTTCTGAAAAGAACTGGGGTAACTCAACATTTGAGACAGTAGGACGTCATAGCTAATTGAACGGCATGGAGCTAACCTGAGTCGACCTGCGGGAGCAATTGCACTGTTTACAGTGTTTGGTTTTTTTTCATACATGTATGTAATGGCATGCAAAGGAAGGGGGAGAAAAAGGAAAATCCCTGATCTTAGCAAAGTTGTATGCTTGTGACTACATTATAAATAAATCACCCCATATTCATAACAAATCCCCATACATTCGGCAAAGCAATAGTTCAGGAAACTTTTTGTGATCTGCTTTTCACTCATCCACAAAAGGAACTAGCCTTATGCAATGGCGCCCTCTACTGGTCACTGCACATACAGTCTCTCTTCAGTTCAAGTTTTACAAAAAAGTTTGTAGTGAAACAATATGAAAGCATATCTCCGTTAATAAAGATATTCTTAAACATTTCATTTTTCATTAAGTATATAGGGCAGTTAACATCAGTTTTTGAGTTTTTTTTTAACAATGAGGCAAAAGGCAAATAAATAAATAAATAAATAACTTCTCCCAATACAAATCAAAAGACAAAAGCTTTGGAATGCCACCCTACTTGCCACGTCTAGGTCCAAAATGGATTAGAATTTCCCCCCTTAGGCCTATGCTGCCAGTCCCTATCTCAAGCAAGCGCGGTCAGGCAAGCGTGGTGGTCAAGCAAGCGCAGTCAGGCTTGCATTCAAAATCTGCACGAGTGAGGTCTGCTCAAAATGGCTTGGTTCCCAGTGCCAAATTTTCAAGATTTGATTCATGCTGTTGATAGTGCATGCCCCTCTTCCACCGCGGAGGCTAGACAAGGCCCGACTAGGGACTGCCTATGTTTGTGACCTGTCACCACAAAACGAGCATAAAAAGTTGGAAGTTGTCATTTTGCAGTACCGTGGGGCAAAAGCCAAAATTTCACAGGCGAGCGATTTCTGGTTTTCAGGTGAACCTCAGTAAGTCCTGTTCTACCTGAGCCCAATTGTTTTGGTTCTATCAAACATCTTTAAAACCTTTTTTCATCCCGTTTCATTAGTTGACTGTTTATTCACTGGAATACAACATTAGGATTTTTAAATGGAATTTTTCTCAAAAATAACTACTACAACTTTCATTTAGTTGGCGGTCTAAATTTCCATTACTGAATGTTAATATACATGTATCATAAGAAAGCTCTTGTTATGTAGAATCTAGAAATAAAATCTCTCAATTCTTAGCAAGTCTGACTTTATGCTCATTTTGTGGGGAACATATACCAACTTGAGTTTTAGGACCAAAACTATACTTACTATGAGCCATGGATGGCTAAGGGCCTGCTCCACCGTGATGCGATCCTTGGGGTCCACGCGCAGCATCCGTCGGATCAGGTCCTTGGCCGGTTCTGAGATGTGGTCCCACTGTCTGGGCTTCATCTGATGGTTCCAAAAACATGGATTGAACGAATTAGATTGGTTGGCAGTGTTGCTTTCCTTGACTTCCACTGTGTGTTACTTGGGTTTGAAACCCACTAAGGCCACAAAGGTGGACTGGATTGTTCAGTGTCTGTCTGATTCCTTGGGTTTTCCAACAGAGAGCTTTGGCCCCCCAAAAAAGTCTCCGGTTTCTGGTATGCGCGCGCGTCGCCGTAGCCATGCGCGTCGGCAAAATGAAAAAGTTTTTTTTTCAATGAAAGATGATGTCTCAAAACCGCCAAACTCACTGGTTTGACTGGAATCCTGCTGCTGCACAATTTTAACGTTATTTTAGATTGGGTTGTGGTCGAGAATAAGCTTTATGTGGCCTCTCTGGACTCCCATATATTTGCACTAAGTTTAGTCGAGCACCATTTGCAGTCATCAGCCGACATTTGAAGCAACAAAATCAGGTAAAAAAAAAAAAAAAGCCGCGTCGCCGCACCACTTTTTGGGGAAGCTCCATACCAGAAACCGGAGACTTTTTTTGGGGTGCCTTTGGCATGCAATTGGACAGCTCTAGGCACATCTTTAGCTGTCTGTTACGATTATCGGCCATGTCCTTGTGAAACACCAACTCCCGCAAACTACCTTACCATTCGTGCACATGCACAAGTTCTACTGACAAGACCAAAGGATCTGGTCACATTGCGTGTCCTAGCATGTATTTCATTCAAATGATTCATTAAGTTGTGTTCAAAAGATACATACAAATCCTGAACAACCGTATGTTTTGTCACATGGCACAAATATTTTCAGAACTAAAATCTAGTATACTCGCAGTGGTTCGTCAAGGTTTTTTTTTTTGTGTAATCACGATGGAGGGAAATTCAAAATGATGGCTTTTGACAAAATATAGTGTAGAAACTTGTGTAAGGCGTTAGGGAAAATAAAGAATGATTCTCTGTACGTGATGTGTAGCATGCATTGCACTGTATCAGATTTTTGTGCATGGGGAAATGTTCAATTTTTTCAAGTCAGCATTGGGGAGGGGTAGTCTTGCCTAGGCATGCTTGGAGAGACTGCTGATAATTTGCTTAAATTGATGGCGGGCTATTTGTGTTCTGTTCATCATTAGTGTAAGTTTAAGAGCACTGTATACTCAATGCTGCCCATAAGCGTGTGAGAAATCAATGGCAAGCTTGCTGCTTGGGTCGGAGAGTAAGCAGACTAGCTTGTCTTTGACAATGCCAGAGTACAGAGTAATTTAGCTGATAGTCCACTAACTTTTATTGAAGCTTGCCCTTAATGAAGTGATTTCGAAGAGCGACTGGCTTATTTTTAACTTACGTAGTATCTGCCCTTGACAATCATGTCAAACAGGTGCTCCTTGGTCCCAAAGAACGGCAGGGAACCGCTGAGGAGGATGAAGGTCATGACCCCGCAGCCCCAGATGTCGATGGGTTTGCCGTAGGGTTCTCGCTTGACTACCTCGGGGGCCATGAAGTGGGGCGTGCCGATGCGACCTGCGACGGTGAGCAATAATCAACCAAGCTAACATTATTTCAAATTCAACAATCATTGAGAGATGTGTAGAACTCCTCAATTCTAATTCAATTGCCATTACGTGGTAGGTACCATGCTTGCCTGTAGGTCACATGCACATACTCAACTCTTCTTTAACTAATAGGGCTCGCTCAATGACGGCCATCTCTGTAGGAGAACTGCGACTGCGTATTTGACGCAATCAAGCACACATTGCAGTGTTGAAAATGTGCCAAACACGCGCGCTTGTTGCTCAAAATGTATTCGAAATACGACGCAGCCGATGCGCGTTATGCAAGTTGACGCTCAAAATGCCGATGCACGTAGGAAATGACGTCATTTGAACGAGACCTATACATGTAAGAGTGAGTTTGTTTCTGCATTCAATAGGGGACGTTGAACAAAAGAGGACAAAAGGGTCCCCAATTCCAGAGAGGTCCCCATTTTGCGATAGTGTGCAAAACATATTGGAGGTCTTCCTAAAAAGTTAAAGTACAAACAAGAGAGGGACAATAGGGGTCCCTGATTGAAGGCAAATACACAACTGTGTGTGCTTCAATCTGAAGTACATGTGTGACATCAGACATGCATACAAGCATGGTAGGACTTCGGTAATGGCGTCTGAGTATTTATTTTGGGCACCGTTCAGCAGACTTAACCAAAACTGGTTTCATTGTTTTCCATTGGTTTAGCATTTCGGCTACTTTGGTAGCACAGTGAATCGTGCATTTTTAACTTGTGATTGGACGACTTGTGTTCGACTTGCGATATGTTCATAGTACTTTGAGGACTTGTGATGAACTTGACTACAACATCTGTGACAATCTGTGACGGAGACAGATGTAGTCTTATGTCCTTATGATCCTACCTCCGGCAATGAGGTGCGATTCAGGCAGCTGGATGGCGATGCCGAATCCTCCCAGCTTGACCGGGCCGAATTCTCCTTGGTAGCCAGCAACACACAATGGGGCTGACAAACAAACAGAACAAACCAAGCAGTCATTGTGAGGTAATGACTTCAAGTTATTATAAAACCGGGATCTTTAAGGAAAGCGCTTGGCCGAGCACTGTTTTGTGAATCCAACAAAAAAATCTTTTGTGGGGTTTATTTTAAACACTTGTAATAAAAAGCTGTATCCTCTCTGAGTGATCTCCATTTGTTACTTCCCAGATTTGCAGCATTGCTAATGTTGCTGGCATTGTGACTTTGGGCGCGATCCCTGGCCACATGGCATATACGGGTTTATGGCTTCTGTCTAGCTCCCCTTGAACAAAGACATTGACAAAATGGCGAACTGCCAACATAGGGCTGGATAGCTCAGTTGGTAGAGCAGTGGAACAGCAATCTGGAGTGTACAGGTTCAAACCCTGCTCCAGTCAATTTCTTTGTTCAATTTTTTTTTTTAAGTCAGTGCACAAGAAAACTCTCAAGATATAAAGTGCGGATGTTAAAGATGGCACAATACCTTGATGTCTCTGTGAATGATGTCATTGTCATGGCAGTAACGTAGAGCTTCCAGGATCTGACGCAAGTAGTGGCTGCAAGAAATGTAAGTAACGATAATAAACAAACTGTGGGACTCAAGTAAACCGGCCCAAGTTAAATGTCAATCGGTTCTCAAACAGAATACATCAATATTTCATATAGCAGTGACCTTGAGCCTTCATGCAAAGAGGGATTTTCTTCTTTTGTTTGTTTGTATGTTTTTCGATGTACTGTTTATAGATGTGCAGTGTGCAATGTTCACTGGCACTTTTGATTAACAAGTCAAATTCTGGTGAAGACAAAATTCTCCAATAAAAAATGAAAATTTAAGAGAACAGTGTTCTATGGCAAAACAGTTCAGTCATTACACAGTTGTAATTATCAAGGCAACAATCAGACAACTTGGAGTAATAACAACCAATTTTTATCAAAGTTAAAGAATTTAGGAATAACTTCTGTATCATTCCGAATTTAGTTTTTTCATAATTTATCATGCCTTTGAAAAAACACTCATTTTATTAAAAAGATTTTTGAAATTTTGAAAATCAAGCTTCTCACAAAATAGCTATATTTTATAAAGAATAAAAAAAAAAGTAAAGAAAAAAACACCAATTGCCGCCCATCCCCAACTTTTTCTTTCTAGAACTCGAGCCCAAGTTCAGACGTTCATAATGCTGATCCTTCTCGCTGTATTTCCAGATAGGACCATTTTTGGGCACCCGTGAGCTTGAAGCCCGATGGAGAATGGCCATAAATGTTATTGTGGAATGTGACACGGGACAGGCTGTGCAGATACATACATTTTCCCAAACCGTGGTTCTCTCTACAGCTTGCAAAGAGCATTCAGGCCTCTGACTTGGAGAGGGGGGGGGGGGGTGGGAAGGGAAGGGGGATTACTGCTCAATAAAGGTCTATCTTTAGCTTCAGCAAATGTCAATGAAGAAATTAAAACAAAAAAATGATATTCAGAGATTTTGTCGATGACCAAAAACTTGGATATTTAGCACAGCCCTAGATGAAGTCAAGCTTGGATATCTAATGCAGTCTGGTGCCGGCAGAGGTTCATACTGACCTGGCAACGGCCTCACTGTAGATGAATCCCGAGTTGGCACGTTTCACAATCTCAAAGCACAGATCGGCGCCTTCCATACTGCAAAAGGCAAAGAAACCATTTCAGACTGATGAGTACCAAGTAAATGCTCACAGTGATCATGTGACTCCCATCACATGATCGGAACTCGCATCACATGGTCAAGTGATTCAGATCACATGACTTCAGGGGAATCCTCCCTCTCTGTGAAATCTGAATAAGCCTGTGTACTAATGACATCACACTTTGTTTACGTACACGTGTGCTATCCTATGTTGCTCAGTGGGTCGTGGACCCCCACTGGCTTCATACATTGTAGGAAAGTGTATACATTCTGTAAACAAACTGTGAGGTCATTAGTACAGGGGCTTATTGATTGTTTCCTGAACAACTGCAAAAAAAAGGACATTTCCTTTTTTACAAGGTAGGCCTACAAGTACATGTAATGAGATTCAAGTCAACATTTTTTTCCAATTTCATTTCCAAAGGCACAGCTACATTTTGTTGAAATTTGACAGAACTTTTTTCTGTTATCAATCAATTTTTTTTTAACTCAAATTTCCATGGCAGATGAACATCATAATCAGACAGACTTTTCAATCACGGCCATTCATCAACTCAATCATTTTTTTTTAGGATCTACACAACCAACAAAGCTGTCGGAATGATTTTTTTTCTGTTTGCATCATTTTTTTTCAAAAAGGAAACGTCGCCCTATTTTCTACACTCACTATTCAAAGACCATGTAGAGCAGCCCATCTGAGCTGTAGGTTTCCAGTAACTCCACGATGTGGGGGTGCTTCAGCATGTGGCATATACTGGCCTCTCTCTTCAGATCTAAGGCACAAAATAATAATTAAAGAAAATATTAAAAATGAGTAACTAACGTTGACTTGACATTTCGCATGCTATGGTGTACAGATGTATCCCTAACCATACCTGTACTTACTCCTATGACAGGGTTGCCAGCACTTTATAGAAATGGAAAATTCTATGAGCTTTCCCTGATATTTCCCTGAGAATCAATATCAATCAAAATCAATCCTCTCCTCTGCCATGCCTTCACCAACAGTCAGATCATATTTCCAGCAAGCACTGTGACTGGTCAAATTCAGTCAACAGACAAAAGCAGGCATGCATGCTTGGCACAGCTGGCTTATCAATCATCTACAGTCAAAGCATCTATAGCTGTACCAAGTTACATAAACAGTCACAGCCAGTCAATCCTGCTTTATGTTTAGGCTGGGAGCTCTTAACTGGTAAAAACAGTGACTTGGTTGATTTTGGCTGAAAGGAAAACTTGGCACAGAAAGTATGTTAATTGCATAGGAGCGTTAAAAGTAAAAATCAGATAAATTCACTTGCTGGAATTTTTAAGTTTTTAATTTTTTTCCCCATAAATTCAGTCTCTTCAAATTCTAGTTTTGGTTCACACATTATCGTTGTGATGGTGCACACATGCCACTACATTATAGCGCTTATAAAAAAATGACAGGTTGAAAGTTTGGCACCGTACAAAACAAAAATTTCCTTATTCATGTACACGTACTGTTATTGACAGAAGCATACAGTTTGTATATATTTCGTGTGCGTGTGAGGATTTTATAGAGAGGCCGTCACGATCATAAAAATTAATGACCAGATATAAAAAAAAATTAAAAATTAAAAATTCAGTACTATATTAATTTGCTCACCATCAATTATGTGTCTGCACACCATGCATGCACTGAGTGCAAAAAAGACTATCTGTACTAATACATTGCGCCATGAGTAATGACTATCCAGATAAAGTTCAACAGAATCTGACTGTACTTTCCCAAATCTGACAGGGATCTAATTATAACTAGATGGATGGTAAATCATTCTATAGAGCTCCCCTTAAATATCAACGCAAGCAGGTGTAGGGTGGCAGGGGGATTGGTGTAGACTGTCTATCGTCACGTCCGGATTATATGGCTACGGCTGGATATAACACATGTGTCTATGGGAAGTGGCTTCGTTGCTTCCATAGGCATGTGTGGGATTGTAAGTCATAGCCATGTCATTCAGACACGGCTTACATCGTGTACGTTTGTGTCACTCATCAGCACGGTAGTCCTGGTGTAAACATGCACAAAGATGTATGCCTGGTGTACATGTACTGGCACTGTGTAGTCAGAGGTTAAAGGGAATATACATCATTTGCTTTTGCTGTAATTTTCAGAAATGGATGGAATTGGGGGGGTTGGAAATATATATATAGCAAATATAGTTACACTGACTTTTTTGAGGTTTTGAGTTCGAAAATGCTATAAAACCAAGAAAAACAATCATTTTCCTGTAGTCTGGTTCCCTGACTCCATACAAGAAGAAACAGAGCAGTTTACATACATTGGGGAATTGTAAGGTCAGGGAACCAGTCTAGCTGGCTTGTACCCGTTCATAGGTGTGTAATCGATTGCAAACAAGTGCGACGGTCAACTGGGGCCAGTATTTGAAAAAAAACCCAGTTTTTTCCAACGCTGGTCGGCCAACCAGCATTGGAAATTGATACAAAAATACCACTTTTCTTGAAAATGACAGTATACCAGGTGCCATGATTTTACAGGATGCTTTACACTGTCATTCACTAACAGTCCAGCAAGGTATTTCAAAATGATAAAATGGTAGTTTTATTTTTTGATGTTTGCAAATGTTGTATTTTCCCTTTAACTTAAAATAAATGAGCATACATGTAATATTACATAGACATAAATTTGTTAGCTTTCTATTTGAAACAATTCTGAAGTATTGGTATCACTTTCACAAGTTTCAGATTGAGTGTGATTATACCCAGTTAGGACACACAACCTTCTGGATGGGGTTTATGGGGTACTTGCATTGTTCTGGCCCTTCATCCCTCTACATGTACTTTAGAATTTACTTGGGGTACTGTTTACAGAGGCCGACAATGTGGGGAACCATTGTGTGAGTACCCCATAATGCAGCTCTCGTAAGAGCTACCCTGTATGTGTAGGGCTGAATATTCGATTATGAATATTCCATCATCATGAATATTCGATCAGCAAATGAATGTCTGCATACATTTGTACATGTAGCAAAATTGTTTTTTTTTTCATTCAAATATTCGAAAAATGAAGGCGGTCTCGAGGAGATGATGAAATCAAGGATGTGTGTATTTTAACCTCGTAAGTTGCAAGGTTTTTATTTTTTATTTTTTCAAATGCCACACTTTTGTTGAAATCCACTTTTGCGCACAATTTTAGAGCTTCCATGATGAATATAAATTAGCTCAAATTTCTTTTCTAAAGTCGGTCAAATATCAGCCGTTCAGCGACCTGTTCTTTTCATTTATTTTAACCCTCCTACTATTTAAGAGGTCACCAATGGTCAAAATGTTTGTATCTCACCTCCTGGCATATTGTGTGCAAACCAATGGGGGTCTTGACCAATATTGACCCAAGTAATAACCAAGACAATGCATGTTACCAAAGGAGGGTTAATAAGCTCTTTATCGATATGCGCACGCTGATCCTGATTTGCGGCAAGTTGAGGCTGGCGCATGTTAGACTTGATCAGCGCAATTTGAATGTATGAATATTCGATCTAGTCCAAATTAAAATAATTGAATACTTAATTATTTGGAAAACACACAGCCCTATATACTTAGGACACGGACCATCCTACGAATTTGTAGATCCAGCGAACATTGGTGTAATGTGTTTTACTACAATTTAAAATTATAAGTTTGAACCAAAAATAACAAATTGAATGGGACGAGATCTGAACCTGTGACCGCCTGAATACCTTACCAGAGGTCGCTGGTTCAAACCCGACTCCAATCCATTTTTTTTTTTCAAGCCCAGAATTATTGCTAAATAAAATTGTGTGGAAAAAGTATCAAAGAACTGAATACAATGATGAATACATTTCAAACTGAAACCGGGGGAATTATAAGCATCCCCACTGAAAAAAAATTATAATAATTTCTTTCTCTTGGAAGAAAAAAAAATGGGCTAAGAACCAGTACTATATACACGCATGGTTGAAACCATTGAATATTCATTGCAGCAGATTACAAGCAGCTTTAGTCAATCTTGACTCCGACCCTACGGTACCCCAACCATTTAGTCCCCGTGTGATCCTGTTAACTAGGCGTGCAAATCGCATTAGGGAAAACTTTACGGGCAGCGCAGCAACATGACATTTCCGTACAGGATTATAAACTCAGAGACAGTCACCGAGGCTAGCCCGGAAAGAATTTTAGCCATTATAGAAAAATCCCTCTCTTCGTAATAATAATAATAAAAAAAGATGAATGAAAGAAATATCTTTCATCAAAAAAAAAATCTAAATGCAATTTTGCGATTATAGTCCCGGGTAGGAAGTGATCTCATAAAAGCGACTGAGTGATATCTAAATTTCCATCCAATTTTCGCATAATGGAGACTACTTCGGGTCGAAGTCAGTGGCCAGCAGTCACAGTGGCTGTGCATATGATTTTGACACGGTTGTGTGTGTGTTGCAATCTGCACTGTTTGTGCAAGAGCTATTTGAGTAGTACAAGTGTACACAGTTCAATGTGGGCGTTTGCAACATTGCATCCTTATATTTTGTCACATATCGGGGCCGTTCTGGTGTCGGACATAGTCATTTTGGACAAGTCAAACGTGTGCATAATGAAAGTTATATTCATGAAGTGGATTTTAATTCTGATAAAAGTATCAGTTTATTACAGTGCTTTAACAAAATTAATCCTCCAACTTTTTAGCTGTAGTAGAAACTTCGGATTGAGACACCACAATCTAATTTGTGTGTGTGTGTGAGTACATTCATTGTACATGTATAATTTTTTCAGCAGAACTGTTGAACATTGTTTGAAATAAACTACAATATCTCAAAAAATTACACCTAACAAGCTTCAAAATGATATACCTGGTTCATGTTTCATTTGTGGCATTGGGATTTTGTTGAAGTTTTGGCCAATGGCAAAAATATGGCCAATGGCAAAAACCGAAAGCCACATCCACAAATAGTGAATAGCGTTATTTAATGCTCGAAAACACAGGCAGCGCCCCGTTCAACTTCTGAAAGCAAAATGTCGAGAAACACATTTTACACCCCTTTAATATTTAAACTAGTGCGCGAAGATTCGGCGATTAGTCCAAAACAAGACT